>NC_052312.1:39020442-39332525 GCF_016432855.1 Salvelinus namaycush
TTATTACTGCACTGTTAGAGCTAGAAACACAATCATTTCGCTGCACCTGTGATAACATCTGCAAATCTGTGTATGCGACCAATAAACTTTGATTTTCCTCCTATCTCCATACACCACCAATGTGGCCTTCCCTCTCCACACTGCCTGCTAGACATTCCCTGTGTGGCTCAGGTCTCTGGACACATTAATGCACTGGCCTTTCCCTTAATAACCGATGATCAGCTTTCCAATGACTTTATAATCTCCCTCTTGGGCCAGCTCCTCTAGCACCAGGGCTAATACTGCCTCCCCCTCTGTCTCTACTTCTCCCTCTGTCTCTGTCCCCACCTTTGTCCTCTGGACCCAAAGCCATTAAAGATGATATCGGCTGGGGCAACAACCTATGCATCCTGCCTCCTCCTCAGTCAGTATGGCTACCTTTAATATGATGATATGGTATGTTGGGAGAAACTAAAGGGTAGCAAAACTGTTACAGTAAAACTATACAGTAAAAATAACACCAGGGATGCAGTTGAGGGAAAACGCTAGTCTCCAACCGTCATCTCGACAGGCGTTGAGAGTTTACTTTTTCTACTACTACATCCCTGAACACAACACTGCACCTAGTGCAGAGGTAAAAGCATTGGTTTCATCGTAACATTTTGATTTTCTACTGTACTTTGCAGTCATTTCATCACATGTTCATGTTTTTATTTTTCAGGTAAAGGATATGTAAGGTGTAAGGGGGTGCGTAGCTGGTGGCAGGGAAGTCAGCCGCAGGAGAGCAAAACTGGGTCATCAACTGAACAGTTTTATTCATAAAACCACCGGAAACCAGAACAACAAACAAATGAGTACAAAACCCGTCGCGCACCAGAGAAAACGTGCACATGCACTTACAATAAGCAATTCCGCACAAAGACATGGGGGGAACAGAGGGTTAAATACACAACATGTTAGGAGGGAATTGAGACCAGGTTTTTAGGAACACAAGACAAAACAAAAGGAAAATTAAAAGTGGATCGATGATGGCTAGAAGACCGGCGACGCCGACCGCCGAGTGCCGCCCGAACAAGGAGAGGAACCGACTTTGGCGGAAGTCGTGACAACAGGTGTGTAAACTGAGGGAAATGAATAACACTCCAAAACCAACATCACATATTTGTAGATCAAAACCTGGAAGACCTGTATGAGATCTCAACTAAACCGCCAACACTCCTACCTGACCGTAAATCTTTTATGAACCCAATCTTGATTTTTTTATAGGACACATCTTATGAGCTCAAGGAGATATTTCCTTTCTTAAATTGAAAGCAGGACGATCCGCCCCCCCCCCCCCCCCAAAAAAAAACACACAAGTATAATAAATATAAAGACAAATGGCCAAAGAGGAGCACAAATAATGACTTATTGAGAAATTAAAATGAATACCTTTCCTCTCGCCCCAAGAAAGAGACACGGATAGAGGGGGCAGGGAGAAAAAAAAAACAAATCGAGGCGATTCTCCAAACGAATCATTTCCAAACCTGTGAGCATCGCCCACCCTGCTTTGAGGGACTCTTGGGATGCACAATCTCCAAATCTCCATCCAATTGTCATTCTATTTCTGTCCATCCTCCCTCCTCCCTATTTTTGATGCCATGCCGTCTTTATCTAACAGATTGAGCAGTGATAGAGAGGTGATCAACCTCCAATGAAGGATTATTTGGCCAATGAAACAAGAAGGAGGAATTTCTCTCTCCCTCCCACTCCTTGAAATTAAAAGTTAAACATAGCAATTATCTGCCTCTCAACGGACATCCCACTATCCCATCCGTCTGAAGCCATGCGGAAAAGTCAATTCAGTTTGTTTGTGTTCCCATTAGAGGAGAGATAAGGAAACTAAATGTCCACATTCTGTTGATGGCTAAAGAGGAAACATAGGCCTCTAGCTCTATCAGAGGAGGCTGGTGGGAGGAGCTATAGGAGGACAGGCTCATTGTGATAGCTGGAATGGAATAAATGGAACAGAGTCAAATGTTGTTACCATATGTTTGATGTGTTTAATACCGTTCAATTAATTATATTCCAGCCATTACAATGAGCCCATCCTTCTATAGCTCCTCCCACCAGCTCCTCTATTTTCTATAATACTATGTTATCTAAAGGCCTCGTAACCCCAGTATCAGTCTTCAGGGTAAGAAGGCTGACTAAGCTTTGGTCTGCACTGCTACCCCAATTGGATCATATACAGTACCTCATAGTTGTTCAGGAAATTGAGTCACTAGGAGCAACCTGGATAATCACAACACCATCGTCTTTAAACTAGCTACTTGATGTATTTACAGTTCTTGTTCATCACTAAAGTTTTCCTCAATACACAGAGTACAGTATATGATTCTTCAGACTGTGGGTTGGTGCTGGAAACATGGATTTACCATAGAAGAGAAGTAAAGAAGCTGAGCTTGTCTGCTGTCCATTCTGTCTTTACTGAGGTACTGTAATAGACAGATGGCTGAGGACTATTAGAAATTCCTGTGAAGTTGAGCTTGAAAGACAACAAGCTGAAAGAGTACGTGCCAGTGAGTATAGAGAGAGGGAAATATCGCCTCAGACCTTCTATTGAAGAGGGCTTCAGTGGAGAATTAGAACCAACACTTAGGCAAGAGATTGAAGCCTCAGTCAAGTGTTTAACCAGAATATACAGCATAATTAATTAACAATATGGAGACAAGTGGGGACAGAAAAGACTCAAGACTCCTTTAAATGAATGGAGATAATCAGCTACTGTACTGCCTGACTCGCAGGTCAGGAAAATGACTTAAAAATAATCCACTAAAACTTCCGATCCTAAAGAGCCAAGCACAAAAACAACTTCCTGCCAATCACCAAACTTGTTCAAAGGAGCTCGAGAACGACGTGTCTTTTAGGTGTCTTTTTAAGTCTGGAATCTCCCGTCACCCCACACCAACCGTCCAATCAAAGATCTCAGAGGACTTTCATCAACAGAGATGTTACATAGGTGTAAAGACGTCTCAGCGCCTCGTCCTGTCTGTCTCTGGCTAATGGCCCTGGCTGACAAGGCTCTACAGTGGGAGATGGAATTAATTGGCTTTTTTGGGGAATTGACACAGTCATTGCGCACGCTCATGCTTGCTTGCATGCACACGCAAATGTGCGCACACACATACATGACTTATAGGGCTGGTTGCTGCTTGTGCAGTGCATTTAACTGGTGCTGAACATTTCAAAGGAAATCATAAGAAAAATGTATAGTGTCCAAATGACTACAATTCACTCATCTTCTAGTCTAGATGATTCACTATTAGAAGACAGTTTTTATTATTCCCCATGGAACGTAGCTCATCTTTTTATAAAACACACGCTGGATGTCTCCAGCCGATTGTGCGTTCATTAGCAACACTCTTATGTTATTAGCATTACGCATGGTGAAACAATCTGCCCGCAAAGGAACGGAAATTGGACAATGAAAGAAACATTAACCAAGAAGAGATATGACCAGATGAACAGCTTACCCAAACGGCCAGCAATGCACTGAAACACAGTCAATTTAGTTTCACTATTTCCCTTTGAAAGGCCAAAAATCACATATCCACCATCAGCTTCCCTCTCCTCTGATCCAGACCGCAATATCTCGCAGATGTGAACGGAAAAAACCTGTTGTTTTGACTTCAGCTCTTTGGCAAAATATAAAATGTTCTATTTTCTTGATATTTCTCGCTGTATCTCTCTCCCAGGAGGAGAACCGCAGGACATTACTATTATGAACATTGTGTTTCTTTGGAAACTCCACTCGACTGGTGTCAGATGCTTCAACCAATGACTGTTTGAGACATGAGCAACATTTAGATGTATACTGAGTGTACAAAACATTAGGAACAAGTTCCTAATATTGGGTTGCATCCCCTTTTGCTCTCAGAACAGCCTCAATTCATCAGAGCATGGACTCTACAAGGTGTAAAGTGTTCCACAGGGATGCTGGTACATGTTGACTCCAATGCTTCCCACAGTTGTGTCAAGTTGGATGGTGGACCATTCTTGATACACACAGGAAACTGTTGAGCGTGAAAAACACAGTAGCGTTACAGTTCTTGACACACTCAATCCATGTCTCAGTTGTCTCAAGGCTGAAAAATCCTTCTTTAACCTGTGTCCTCCCCTTCATCTACACTGATTGAAGTGGATTTAACAGGTGACATCAATAAGGGATCCTAGCTTTCACCTGGTCAGTCTATTTAATGGAAAAAGCAGGTGTTCTTAATGTATTGGTTTGTTGTCCTCTCGTTTATGTTTTGTATTTTTCATCCTTTTTTGTATATATTCCAATTTATTTTTCAATCTCTTTTTCCATTTTTAAATTAAATATACCTTCCGGTAACCCGCCTCACTCAATGTGACACGGATCCGCAATTTTTTTAGACCCTATAGCCAAAACTTTCATCAGAAGGTAGCCAGCTAAGTTACTAGCTATTTAGTCATTGTTAGCCACTGCTAGCGGCCTTTACCCTCTGCTCAGGCACCAGCCGTTTTTTTAGCCTGGATAATACCTGCCAGCCTCGGACTGTTTTTCTCCACTACAACGCCAGATTCCTGCCGTAAACCCTGGACCATTGATCATCACAGCTAGCTAGCTGCCACTGAGTGACCCAGCCCCGAAGCTAGCCCTGAGCCAGGCGCTAGCAAACGAAATTACCACAACTACAATACCTCTTTCGCCATCTGGCCGGACCGGACCGGTAGTTTTGTCGACACGGCGCCCCGCCATACCACCACGACTGGTCCGCAGACGTAATTCCTTCAGCTGTGCCTTCAACTGGCCTTTGCCGGACGACGGAGCAGACGCTTCTACTTACACCGGACTGCTAACTTTAAACGCCGTGTCTCCCGCGTGCTAGCGTAGCAACGACTACCCCGCGGCTTCCTTGTTCCATCTATTGCTGTACACTGGACCCTATGATCACTTGGCTACATAGCTGATGCCTGCTGGACTGTTCATTTATCACGGTACTCCACTTTGTTTACCTATGTTTATCTGTCGGCCCTAGCAACGGAAATCAGGCCCTGTGTGTAGTTAACCGACCCTCTGCCCATTCATCCCCATTTTACCTGTTGTTGTCTTAGCTGATTAGCTGTTGTTGTCTTACCCGTTGTTGACTTAGCTAGCTCTCCCAATCAACAGCTGTGATTGCATTATGCCTCGCTTTATGTCTCTCTCAAATGTCAATATGCCTTGTATACTGTTGTTTAGGATAATTATCATTGTTTTAGTTTACTGCGGAGCGCCTAGTCCCACTGTACATGCCTTAGATACCTCCTTTGTCCCACCTCCCACACATGCGGTGACCTCACCCAGTATAACCAGCGTGTCCAGAGATGCAACCTCTCTTATCATCACCCAGTGCCTGGGCTTACCTCCACTGTACCCGCACCCCACCATACCCCTGTCTGCACAGTATGCCCTGAATCTATTCTACCACGCCCAAAAATCTGCTCCTTTTATTCTCTGTCCCCAAAGCACTAGACGACCAATTTTGCTAGCCTTTAGCCGTACCCTCATCCTACTCCTCCTCTGATCCTCGGGTGATGCGGAGGCTAAGCCAGGCCCTGCCTGTCCCCAGGCACTCTCATTTGTTGACTTCTGTAATCGAAAAAGCCTTGGTTTCATGCATGTTAACATCAGAAGCCTCCTCCCTAAGTTTGTTTTACTCACTGCTTTAGCACACTCCGCCAACTCTGATATCCTTGCCGTGTCTGAATCCTGGCTTAGGAAGGCCACCAAAGATTCTGAGATTTCCATACCCAACTACAACATTTTCCATCAAGATAGAACTGCCAAAGGGGGAGGAGTTGCAATCTACTGCAGAGATAGCTTGCAAAGTTCTGTCATACTTTCCAGGTCTATAACAAAACAGTTTGAGCTTCTAATTTAAAAAATGTATCTCTCCAGAAATAAGTCTCTTACTGTTGCCGCCTGTTATAGACCCACCTCAGCTCCCAGCTGTGCCCTGGATACCATACGTGAATTGATTTCCCCCCATCTATCTTCAGAGTTTGTTCTGTTAGGTGACCTGAACTGGGATATGCTTAACACCCCAGCAGTCCTACAATCTAAGCTAGATGCCCTCAATCTCACACAAATTATCAAGGAAACCACCAGGTACTACCCTAAATCCGTAAGCATGGGCACCCTTATAAATATTATCCTGACCAACTTGCCCTCC
Organism: Salvelinus namaycush; assembly: GCF_016432855.1. Classification (NCBI taxonomy): domain Eukaryota; kingdom Metazoa; phylum Chordata; class Actinopteri; order Salmoniformes; family Salmonidae; genus Salvelinus; species Salvelinus namaycush. The sequence continues at coordinate 39,026,643 of NC_052312.1, forward strand.
GAATACACCTCTGTTGTTTTCAATCAGGATCTCAGCGATCACTGCCTCATTGCCTGCATCCGCTATGGATCCGCGGTCAAACGACCACCCCTCATCACTGTCAAACGCTCCCTAAAACACTTCTGCGAGCAGGCCTTTCTAATCGACCTGGCCCAGGTATCCTGGAAGGATATTGACCTCATCCCGTCTGTCGAGGATGCCTGGTCGTTCTTTAAAAGGAATTTCCTCACCACCTTAAATAAGCATGCCCCTTTCAAAAAATGTAGAACTAAGAACAGATATAGCCCTTGGTTCACTACAGACCTGACTGCCCTTGACCAGCACAAAAACATCCGGTGGCGGACTGCAATTGCATCGAATAGTATGCAACTGTTCGGGGAAGTCAGGAAAGCAAAGGCTAGCTTTTTCAAACAGAAATTTGCATCCTGTAGCTCTAACTCCAAAAAGCTTTGGGACACTGTAAAGTCCATGGAGAACAAGAGCACCTCCTCCCAGCTGCCCACTGCACTGAGGCTAGGGGACATGGTCACCACCAATAAATCCCTGATAATCGAAAATTTCAAAAAGCATTTCTCTACGGCTGGCCATGCTTTCCTCCTGGCTACCCCAACCCTAGCCAACAGCTCCGCACCCCTCACAGCTACTTGCCCGAGCCTCCCCAGCTTCTCCTTCACCCAAATCCAGATCGCAGATGTTCTGAAAGAGCTGCAAAATCTGGACCCGTACAAATCAGCTGGGCTAGACAATCTGGACCCTCTCTTTCTAAAATGATCCGCCGCCATTGTTGCAACCCCTATTACCAGCCTGTTCAACCTCTCTTTTGTTTCGTCCGAGATCCCTAAAAATTGGAAAGCTGCCGCGGTCATCCCCCTCTTCAAAGGGGGTGACACTCTAGACCCAAACTGTTACAGACCTATGTCCACCCTGCCCTGCTTTTCTAAAGTCTTTGAAAGCCAAGTTAATAAACAGATCACTGACCCTTTCGAATCCCACCGTACCTTCTCCGCTGTGCAATCCGGTTTCCGAGCTGGTCACGGGTGCACCTCAGCCACGCTCAAGGTCCTAAACGATATCATAACCGCCATCAATAAAAGACAGTACTGTGCAGCTGTCTTCATCGACCTGGCTAAGGCTTTCGACTCTGTCAATCACAACATTCTTATTGGCAGACTCAACAGCCTTGGTTTCTCAAATGATTGCCTCGCCTGGTTCACCAACTACTTCGCAGACAGAATTCAGTGTGTCAAATCGGAAGGCCTGTTGTCCGGACCTCTGGCAGTCTCTATGGGGATACCACAGGGTTCAATTCTCGGGCCGACTCTTTTCTCTGTGTATATCAATGATGTCGCTCTTGCTGCGGGTGATTCCCTGATTCACCTCTACGCAGATGACACCATTCTGTATACATCTGGCCCTTCTTTGGACACTGTGTTAACTAACCTCCAAACGAGCTTCAATGCCATACAACACTCCTTCTGTGGCCTCCAACTGCTCTTAAACGCTAGCACCAAATGCATGCTTTTCAACCGTTCACTGCCCGCCCGCCCGACAAGCATCACTACTTTGGACGGTTCTGACCTAGAATACGTGGACAACTACAAATACCTAGGTGTCTGGCTAGACTGTAAACTCTCCTTCCAGACTCATATCAAACATCTCCAGTCCAAAATCAAATCTAGAATCAGCTTTCTATTTCGCAACAAAGCCTCCTTCACTCACGCCGCCAAACATACCCTAGTAAAACTGACTAGCCAACCGATCCTTGACTTCGGCGATGTCATCTACAAAATAGCTTCCAATACTCTACTCAGCAAATTGGATGTAGTCTATCACAGTGCCATCTGTTTTGTCACCAAAGCCCCATATACCACCCACCACTGCGACCTGTATGCTCTAGTCGGCTGGCCCTCGCTACATATTTGTCGCCAGACCCACTGGCTCCAGGTCATCTATAAGTCTATGCTAGGTAAAGCTCCGCCCTATCTCAGCTCACTGGTCACAATGAAAACACCCACCCGTAGCACGCGCTCCAGCAGGTATATCTCACTGGTCATCCCCAAAGCCAACACCTCCTTTGGCTGCCTTTCCTTCCAGTTCTCTGCTGCCAGCGACTGGAACGAATTGCAAACATCGCTGAAGCTGGAGACTTACATTTCCCTCACTAACTTTAAACATCAGTTATCTGAGCAGCTAACCGATCGCTGCAGCTGTGCATAGTCCATCTGTAAATAGCCCACCCAATCTACCTACCTCATCCCCATATTGTTTTTATTTACTTTGCTGCTCTTTTGCACACCAGTATCACTACTTACATACCATCATCTGATCATCATCATCTGCTCATCTATCACTCCAGTGTTAATCTGCTAAATTGTAATTACTTTTCTAATACGGCCTATTTATTGCCTTACCTCCTCATGCCATTTGCACACACTGTAAATAGACGTTCTTTTTTTTCTATTGTGTTATTGACTGTATGCTTGTTTATTCCATGTGTAACTCTGTGTTGTTGTTTCTGTCGCACTGCTTTGCTTTATCTTGGCCAAGTCGCAGTTGTAAATGAGAACTTGTTCTCAACTAGCTTACCTGGTTAAATAAAGTTGAAAAAAAAAAATTGTGCACTCAGTGATACACGTTAGACAATCCTGCTCTGCCAGCCTGTTCTCATACACTATAGACGTAACATAGTAAATGTAAATCCTACTCAATTTAGTATGAAATGTTACGTTTGGTATGGATACATAAAACAGAGGATTACTTAAGGCAAAAACTAAAGTAGGGTGGTTGGTCGGGATGGAATGTTTACGTATAACGTGAACCTCTAGCAACCCAAAGGTTGTCTGTTTGATTCTCATCACGGACAACTTTAGCATTTTAGCTAATTAGCAACTTTGCAACTACTCAGCATGTTAGTTAACCCTTCCCTTAACCCTTTAACCTAACCTTAACCTTAATCCTAACCCCTAGCCTAGCTAACCCCTAGCCTAGCTAACATTAGGTACCTAGCTAACATTAGCATTAGCCACCTAGCCAACTAGCTAATGTTAGCCACAACAAATTGGAATTTGTAATATATCTTACGTTTTGCAAATTAGTAACATATTGTACAAATGGCAGATTGTAACAAATACGAATTGTAATTCGTAACATATCATATGAAATGGATGATGAAAATCCACAAATTAATACATACCATACAAAACGTAACATATCATACTAATTGTCTATCTCTGAGTCCAGGTTGACTCTGCTCAAATTCTCCTCATGGAGAAAAGGAGAGGACCAAACACTGAAAACACTATTGATATTCACACAGTAGCCTAGCTGGGAAGCAGTGAAAAGGTTAATAGAGTGCACATAATCTATTCTCTTCAAAGATTACAATTAAATTACCCCTGATGCTCTGATAAACGATTAAAGTTAATAGGCACATTAACAGAGATTGAATGGGAACATGTATTGCTCTTCTGTTACTACTGCATAAAGACCAGTGGAGCGAATAGGAACCCCACAGTATCATCTCCCAATTCCAACACTCAGTTGGACGACGCAGTACTTTTTTGACCTGTGGCTAGTCTACGGCACACCCTGACCCCAGATACATCCACAATGTGATTCCAACTAATTCCATTTCATTGCAACTGAAAACTAAGACATGCTTGCTGGGCGAATGGTTAAGCTTATTTGCATGTCTTAGTTTTCAGTTGCTTGCTGGGCGAATGGTTAAGCTTATTTGCAACTGAAAACTAAGACATGCAAATAAGCTTAACCATTCGCCCAGCAGAGCGCCTGCTGATGGTTTGAACAAGCAGCTCTGTGGCGGTCAGAGACATTAGCCACCAGCTAGCGCAGGGGAGGGACGCCCAGGAAGACCGAGACATCATTTGGGCCGGTTTAATAATTGAACATGAGACCCTAAGCTAACGTCCTCCGAGTCTAAAGATATCTATGAATCTTTACAACTGAGCAGGGAATCACACAGCGCCCCAGTCTCCAGTTCACAGAATCTCAACTAAGGAGCATCAGAATTGTGTCTGAGACAAACAGGATATGGAGGAAACAATATGGTAAAGATACCTTTGGTGAATTGGCTTTAGCCTCTTTAATATCAGGGCAGATGAAAGGGAGGAGACAAGCCACTTCACACTATTGACATGCCCCCAGAGTATCTGATGGATGTCGTCTGCTCTTTAGATGCTGATGCAGTAGCAGCAAGCGCTGATCTGGAGACAGTCGCTAAAGAGCTTGATTTATTGCCTTTGCAGGAACACAACAACAAGTCGCAAATATAAACCAGGGAAATTATATCTCATATCACACTCTCCATTAGAATAAAGTCCATGGGGAAACACTAAACAGTTGACAAAGTATTTGCTCTCCTTGTTGTTGGCCAATCTAATAGGAAGTAATGTGTTTTGCACCTGGTTCAGTGTGGTACCGTAGACACTTTATTAACAGGATACATGGCTGCACTGTCCAACACTGACCGGTTAATGGAGAGATCGATGCACTGACATACAGGCCCTCTCAGCACTACTACTGTGCATCTCCTGCTCTGCATGATGTGCATTAAAAACCATATAATCAATGAGCACACAACAAGTGTCCCCCATGAGGAGTAGCATAGGCAAGAGCCTTGGAGGGGAGGTGGAGACAGGAGAGAGGGCCAATTGGCTAACTCTATTATTATATCGGCATCTTGAGTGATTCATCACTATATCTATGGGTCTCTGTTTATATGTTTTTCAATGAACCACCGTTGTCTGGGCCTGTATTGACCCTGTTATGAGGGCGTGAGTGAAGTAGACGTCTCAAGGACTTTTAATAGGCCACTTCTCGCCGGCCCTGCACAGACTATGCACCTTGGCAGGACCACAACATCCCCGAGCGACGACTGAGGCAGCATATCCCCAACGAGCTCTCCCTTCACAATGTCTGCTCTGTGCTATTATCGTCCTTATCATTTAAAATGTGCAGAGCAAAGACATAAAAAAATAAAGAGCTGTGTTTGTATCTATTGATTAAAGTCAGCTTCTGAAGGAGTTTGTGAATAATAACAAGCAGCGACTGGCGCAAAGAAGACATTATACTTGTACTCAGATTCCTGACTCTGAAAGTATGGAAGACCTCGATACTGAGTTGAATGGCAGACAGAGTTTTGATGCGTTCTACAGGAGATGCCATTAGTCAAAGGGTGACAGCAGGAGTGAACACATCATTGCTGTCATAATGGACTCTGTCAGCCCCGAGTGCCAGCGATTCTATACTCAGTCCTATCTATCTATCTCTCTGGCAGGAAGGAACACAAACTGCCTAAAGAACGTAAATAAATCAATAGACGAGACAATAGAAGATGTTTCAAGATTTCACAGCACCATAGGCTACACACTGTCATGGTGTGAATGAGTTTTGACGGCAAAGGTCCTCCTCGTGCATTTGATAGACGGAGAAGAGATAGCTTGATCTTAATGGAATTAACACTTCTCAAAAGGATTTGCTCAAGTCTATCTGCACTGAAAGTACTCAGAAATTGAAATATGGCTAATTTGAGTACACAGGTAAAAGCATTTGCAAAAGGGGTTCAGTGCTACTCACCATATTCTTGATCTTGATGTGTTGATGGATCACAAACATAATCACCAGGGGCGCATTCATTACACAGATTTGGTTGCAAAACGTTTCTTTGTAAAAGGAAGCAGACGGAACGAAACGGGGAGGGACCTACCTGAATTTGTCCAATAGAAACTCTTGTTTTGCTTCCATTTGGTTCTTAAACCTTAAACAGTTTCCGTAATGAATACACCCCCTGTTTTGCACAATAAATCGTTTACTCCAAACGGAAAAACATTTTACAACAAAAACAACAGTTTCTATTTGACAAAGTCAGGTACAGTAGGTCCCTCCCTGTATCTTTCAGTTTGCTTCCGTTTAGTTCCTAGTGAATAAACTCTGTTTTAAAATCAAGACCAACACACTTTAAAGCACTCCCCCTTGTGAAGAAATATGTCCACCCCCAAAAGTTAAATATACACTTAGGGGTCGTTAAGCCTACAATAATGAAACAGTTCTCGAGTCAAACCCTCTATTTGATCAGGGCTAAAAGTTCGAACTCCCATCTAAAACCAAACTTAGAATTCCTTCTATGTAATAGAAACAGAGGGAACCAGAGATGTTCACGTGGGCACAGTTTGTACATCATCAAACCACTAGTGGAATGGAATCTGCTGAAGAACATGATGAATCGATACCATAGACCAAGGAGGAGGGGCAGCTGCCTGACAACTCGCTGCTCTATCGATCGCTGTCATCCTGGAGAAGAAACGTCAGTTTGGCCGCAGAGATGTGGATGGGTAGCCAGGCAACAGGGGTAGTTCAGTAAGGGTCCAGGGGTCCATTGGTTTGGTGTTTACCTGTAGATAGGTCATGCTAAGAGAGCATTAGGGGGTATATGTTGAATAGGAGACAGCTAATTGTGGATTCAACTCAGGAGAACACAAAGGTTGGATGGGAACACTGACTGCCCTGCACAGCAACGGGGGCTCGTGCATGTGCTCTGTGGTGGGAGATGTAACACAGACACAAAGAGATGTAACACAGACACAAAGAGCATCTCGCTGACCAAGTCTGACTAATAGGAGTCACAAAGCCAAGGCAGTGGGAGGGAAGATTGCGGTAAGGGGAGATGTTAGGTTTAACAACAAAGGTAGTGAGGCCGAAGGTGAACAAACACTTCCCACTACTAATACCTGGCAGCCTATAGGAGAAGGTCAAACACCTGGCAGTGTGGTGCCAGGACAACAACATCTCCCTCAATGTGGGCAAGACAAAGGAGCTTATCATGGACTACAGGAAATGGAGAGCCAAATGCCCCCATTCACATCGACGGGGCTGCGGTTTGAGAGCTTCAAGTTCCTCGGTGTTCACATCGCTAAGGACATAACATGGTCCAAACACACCAAGACAGTAGTGAAGAGGGCATGACAAGAGCCTCTTCCCCCTTAAGAGGCTGAAAAGATTTGGCATGGGCCCTCAGATCCTCAAAACATTCTACAGCTGCACCATTGAGAGCATCTTGACTGCCTGCAGCACTGCGTGGTATGGAAACTGCTTGGCAAGGTGCTACAGAGGGTAGTACGTACAGCCGAGTACATCACTGGGGTCGAACTCCCTGCCATCCAGGACCTCTATACCAGGAGGTGTCAGAGGAAGGTCCTAAAAATGGTCAGACTTCAGCCACCCAAGGCATAGACTGTTCTCTAAGCGGTACTGGTGCACCAAGTCTGGAACCAACATGACCCTGAACAGCTTCTACACCCAAAGCCATAAGAATGCTAAATAGCTACCCGAACTATCTGCGTTGACCCTTTTTGCACCAACCCTTTTTGACTCTATGCATATGTAACAGTATAACTTTAATCCGTCCCCTCGCGCCGACCCGGGCGCGAACCAGGGACCCTCTGCACACATCAACAACAGTCACCCACGAAGCATCATTACCCATCGCTCCACAAAAGCCGCGGCCCTTGCAGAGCAAGGGGAACCACTACTTCAAAGTCTCAAAGCGAGTGACGTCACCGTTTTGAAAGGCTATTAGCGCGCACCACCGCTAACTAGCTAGCCATTTCACATCGGTTACACATATACACTGGACTCTACCCACACACTCACACATAGAGTGCATTCGGGAAAGTATTCAGTCCCTTTTTACTTTTTCCACATTTTGTTATGTTACAGCGTTATTCTAAAATGTATTAAATAATTGTTTTCCGTCATCAATCTACACACAATACCCCATAATGACAAAGCAAAAACAGGTTTTTAGAAATGTTTTGAATTTATATATATATATATGACGTATTCAGACACTTTGCTATGAGACTCGAAACTGAGCTCAGGTGCATCCTGTTTCCATTTATCATCCTTGAGATATTTCTACAACTTGATTGGAGTCCACCTGTGGTAAATTCAATTGATTGGACATGATTTGGAAAGGCACACACCTGTCTATATAAAAACCAGGCCATGAGGTTGAAGGAATTGTCCACAGAGCTCCTAGACAGGATTGTGTTGAGGCACAGATATGGTGAAGGGTACCAAAAACTTTCTGCAGCATTGAAGGTCCCCAAGAACACAGTGGCCTCCATCATTCTTAAATGGAAGAAGTTTGGAACTACCAAGACTATTCCTAGAGCTGACTGCCCAACCAAACTGAGCAATCTGGGGAGAAGGACCTTGGTCAGGCAGGTGACCAAGAACCCGAGGGTCACTCTGACAGTGCTCCAGAGTTCCTCTGTGGAGATGGGAGAACCTTCCAGAAGAACAACCATCTCTGCAGCGCTCAATTAATCAGGCCTTTATGGTAAAGTGGCCAGATGGAAGCCACTCCTCAGTAAAAGGCACGTGACAGCCCACTTGGAGTTTGCCAAAAGGCACCTAAAGGACTCTCAGACCATGAGAAACAAGATTCTCTGGTCTGATGAAACCAAGATTGAACTCTTTGGCCTGAATGCCAAGCGCCACGTCTGGAGGAAACCTGGCACCATCCCTACGGTGAAGCGTGGTGGTTGCAGCATCATGCTGTGGGGATGTTCTTCAGACTAGTCAGGATCGAGGGAAAGATGAACGGAGCAAAGTACAGAGAGATCCTTGATGAAAACCTGCTCCAAAGTGCTCAGGACCTCAGACTGGGGCAAAGGTTCACCTTCCAACAGGACATTGACTTTAAGCACACAGCCAGGACAACTCAGGAGTGTCTTCGGGACAAGTCTCTGAATGTCCTTGAGTAGCCCTGCCAGAGCCCAGACTTGAACCCGATCCAACATCTCTGGAGAGACCTGAAAATACCTGTGCAGCGACACTCCCCATCCAACCTGACAGAGCTTGAGAGGATCTGTAGAGAAGAATGGGAGAAACCCCCCCAAATACAGGTGTGCCAAGCTTCATACCCAAGAAGACTCGAGGCCATAATCACTGCCAATGGTGCTTCAACAAAGTACTGAGTAAAGGGTCTGAATACTTATGTAAATGTGATATTTCAGTTTTATTGTTATTTGTTGCAAAAAAAAGTTTAAAAAAAGTTTTTTCTTTGTCATTATGGGGTATTGTGTGAAGATTGATGAGGAGAAACAAAACAATTTAATCCATTTTAGAATAAGGCTGTAACGTACATTTTTTGGGGAAAAAGTCAAGGGATCTGAATACCTTCCAAGTGCACTGTACTTACACTGACACTCCAACGCATACACACACACACACACATACATACACACTCACTCACACATATCACGTACACACAGACACACATTTGCCACACACACACTTCCACATAAGCTGATACTGTTTATTATCTATCCTGTTGCCGAGTCATTTTACCCCTTCCTATATGTACATATCTCCCTCAATTTCCTCGTACCCCTGCACATTGACTCAGTACTGGTACCCCATGTATATAGCTAAGCTATCATTGAGTATTTATATTATTAATATTAATATTTTGTTTTGTATTCTGCATTGTTGGGAAGGGCCCGTAAGTAAGCATTTCACTGGTAGCTTTGCTACCTGTTGTTTACAGAGCATGTGACAATAATTGTTTTATTTGATTTGGCCTGGAACATTCTGTCTCATGATTCTCCCTCCAGGCCTATCTATTGTTTAAATGCCACCAGCTGTTGTACTCACAGTAGTTGTTATCAGCTAAGTGCACTTACAGTACACACCCACTTTTAAATAGTCTGTTGAAGAAGGCTGAAATAGACGGAAGAAGCTGCCAGTGTTCTGTAAATCACTTTCTAACTCTAGCTGTGCAGGAGGAAAGTTTGGGGAGAGAGTGGTTCACCAAAGTCACTGAGGCAGCATGTGGTCCCTCCAACATATTACCCAGCCTGCCCCGATGTTGTTCAGCAGCCCACGCCTCCATAGCCGGCAGCCACGCTGCACCTGGGGTGCTCCGTCATAACAGCAATCATAAATCTCCTTTTATTCCAAATTAAAATGTTCCTAATAGCTTTCCAGCCACCATTGATTCCTCTACAAATGATTATCCAGCTGAGAAAGCTTGGAGTCTGGGCCCTGGTCGGTTTGGGACTGAGGCTGGGGCTCTGTACGCATTAGCTGCGAGTACAAATAAAGCGGTATTGATAAGTAAATAGCCCATAAGAGATTTATAGGAAGCAACTACCACTACTTCCCTCCACGATAAAAATGCCATACCTGAGCTGACCTGCTTTTACCTGTAGACAACTCTCCAGTCCAGTCCCCTCTACCCCCCACCTCCCTACCTCCCTGCTCAAACCCCCACCTCCCTACCTCCCTGCTCCCCTGGACCAGATGGAGAGACAGAGAGCAGGATGAAGGAGCAGAAAGAGAGGAGACGTAGGCTGGGGCCCAGGCCAACCCTTGTGCCTCCCTGACAGCTTTTAACTCCAGCCCATGGAGACGGTGGCTTTGTGACCACTGGACTGAATCTTAATTAAAGTCTTGCATTGAAAATTCCTTAAACGCTTATGTGATTAGCCTTGATATGGAGGCAAGTCAGTCCGTCACCCACCAGCACTTTATTCTTTTCATTCTCCTGCTGACTTCTTCATGGATCAAACTTACAAGATGCTGTCCAATATTTCAAATCCACATGCGTACAAGCACACACTGACAGAGCAGGTACTGTTCTACACACAAGCACACACTGACAGAGCAGGTACTGTTCTACACACAAGCACACACTGACAGAGCAAGTACTGTTCTACACACAAGCACACACTGACAGAGCAAGTACTGTTCTACACACAAGCACACGCTGACAGAGCAAGTACTGTTCTACATGTATTCAGATCAGTTGAAAAGCCAAACCGTTTCGCCAATCTAAACTGCCTGAGGGATTTGAGCTTAATTTATATATGAAAAGTGTTATTTTTTCCAGAGGAATGGTTTTCCTTTTTTATTTCTCTCTGAAGAAGACAAATTATTTATTGAAATTAAAAGTACAAACATAGGGGATCGTCCAGAGGCAATAACTGATAGAAAGACAAATTACTATCACTATCATACTCTGCATGGATTCTCAGTAGCAACAGGAAGGAGAGAGGACGGTGTGTGTGTGTGTGTCCATGCGCTCACACACTAATTACTGCATCTGGCAATTATGTCTGTAATACAGGACACTTAGCAATCAATCTGCTTCTACTATTCCCTGCACTATGTAGTGTAGACCATGCCTTTTGGTGAAAAAACAGGAGACAGGCAGAGGATCGTCCAGAGACAATCATAGGTAGAAAGACAAATCATTATTATTATAATGACCGGGATTTGTTACTTCATTTGGCAGCATTTAGAGCTGGTTAGTCACGAGCTCCACTCTACATGGAAACTCTGTAGAAATAGATAAAAACTGGAGTAGAGAGGATGGTGTGTGTGTGAATGTGTGTGTGTGAATGTGTGTGTCCATGCGTACACACGCTAATTACTGCGTCTGGCAATTATGTCTGTGAGACAGGACACTTAGCAATCAATCTGCTTCTACTATTCCCTACATTATCAGGTTTAGACCATTCACTTTGGTGAAACATAATCATGAACAGAACAGTGTTCTTTGTGAATTGGTATTTCACAAGTGTGATATCTATTTGAGTCTAAATGCACGTATGTGGTTGCATAATCATTTATGGAAGAAAAAAACCCCAGTTGGTGCGGTTCTCTTTTCCATACAGAAGGTGGGAGTAGAGTTCAAGGGAACAGAAAGAAACCCATGGATCTTTATCATGTCTGACATGTATGTAAAATAGCTTTTTCTTTTCACTTCATGAATATATGAAACATTAGACCAACTCCCTGATAGGAAGCGCAAGTTCAAACATCGGTTTTGATGTCTATTTGACCTGGTTCAAACATCGGTTTTGATGTCTATTTGACCTGGTTCAAACATCGGTTTTGATGTCTATTTGACCTGGTTCAAACATCGGTTTTGATGTCTATTTGACCTGGTTCAAACATCGGTTTTGATGTCTATTTGACCTGGTTCAAACATCGGTTTTGATGTCTATTTGACCTGGTTCAAACATTGGTTTTTATGTCTATTTGACCCAGTCTTACTATCACATATAGAATAGCCTTCCGATAAGCAGCACATCAAAATAGATGGCCTCCAAGGGAGAATCTCATTCCATACTCCTCGCGTCTTCACTCCTCTCTCCTCACCTCCTTCTCAAAACCCATTGGATGAGAAAGCCAGAGGTCTCGCCCCTCTGACCTTCTCCTCCAGTGGGTTTTTAGAAGGAGGCGAGGAGGGAGGACATGAGGAGTATGGAATTGAGATTCTCCCCTAGACTACAAACAGTATCTAACTACTGGGAACGGCTTCCATTTTCAAGCAAATTATTATGGTTTGATTATAAAACAGGATCTCCCTCCCTGGTCTAGGCAGATAAAGCTCAGTTGAAAACGCCGGAACTGCCTGTGAGCAGGTCCGCAGGCCTGTGGAGAGAGGCAATTTATAGGCTAATTGACAAGACGGAGGCAATGAATCAATTCTTATTCATCATCAGCCTAAATCATAGGTTTTTCTCGACACATATGAAGAGTATTTGTGCCTCTGCATTCCAAAGACAGTAGGAAATTAAGTGCTTTATATTCCCAAGCAGAATTTCCTTGCCAATCAAGAATGGACAGACAGACCTTTCTAACCATTTTAATCGTGTAGAGGCCCAATCAGAGAAGAGACAAGGGCTGAACAAAATTTGCACTCGCAGTCTGAGTTTATGTCGATGTTTCACAGCTCTGGAATGATTGATTTCTCCTTTATTCTCGGGGAGACGGACAGGGGAAGGCTTTAGACACGGGCAGGGGAAAGAGAGGCACGAGTCTGTCTGATTAACAGAACACCTAACGCCAACACTTCACAGGCCTGCCACTACACTCATCCAGTTTCGCTCTGTTCTCTCTCCCATGCTCTCTTCTCTCCAGCTACCTTTAGTATTTACAGACTAAAGAAGACATTATGGTGACTGTTGTCTATCAGCCACAGGTTAAGCTGGGTGAAATGTCTTTCACCTGCTACTGAATGCTTTTGTTTATGTTTTGTGTAGCAGGGTTCCATCATAGACTCTAGTCAAGCTTGAGTGGCACAGCAGGAAACATGTTGCAACCAACTGTTGCCTCACCATTTGAAATGGTTGGGTACTTTTAGTGTGCGCCCCAGGGTTCACTGCTCTTAGTGTGGTGCAGAACAGTGCAGTTGATCATCGCCAGTAATGCCTTTTAGAGAAGAAAGAAAAGCCTCTATAACAGAAACACCATTGGATACTAGGCAGCGCGCCCACTTCAGCCATACTCAATATACTTCACAAACACGTACGTTAGCACCGTTCCAGTGTGCAGCTCTTTTCAATGATACCATTGTTTTAGATGGGGTATGTGTCGAGTAATGGCCAATGGGCCAGGACAGAATGTGTTTCCTGACCTGAGCTAGTCCACAGTATTCTATTGACTGTCAGGGAGCATAACAGAACATAACATGCAATGTGTAGGGATGAAGAAAGCGGATTATGATCTCAGACGGTACAAAACTGGCTCTTCATTAAGCCATGCGTCATTTAGTGAAATATAAAAAAGACCTGGGCCCTGCCCAATCACAGCACATTGTTGTGTTGTGTTTCAGACTGACGTCATGCTCTCAGCCCTCCTCTGTACAGAGCAATGTGCCTGGTAGGTGACCCATGTCTACAAGCATCAGGGAAGCAACTCAATGGTCATACTCCCCCATACCATCAAGATTCCTCATTCACCTCCTAAAAGACACAGGCCTATCGGAGTTGAAAAGGGAGACTTTGTTCAGGTCAAGCTCATGAACACGGACCGATTCCTTTTGAGAAACCAAAGGATTTGAAGATAAAGACACCAGCGAAGGGAAAATAAAACACCAAGATGTCAAAGTGATAAACATCCCTTTCTCAAACCTCAGCCTATATTTTCTAAATGTCATCCTATAGGCTGGAGAGAGCAGCAGACCTTGATAGTGTTCCATTGGCCCTTTACCCAATGGGAGGCAACTGGCTAGGTGTTAGTCAACAACTAAGCAGAGGAGGGTATTTAACCGGGGGGAGAGCGAGCTAGTTCCCCTGGGACTGGGTGCACTTGAGAGGCAGCAGCCAGCGAACAATATGAGCAAGTAATTTTTCCCCCTGCCAGAGACACTCACCACTCAGAGAGCCCAGACAGTATAATGAGGAATCAATGGAATCAATAGCTGCTGCTTGTTATTCAGTCAGGACAACCCACTGTGCTCCAGGCTCAGACACAGCTGGAGGGGGGCTTTGATGCTGACAGTTTGACAAAGACACAAGCAATACTCAAGTCATTAAGATGAAGGGCATGGCTGTATACAAAGCACCTAGTATGGATCGCAGCCTCGCAGGTAAGTGGGTGCACAGACGTGTATAGCTGTATACAAAGAAACTAATATAGATTACAGTTAAGTGTGCGCACCGCTCAGAAGTGTCCGTTCGAAGAGCAGTCAATGAGTGTTTTCCGATTTGTAAGACTGACTGAAAAGTTGACAATACCAGCAGAAAACAAAATCAATGGATTACCACAAAGACAAGAATAATTAAGATTTTTTATTTCAGTTTTCCCCTCACAACAATGCCAGAGAGAAAGCGTTTTGTATTTTGTTACCATTGCATTGTAATTATTTGAAAGCAACCAAAAGAGGAAGGCATCCATTTTGGAGAACGTAGCAGTAGAAGCAGTTCTGACATGCAGCAGAGCCGGCAGGTTAATCAAACACAGAGAGGACCATCATTTCCCCGATCCACAGTTTGAACCCTACACCCCTGTATATCCCTCTGTTCAGAGCCCACCCACCAAATTCATCTAATACAAAACACACTGCGGAAACAAAGGATTGCAGATCAGAACACGTTCAAAACTCACTCAAAAAGGGAAAAACATTATGCAATTCTAAATTGCATAAATGGTCAATGTTGACATAATGCCACCACTACACAGCAATGTTTTAATAACAGATTAATCAATATTTTTTTTACATACATTTTTTGTAATAGCCAACATGGTGATTGGTCAAGGGGGTATTTACGCTATTATACGTTAGAGTAACCTTGGTCATTAATGTTTAGTGTGATATGTTATCAGTAGAGGGTTACGTAGAGAGTGGGTAACCAATATTATTAGCGACCTAAACAGGACCTACCCTCTCATACAGTACAAACCCCCCTAGTTGAAGCACTGGACAGTTAGCCAGTCAGGTCTACAGAGAAGAGCTACAGTACACAGCCAGGGGAAAGAGGAGGCCATCTTACTAGGCTAATAGAATTCATCTTTACAACCGTTCTCCATCTAGCACAACTGATGTTTGGAAGATGAATATAACCAAGTGGTCTTACAATACTGAAAACGGCCAACAAAAATGAACACTATTGAATGTCTCCGTTGTTTTTCTGCCAACATCTTTGTGAAAGGAGTGCACACAGGACTTGAGCGATCAAATTTAAGAGTTAAGCTCTATTCATTTTTACATTGCATCCTTGCGTGTTCAGGGAGGGTCCAAGTCAGTGCTTTTCCCCTCAGTGTTTGGTCCCTTAGGGAGACATGATTGACAAGTTCATCCATTCAATGGCTACTGAAGAGGCAAGAAGAGAGAATCCCTACAACTTAAAAAATAAAACAAAAAAAGGGAAAAAACAAAAACCGCAAACAGACAAAGCAGTGCTAAAGACAGAGGTCGGGGGAAGCGGTGTGTCCATCTTGTCTGTCTGGGGGACCACTGCTGCATCCACCTGTCCGTCCCTTCTAGGCTCCCGTCTCACTTGAGGAGAGCCTTGATGGCGTCGGTCTCGGCTGCTTCGAAGGCGCTCTGCCCGTCTGGTCCTTTCTGCTCCTTGTCAGCTCCCTGGGGGGGGGGGGGGGGGGGGGACATGACAGGGAGACATTATGATCTGAGTGGAGCGTCAAGGCCTCAACCTCAGTGTGAACCCTCTCTCTCTCTCAAAGTGAACTACAGGCCAAGGTTAGAATCAGTGTTCACCCTACACCCCCATCCGGCCCTCTACCCAAGGACACAGGTTCAGCCCATCAGTAATGCTCTGTGAGAGTGAGGGCCAACCTGCTTGTCCCCCTCAACCCACTCTGTGATGATGTAGTCTCTCTCACCCTCTCCAAGTGCATTCCAAAAGGACCGGCAAGGCACTGCGCTTAATCACTGATTAACTAATCAACAAGCATCCCAAACTACTACTCATTATAGGTTCAAGAGAAGCAAAGCTGTGTAGCGCCCTGCTCTGGCCGACTCCCTCTAACCCAATGTTGCTCTTCATCTCTCACACACACACACACTGTTTAAGAACAAGACAGTGAAGGTGAATGAGGGTGAAGGGAATGCAGCAAGGGTTGCAAATAACGGACAAAGTGGGATAAAACTTACAAGAAGACTAGCTGACGAGTGGTCGAGCATTACCAGACCAACAACTTTAATGGAAGACTTCAGCCTCTTAGCGGGGGCTTACAGAGCCCGGGCAGAGAACACGCCATTGTCGAGTGGAGAAGCCTGACTCACTGAGTGCCAGGCAGAAAGTGTGTGTGCTGCCAAAAGGGGCATCGGAGCGTGGCACGGGCTACATGGATTAAACAGGACTGGTGGATACCATCTTAGAAAGAGATCTCTAAAATTGGGGGAAAAGCTACATTTGAGTTTACTTGCATCTCACAATACAGTTTACAGTGTTCTGATGCAACTTTGTGAAAAGTTATATATTTTTAATTTATTTACAATGACGACCTGGCTTAGTGAGATTGTATGGGTTTCAATATTCATAACAGGACCAAACTATCACTAAATAAATGTGGTAACATGGTTAAACAAACCAGCAATCTGCAGACACGCAGTGAGAGAGAACGAGCAGGAGCGAAGCCTCAACACCTGTAGTTGGATGGTGTGTTAGTGAGGCATCTTGTGACCAAGCCTGCTGTTCTCCATGGTCATCGTCTTCTCAGCTCTCGCGGGCTGACGGCAAAGAGAACAAGGAGGAAGAGGAGGCGGAGGAGGCCCTCTAGCTCAGGGGAAGTCATTAGCTAGCAGCTGGTACCGGTGGAGGAGGACCCAGACGTAACAGTACTCCATAGGCCTCATTCACACAACAGCACCACTTCACCCCGACGCTCATCTCAACAAGACTCCTAGTCAACACAGCCTGGGAGAAGGCTGCTACCTAGCCGACTACCTACAGGAGCCTTCCAGCACCATATAATGAGCATTCCCTGACTCATAACTGGAGCTAGCTAGCTGTATTATCCAGTGAAGACCAACTCGTGTTGTCGTATACCGACACGGCTTCTCACTCTCCCTGGGCTCTACTGAGAGGGGGGAGAAAACAACTGCAGACTTGAGGGACGTGGAGGAGGCTATCTACCATGGACATCCACCGGTCTCCACTTAGAATAATGAGCTAGTCTAAAATGGGAGTAATGATGGTAGCCAGTAAACACTGATGGTCCAAACATCCAGCCAGGAAGAGATTCAGGCTGCAACTATTTTTTAAACGTATTTAACCTTTAACTAGGCAAGTCAGTTAAGAACAAATTCTTATTTACAATGACGGTCTACCCCGGCAAGACCTGGACGACGCTGGGCCAATTGTGCGCCGCCCAATCACGGCCGGATGTGATACAGCCTGAGCTAAGTGAGATGTAGGCCAGTCACAGCACCCTGGAGTGACAGAGACAAACAACGCCACGGTGTGTGTGTGTGTGTGTGCAGTAAGTAGTAATAGGGGTTATGCAAGTCTGCCTCTTGGCCGAGGTGTCCATTAAGTCTTCATTATGCCATTATTGAGTGGAAAGGAGACTGCCCATGCATAATCTATCAGGCCCTCAGATCTCCTCCCCTCAGAATTGGTTATAAGATGTGATGCTTACAGGAGTCCATCGACCCGCCCGCTCCAGTCAAGCGGCCGCGGGGCCGTTCACGGGGCATATTTTACATGGCCTTGAACGAGGGAGGAGAGGAAAGAAAGGAGAGCTTGATATCTGTATGGGGATGGAGAAACCGACTTCTGTTGGCTGCACTGTGCTCAAAGAAGAGGAAAAAGATTGGACGGCTGTTTGACCAAAACACGAGCAGGGTGCTGTACTGCAAGACAACAGTGAGGGTGAGGGGGGTGCTGTACTGCAAGACAACAGTGAGGTTGAGGGGTATGCTGTACTGTAAGACTGAGGGTGAGGGGTATGCTGTACTGTAAGACAGTGAGGGTGAGGGGGAGGCTGTAGTGTAACATTTAGCAGACGCTCTTATCCAGAGTTCTTACAGTAGTGAGTACATTTTCATACTGGTTCCCCGTGGGAATTGAACCCACAGCCCTGGTGTTGCAAGCACAATGCTCAACCAACTGAGCCACTATAAGCCTGGAAAAGGTAGTACTATCTATCTATACACACACAGTTGTCCACAACAAACCATTTCTGGCATCTATTGTCGAGCACATGAAAAAGTATCTTGGCTAGTTAGTCCCAAAACCTAAACACCGTCCTGAGAGAAGAGAGAAGCTTAATAGCATGTCTCACTCCCCCCAGTCCTCCTCCCTCCTAGCAACATGCCCATAGTGGTGCGCAGAGGTCTACATTTAGACAGGGAGGAAATGGTAGTCTGCACAATCCTACTAACTAATTTCCTGTTACCCAGCCCACCCTTCATTCAAGTCTTAAATCCATCACAACACATTCTTCACACTGCGGTACCCATACACAATCACTCTCCCTCGCTTGCCTAGCACAGTGTAGACTGGGGCCTGATCAGGAGGATGTAACGTAACAGAACGTTCTTCTGTAGATAGAAACGTATGACGTAGAACAGATGATTGAACAAGGAACAGTGTGAGCTCTACTCATTCCATTTCTATCTGCAACATTTCACAGAACGTTCAGACCGTTTCACATCACTGAATACACCCCAGGTCTAATGCAGCTAGAAGACTAGGCTGAATAATATCATACTCCTGACCCAATGGCCATGGCCAACAGTTAAAAGAGTGTGGTCTATGTTGATAGGTGGGATGGGCTGAGAGTGGTGGGATTGAAGAGCTTATGTTTGGTAATGTATTTTTGTTGTGACTGCTTTATATAAAAGTACCATGTATGTAAAATGTGTATGTAGCACAAAAGCTGTAAAATAAAAAAATATTTTTTTTAGGGGGGGGGGGGTTGATGGGTTAATACAAATAAAAGAGTGGGAGTTGTTAAGGGAGGGATTCAGTGTTGATTCATAATTAACAAGCCCCGTGTTGTTCTGAAGCCGTCTCTCTGGCCTGTAGTCAAGTCAGCAACACTCCCTCCCCCAGCCTGCTGGCTGGTTAGACACAGGGTTAACAGGCCTTCGATAATGCAGGAACCTCCTGGGGGCAGTCAGAGGTCAGCTCCCATGATGCTCAGGTGCACACTTCCGAGACTATCAAGCATTTTGTCCAAAATGAATATTTGAGTTATCATGAATGATACATTCTGGTAGTAGTGGACTAACGATGCAGTATCAGATTCCTCTGAATGTTTCTTAAAGCTGAATAAACGAGTGGACATGAATCAATGAGTAGACATTCAAGCACTGGCCTGCTGTTGCTCTTGATGTGTAATAACAGTGTGGGGAAAGGTAGCCAGAGAGAAAGTGTTTCAGAGCTCCAGTCCTGATGGTGGTGCTGGTGCTTCTGGCTGAAATGAGCCATCAGGCTGCTGTGGTGTGGAGCGTCAACTCATATCTCCTCGCACTCCACTTCAGGCCTAACCCCTGCTGATGAGCCCTTGGCTGGCGGTGACCCGGGCCTGCCTTCGCCTGATGACAGCGAATGATGATGACGGCGATCTGGCTCCAGCCACATGATATCTCGGTCTCTGCATGTATCGTGACTGTCCCATCCCTAAGAGGTGATCTGGTTCCATCCATATTAGAGGTCAACCGATTAAAAAAATATATAATAAATCGGCATGGTCGATTAATTAGGGCCGATTTCAAGTTCTCATTACAATCGGTATTTTTGGACACCGATTACATTGCACTCCGATGAGACTGTGGCAGGCTGACCACCTGTTACGCGAGTGCAGCAAGGAGCCAAGGTAAGTTGCTAGCTGTCATTAAACTTATCTTACAAAAAACAATCAATCTTAACATAATCACTAGTTAACTACACATGGTTGATGATATTACTAGTTTAACTAGCTTGTCCTGCGTTGCATATAATCGATGCGGTGCCTGTTAATTTATCATCGAATCACAGCCTACTTCGCCAAACAGATGATTTAACAAGCGCATTCGCTCCAACGTACCTAACCATAAACATCAATGCCTTTCTTAAAATCAATACACAAGTATATATTTTTAAAACCTGCATATTTAGTTAAGAAATTCATGTTAGCAGGCAATATTAACTAGGAAAATTGTGTCACTTCTCTTGCGTTCAGTGGAAGCAGAGTCAGGGTATATGCAGCAGTTTGGGCCGTCTGGCTCGTTGCGAATTGTGTGAAGACCATTTCTTCCTAACAAAGACCGTAATTCATTTGCCAGAATTTTACGTAATTATGACATAACATTGAAGGTTGTGCAATGTAACAGCAATATTTAGACTTATGGATGCCACCCGTTCGATAAAATACGAAACGGTTCCGTATTTCACTGAAATAAACATTTTGTTTTCGAAATGATAGTTTCCGGATTTGACCATATTAATGACCTAAGGCTGGTATTTCCGTGTGTTTATTATAATTAAGTCTATGATTTGATGTTTGATAGAGCAGTCTGACTGAGCGGTGGTAGGCAGCAGCAGGCTTGTAAGCATTCATTCAAACAGCACTAGTATTGCCAGCAGCTCTTAGCAATGCTTGGTGTCACATTCAGCCATCGTATCATCATCTCCTCAGTGTTCCAGAGCTGAGTGAGAGGTGTGTGTGTGTGTGTGTGTGGCGCTAGCTTGTGGGAGAGTAACAAACAGCAGCAGTGCTGTGTGATGAGGTCTGGGAACATTCCAGCTCCCTCCACACAGAACGGAAGGTTTGGGCAGGCAGGACCAGACAGTCACTGAACATTCAGCCTTTACTGTAGTCCCTTGTCATACAGGAGATACCTCAGCAGTTACACATCACACAGAACTTCCAACACAGAATTGGCTCTGACGAGTGTAAAGACAGCTCTGTGCACGTGTGTGTGGCGTTACCTTTTCTAGCAGGATCTTGACACAGGTGAGGTGACCCTCGTACGTGGCAGAGAGCAGCGGAGTGATACCATGTTTGTCTGGGGCCTGTGGGAGACCAAAGAAAGTGAAAAAAAAAGGGAGTGAGCGGGTTTGTGCGTGGACAGGCGCCATACATCAGCAGACCAGTCGTCCCTGCCTCCAACAAGGGCACATCACGTCACTCTCGTTATCACAGGAAATAACTCAGAGGGAGAGCTTTTATTTCTCTCCTTATCACATCAATGAATTAGAGGAAATCCACTCTGCCACTATTTATCTCCCCTGTTTCAGGAGCCCTGGCTGGGGCCCCTTATCTGAAGGGACTGGGGAAGAGAGACAGAGTGGGGTGTTAGTGATACAAGCCTAGAGAAAACAAAATGGTGTAACAGGCAGACTGATGGATGTTGGAGTGAATGACAAGTGTGGTGGTGATCAGACCGTGAGGCAGATAAGGGAGGTGGGGAGAGGACATGGCTCTACAGACTGTGTGCAGTGAGAGTTGGGCCTAGTTAACAAGCATTCCAAATTCACACTGGAAGGTCAGAACTTCCAGCTCTAGCAAGTATCGCCTGAACGGTCAACACGTGTCTGTGTGAAACTAACTATAACGTCTTGGGTCAGTGACATCCATAAGCACGTTCAGGCTTGTGTGGCAATATTGAGGGGCTGAGGGGACTGAGACCAAAGAAGAGCTTCGAATAAGGTTAAGAATTTATAATATTAAGAACAGTTGCACACCGAGGATACCTAGAAAGATACTAGCGCAGAACTGTACAATACGGTCACCTTCCCTAACTTGTAAATGCCACAACCATCACTCTACTCCATCCCATTGTAACAGCAGATCGATTCCCTCCACTGCAGTGTGGTAATGGGTTGAGGCTCAGGGGAGCATTCTGACAGACTATGTGGCCAGTTAGACTGTGCTGCTCTCTCCACACTGAGGGAATTGGGGGGGGGGGGCTTCAGGAGAATGACAAGTCCCTTATAATGGAGGAATCCCATTGGTCCAAACATAGAGCTTAACCACTCTCTACATGTCTGAACAAAACTAGCAGAGTCTACAGTAGTTAAGTCATGTCGGTCTGAGTCGTTACTACAGTATGTGGTTGACTATAGTAAAGCTTTGTATGAGTGGATTCAGAATAAGGGAGTGTTGTTTTCTCTGGTACCATTAGATCTATTCAATAAGCAAATTAATGCAAACACACAGAATGGAAAACGCATCATTCCTTCCTCCTTGGTCATCAGTAATAACTGATCTCTCTAACGTGAGCAGATAGGTGACAGAGAGGGCTACCACCATAGCCTTCTTCCATATCAGAACTAATAAAACAAAGGACTCATATTAGAATACGGTTGTTAAATACTAACAATATAACAGCAGTAGGCCTATATTAACAGCAGAATTCTAATAACTGTATAAAAGTAGGCCTATATTGACAGCAGCATTCTAATAACTGTATAACAGCAGTAGGCCTATATTGACAGCAGCATTCTAATAACTGTATAACAGCAGTTGGCCTATATTGACAGCAGCATTCTAATAACTGTATAACAGCAGTTGGCCTATATTGACAGCAGCATTCTAATAACTGTATAACAGCAGTTGGCCTATATTGACAGCAGCATTCTAATAACTGTATAACAGCAGTAGGCCTATATTAACAGCAGAATTCTAATAACTGTATAAAAGTAGGCCTATATTAACAGCAGAATTCTAATAACTGTATAACAGTAGGCCTATATTGACAGCAGCATTCTAATAACTGTATAACAGCAGTAGGCCTATATTGACAGCAGCATTCTAATAACTGTATAACAGCAGTAGGCCTATATTGACAGCAGCATTCTAATAACTGTATAACAGCAGTAGGCCTATATTGACAGCAGCATTCTAATAACTGTATAACAGCAGTAGGCCTATATTGACAGCAGCATTCTAATAACTGTATAACAGCAGTAGGCCTATATTGACAGCAGCATTCTAATAACTGTATAACAGCAGTTGGCCTATATTGACAGCAGCATTCTAATAACTGTATAACAGCAGTAGGCCTATATTGACAGCAGTATTATAATAACTGTATAACAGCAGTAGGCCTATATTGACAGCAGCATTCTAATAACTGTATAAAAGTAGGCCTATATTGACAGCAGCATTCTAATAACTGTATAACAGCAGTTGGCCTATATTGACAGCAGCATTCTAATAACTGTATAAAAGTAGGCCTATATTGACAGCAGTATTCTAATCACTATATAACAGCAGTAGGCCTATATTGACAGCAGTATTCTAATAACTGTATAACAGCAGTAGGCCTATATTGATAGCAGTATTCCCACTAGCAGCTCTTACGTTGACATCTGCGCCCTTGGAGAGGAGGAACTCCAGCATCTCAGCCTGGCCACAGTCAGCAGCATAGTGCAGGGGCTTCCTGCCACCCTCCAGGGTCCTGTTCACATCCTCATCCTAAAAAAAAAATATTTAAAAAACGGTTGAGATACCATCACCTACACAACTTCCCCTCCTGTATCAAGACTTGGTCACCCGCTTGCTAAAAAGGAACATAAACACTTACTGCATGGACATGCACACAGTTAATAAATCACATAATAGAAATCCTTTCTTGTGCCAGAAACACCCCTCAGTTCAAAACAGAGGCCGTCACACAATCACACCACACGCCTCTTCCTAGAGTCTCCCTGCTGTGGTATTGCGAGGCCTCAAACTGTCAAGCCTACAGGCGAGAAGAAAGACAGGCTCTATAGCTCCTCCACAGTCCATTGTGTGGAGCGGTGGGTAGTCCTGAAGGGACAATACTCATTACAGAGACCGGTCACTCAGACCGGGTAGCGTTGTCAGTACCATGTCATACCATAGCACCTTTCTCATTAGCTGGCTATCTGGCCCGAGGAAAGAGAGGACTGGAATGTATTCACCTGCTAAGCATCCTGCATAAAACCAACCCATTTTAATGACTTTCTATAGTACCTGGCTAGCTACAGGACAGAAATGGATTCCCAGACAGCAGCTCTATAGGTTATACATTAGCTAGGACCTACGGTGTACGCATGAACATGAAGCAGAACCTACTCAGCTTGTGTGACAGAGAGACATATCTTATTACAGGAAGCAAGAGTGTGATGGAGAGACACTAGAGCTGGGGTTGAGGGGGCATGGCTATCCTTCGTCTGTGTTGGTCACCAGCAGATTTGATGACTCAGTTTTTTCACTTAAAAAATGTATGCCAAACAAAACCCATTGATTTCAAAGTTTAACAAAATCACAGCTCTATGCACAATGACAACTTTGAACAAATCATACAGCTCTATGCACAATGACAACTTTGAACAAATCATACAGCTCTATGCACAATGACAACTTTGAACAAATCATACAGCTCTATGCACAATGACAACGTTGAACAATTTCCACAGTAAATAAAAAATGTAAGAAAAAAAAAACTTGATGCAAAGTTTGGTAAAAGAAATACGGTAAAATCTCAGTTTAGTGCGGTTATCAAACTTTGTTTTTGCATAGTTCTTGCTGTAAATGTGTTTTGTAAAATGTTCAGTGGAAATTGTTAAGAGTAGACAAATCCTTGCGCATTGAGTTGTATGGTTTGCTAAACTTTGAAGTCAATGGTTTTTGTTTGAGTCTCCGAATAGGGCAGTTACGCGGTAATGGAATTAAGGCAACAAGCCTATCAGGGGGATGAGTCGGGGTCTGGGCTAGTCTTTAGCTGTGCTGGCCGGGCGTGATAATCAATCTGGCGCAGTAAAGGTTACAGCCAGGCTTTGGGTAATGCTAGCACCACTCACCTGCTGTCAAAAGCTTAGGCTAGACAGCACAGTGATCCAATGGATGCCTTTGCTGCAATTCATTGGATTTCTGAAGCTTGATAGATCTCCATAACTCAGGTAAATGTAGCCTATGGTCCATCCATGTGTTGTATTCAGAGTTTACACATTCCTCTCTACTCTCCCGTGAGTTAGGCTAATGTAGCCTGGTGAGAAAGGTTCCAATTGGATAAACTGAGACAGCAGCTGCAGACACTAGTTGCCCTTCCTGCAGTTCAAATATGAATATATATGAATGACAAACATAACGGCTTAACCCGACAGTGATGTGTAGTGAAACTGCTATCCTGTCACTAGCTGTATGATATATATATATATATATATATAACCCAGAGGCCCATATATATAACCCACAGAGGCCCATCTCTGGCATGCTCACCTGTGTCACCATTCCCCTGAAGGTCAGGGAAAACAGTGGAAACCGGATTCCACACCTTCATTTTACACCCAAGCCAACTGAATCCATTAGGCATGATGGTATCTCATCCCCGTTCTAATAGTTTTCAAATATTACCTCCAGGAGCTGGGTAATATGGGGCAAATTTCACTGGCTTCATTCAGGTTGAGGGATAAGGGAAACCACAGTGGATCACAGTCTAATTTCCACATGTGCAGTATGAAGTGTCTAGGAGCTGCCTGCTTTTGAAAAATCTTTGGCAAAGGGCGGAAAACCCCATCTCCGCAACTGAATGGCCCAGATCTGAAACATTTCCATCCTATTGCAATTTAATTGTAATCCGGGATTATTGGGCTAGGTTTACACAGGCAGGCAGATTCTGATATTTTGGTCAATTACTGGCAAAACATCTGATTGGCCAAAAGACGAATTAGCGGCAAAAGATCAGAATTGGGTTGCCCGTGTAAACGCAGCCTTTGAGATCAATATGAGTAATGCAGCAACTCAGTGCATTAGTAACGGTCTTGCTTGCCAAAATCAGTAAAGATTTTTTTTTAATAGCTGTACCTCTGACTTTGATTAAACTCAATCACCAAAAGCTGAAAGGAAAGCAGAGCCTAAATACAGTCCACCCTAATGGTTAGAGCTAGGCTATTTCACAGAAGTTAGCTAA
Source organism: Salvelinus namaycush (assembly GCF_016432855.1). Taxonomy (NCBI): domain Eukaryota; kingdom Metazoa; phylum Chordata; class Actinopteri; order Salmoniformes; family Salmonidae; genus Salvelinus; species Salvelinus namaycush. The sequence continues at coordinate 39,052,792 of NC_052312.1, forward strand.
TCAACTGATAGGTCTATAAAGAATAGAGGTCAGATTGTCTAGCTCCAAGCCTACTGTCTAAATAAAATGCATAAAAAGACATGTTGCTTTTACACAGGAGCTCTACAGACCTAACGCTTCATCAGTGTGGTTCAGCTTTCAACAAGAGTTAACCCACAGCTATTTTAAGGTGTTCAACCTACACCAGACTGGCTAAACCTCAAACCACAAGCCGTGTTTCAGTATTATTTTCAGGTACATCACAGAAAGATCCAATGCTTAGATACCTTATGTACTGTGCATTTGGGGGGAGGGGGGGGGGGGGGGGGGTATTCAGACCCCTTCCCCACATTTTGTTATGATACAGCCTTTTTCTACCCCATAACGACAAAGTGAAAATAGGGTTAGAAATGTTTGCAAATGTATTAAAATTAAAAAACATGAATACCTTATTTACATATGTATTCAGACCCTTTGCTATGAGACTCGAAATTGAGCTGAAGTGCATCCTGTTTCTATTGACTGGACATGGTTTGGAAAGGCACACACCCATCTAAGGTCCCACAGTTGACAGTGCATGTCAGAGCAAAAACCAGGCCATGAGGTCAAAGGAAATTGTCAACAGAGCCCCTAGACAGGATTGTGTCAAGGCACAGATATGGTGAAGGGTACCAAAAGATTTCTACAGCATTGAAGCTCCACAAGAACAGTTGCCTCCATCATTCTTGAAATTGAATTAGTTTGGAACCACCAAGACTCTTCCTAGAGCTGGCCGCCCGGCCAAACTGAGCAATCGGAGGAGAAGGGCCTTGGTCAGGGAGGTGGCCAAGAACCTGATGGTCACTGACAGAGCTCAAGAATTCCTCTGTGGAAATTGGAGAACCTTCCAGAAGGACAACCATCTCTGCAGCACTCCACCAATCAGGCCTTTACGGTAGTGGCCAAACGGAAGCCACTTTTCTGTAAAAGGCACATGACAGCCCTAAAGGACTCTCAGACAATGAGAAGCAAGATTCTCAGGTCTGATGAAACCAAGATTGTACTCTTCAGGACAAGTTTCAATGTCCTTGAGTGGCCCAGCCAGAGCCTGGACTTGAACCCGATCGAACATAACTGGAGAGGCCTGAAAATAGCTGTGTAGCAACGCTCCCCATCCAACCTGACAGAGCTTGGAGAAGATCTGCAGAGAAGAATGGGAGAAACTCCCCAAAATGCAGGTGTGCCAAGCTTGTAGCGTCATACCCTAGACTCAAAGCTGTAATCGCTGCCAAAGGTGCTTCAACAAAGTACTGAGTAAAGGTTCTGAATACTTATGCAAATGTGAAAAAAAATGGTTTTTAATACATTTGCAAAAATTTCTAAACCTGTTTTTGCATTGTCATTGTGGGGTATTGTGTGTAGATTGTTGAGGGATTTTTAAAAAAACATCTCCATTTTAGAATAAGGCTGAAATGTAACAAAATGTGGAAAAAGTCTAGGGGTCTGAATACTTTCCAAATGCACCATGTGTGCCTGGAATGTAGGCCTACAGAGAATGCAACATTGGTGATAAAAATCTATTTCAAGGAGATGCCTACAAAACGACTGCCACCGTTAGTGTTCTTCAAATATGATTGATTCAAGTTTGAGTCTATTTTATGTCTAGAATTTGACCAAAATAAGTTAGTGTCTAAATGACCTCTTTACAGACCAATAGCTAATGTTTCACTGCTCTAAAAATGGCATAGGTGTGGCCTGATAATTAGTGAGACTCAGTCAGTATGGAGGCTGAATGATAAGATTTCCCGGAACATCCTCATTCAAAGCAGAGCGCAAACTAGTATGATTAGGCCTACTTCATGTTTTCAACGGCATGAAGTTAGCAAGCTAGCCATCTAGATAGATCTGCCTTGCAACAAAGCTCTGAGACACCCGCACACTTCACACTAGCTAGCTGTCACAACAACAGGGGCCTGTGGATTTTGCTATAGCTAGTTAGGCTGCTTGCTAAAACCAACCAAGACTGATTCTCAAGCAGGAGCCAACTATCTAGCTTAATAATTAGTTAACGTTAGCTAGGTACTTGACCATATATATGCTTGTCTGCAGAAATAGTCATTCATTAGGTAATAGCAAAAAGACACACACCGATACACTGTGATTGAATCAGATTACAACAAGTTGTTGCAGTAGCTAGCTAACCATTTCTGTTTAGCATGGTAGTTTGCTAACGCTGGCTATCTAACAATCTACCCAATCTAGGTACCGATTGTTTAACAAACGTTTGTAAAAGCAAACCTTCTAGCTAACTAACTACAGTGAGTTTGTGATAGTTAGGTGAACGGATAGTTAGCTAATGTATGTACACTAAGCTAGCAATGAAAGTTAGCTACCTAGCTAGCTAACCTTGCAATGCCATGGCTAGCTAACGTTTGCTAGCTATACAGACAAAACATAGCTAGCTAGCGCACTTAGCTGGCTGATTTGCGAGTAAGATAGCTACAGTATATCGTACCTTCATTAAGGTCTTAACCTCGTCAAGGTCTCCATTTTTCAAGGCCCACATCAATTCTTTATCCCCCATTTTCTTGTGTTCAAAGAGTTCACTGCGGCTTCCCTGATGAAAAAGGCAGCTGTCACACTTCTCTCAAGGCAAGCAGTTCTTGACAGATCACTCCGTAGTCAAGCGAAGGCGGCTATAAACTTTGCAGCGTTACAGGAATTAAATAATTTGCTAAATTGAACACCTGGTACTTCAAGAGTGCAGTGCAGGCAATTGTTAAAAAATAAAGTTTCAAAGAAAGGACAGCAGAGGAGGGGTCCGCCTTTCTCTCATGAAGCGTTTCCGATGCCGCACACCCGGAAGTTAACCTTTCTTCATGCCTTAAAATACGGTTTCCACTAGAAAACACAAAGTCAAAATTGGCTAGATATGAACAATTCACTTAAAAAAAAAAAAAGTTTAGGGTTAGGCATAATGTTAGCAGTGTGGTTAAGGTTAGGTTCAAGGTTAGGTTTAAAATCACATTTTAAGAAGTTAAATTGTAGAAATGGGCGGGGTTTATGAATTTGTGGCTGTGGTAACTAGTGACGACTGAGAACGCAGATCTTCTTCGTTTGAATTTTCGCCTGATGAGACGATTTTTGAGAAATCCAGCCCTTCTCAGTTCGGAATTTGACAAATATATATAGAAATGTGAACGGTAAAATAACATTTGCACCACCCACTAACCCTGCACCTATAAAATCAAAACACACTCCTTATCCCACAACTTTTCTCGAACTGTTCCTACTCCTGGCTTCTAGCTTGGGAGGATGGGACTCCTTTCAAGATCTCCTCTAACTGTTCTGCAGTAAAATCGTTCACTCCTAATAACTTTTCTGCTGCTGCTACTACTTTTATCTTCTGCGACTTCCGTTCCTTTTCATCTGTGCTGTACAGTTAATTACCATAGCGATGAATGCCAAGAAACCAACCTTGCTAAAACACAAACTATTTCAGGACACTCATTCCTGCCCTACTACTTATTGGTATTCTCTCATGATCCCTTACCCTTTGCCCATCATCCTCTACTTTCCTCACTGCCTCAGCATTTGTCACTTTTTGCACTGCTCAAACCCTTGGAACCTCAACCTGTTTCACTCGCACATGATCCCCAGCAACATGAACTCCCCCAACATTGCAACACACTACATTTTCCTCCAAAACTACACACTCCTTTGTCCCATGCCCTCCTGCACACTTCCCACACCTCAGAATGTCCCTCCCACACACTGCTGCAACATGACCATAACCTTGGCACCCACAAACGCTCTCACGGGATAACTAACATATCCTAGCATGACTTTATCAGGCAAACACTCAATATCAAGGATAGACAGGGTCTCCTCAGTATCACGCTCGCCACTGGATCTACATCTCACCAAATGGTGTGCATCACAGATACCAGGGATCTTCAACTTCAGTTGATCCATCTCCACACTCAAAGCCACCTTAGTAATCACTAACTTCAGTGGTGCTCTGCTCTGGAGAGCATAGCTAGACACAGCTCTTGTCCTTTTATTTAACTTTTATTTAACTAGGCAAGTCAGTTAAAAACAAGTTCTTATTTACAATGACGGCCTACCCCGGCCAAACCCTAACCCGGATGACGCTGGGCCAATTGTGCGCAGCCCTATGGGACTCCCAATCATGGCCAGTTGTGATGCAACCTGGATTCGAACCAGGGTCTGTAGTGACGCCTCTAGCACTGAGATACAGTGCCTTAGACCGCTGCGCCACTGGGGAGCAACGAGGCACGTGACACATAGCGTCCACTCCCTCTGGGTGGAAGACACACAGAAAATCAATATAAGTCCACTTCTGGATACTTTGACTGAGTTAACAACACCCAACTCCCCCTTCCACCCAGCCTGATACCACAAATGGGTCAGCCAAAAGACATGACTCTACTTTCTCCGTGAAACAAACTCCCACTGGGCCAGAGTCATCTCAGGCATGTCCCTGCTCATTGAGGTGAGGCTCGGAAGCCTTCACCACAAGTTCTTCCTCTTCACTTCTGTAGGATTCGATTTCTGAACTTCCACATTCCTACTCCATAAGGTTTTCAGGAGAGTAGCATGTAACTCTCTCTCCTGTTGTTGACTCAATAGAGAAAGTACTCCATTTATATTTCGCAAATGTTGGTTTGTATCTACGGCTGCACAGTATTGTCTTTTGTCGATGGCGATTATGATATCGTTTAGGATCTTAAGCGTGGCTGAGGTGCACCCATGACCAGCTTGGAAACCAGATTGCATAGCGGAGAAGGTAGGGTGGGATTCGAAATGGTCGGTGATCTTTTTTGTTAACTTGGCTTTCGAAGACCTTAGAAAGGCAGGGTAGGATAGATATAGGTCTGTAACAGTTTGGGTCTAGAGTGTCTCCACCTTTGAAGAGGTGGATGACCACGGCAGCTTTCCAATCTTTGGGGATCTCAGACGATATGAAAGAGAGGTTGAACAGGCTAGTAATAGGGGTTGCAAAATGATGATCCGGTGTGAAGATTCAGAGCTTGCGGTAGGAATCCGGAGATGTAGTAGAGAAAAAGCAGTCTGATATGCTCTATGTTGATATCGCTCTGTGCAGACTGGCAGGAATTGACCGGGTTGAGGCTGGCTGATGTCCGAGTTAACGGTGAGGACCGCTAGCAGTGGCTAACTGACTACTAGCTAGTAGCTAGTTAACTGGCTAGCGTCTGAAGGGGGCTGCGGTTCTAAAGTATAAAAATAGCATATCTGGACCACATTGGGTGAGGCGGGTTGGAGGAGAGTATATTCAGTCCATAGATGGAAAGTGAGATTAAAATATATACTAAATATATATGACGAAAACAATATATACATGGGACAGGACAGGATGGGACATGACAAAGACACACGTCCCACTGCTACGCCATTTTGAATAATTTGGTGTTCACATAAGTGATTAAATAAAACGGAAGACAGAGCTTTTTTTTACTGGAAAGGCTCGGCCCAGTCAATTAAGTTCGTTAGTTTGGTTTTTTTAAGGCATGTGGTGTAACAGCTCCTGTCATCACTCAGTCAGCCCAGAGGAGTGTGACTGACTCTGGGTGGTAGAGAGGAAGTAACCCCCCATCTCCTGGCATCTGCTCTTCACTCCATGGCAATTTCCATTACCTCCCTCTTGATATTCAATGGGACATCACTAATAGATACCAGGTCTGCTGAACCCACAGGTTAATAAAAACACATCAGGACTAAACCAAACTCCCAATGGGGCAAAATAGCCACTGATGATAGTAGATTGAACATCTTATCAAAGGTTAATGTCAATCATTGTGAAGGGGTAAGGCCAAGATCAAAGAAGTTCAAGGCTATGAGACGATCTCAATTGCATACTCCTCGCATCCTCATCTCCTTCTCGAAACCCATTGGATAAAAAAGCCAGAGGACCCTCCTCTCTGACCTTCTCTTCCAATGGGTTTTCAGAAGGAGAGGAGAGAGAAGAAACGGGGAGTATGCAACTGAGATCTTCCTCATGTCATAGTCTCTAGCCTCCCTAACAGGAAGACCCGCACATCTATATTCCACCCTCTACCCCCCCCCCCCCCCCAACCCACGCTATCAAATGGCTTTATATGTCCCTCTCTCTGTGATGAATGGCTGTTTGTAGCACTATTATTACATCAAATAAGCACTCTGGAGCAAAAACAAACTCGGCCAGCAGATGAAAAGCGACTATAAAAGTCGCCATTTGGAGAAAATTCAATAGGGCTCTGCACTCGGGATAAAAATGAAGGTAATGATATTCTCTAACTCTCCTCCAACGTCCTGCCTGCAGCCCAGCCTCTTCCCCTGTCCCCCACTCTTCTAAGCCTGATAGATGTACAATACACACACACTGCTTGTCTGGGGAGAGGTTCAGGGTGGCCATTAAAACTGCTTTATGTGTTTGTAATAAACTCTCCAGAGTACGGGTTGGAGTATCTATTCGCCACATGAGGATGAGGACATAGGACATGACTCCCTACATTCCCCTGCTTGGCATGCTAATGTCTCATACATGTCTCAAATGAGTCACCATTGGGTGATCTAAAGTTCATACAGTGCAGTATATATGAGCAGCAGGCCGATATACAAAATGTTGATGGCTGGTTAAAACTCAAATGAATGTTCGTGGGTGCTGCTGTGTTCCTTTGAAATGTCCCCACTGCAGTACCTAATGAGGATTGTAGTGAACATTTCAATGTGCTAACGTAATTATCATTGGCTGGTAAGATGGCCGCCTGCTGATTATAGTGAGTCACATCACACTTTAAAGCAGATGATTTACAGGACATCCCACCTTATTATAGACAATAAAGCCTGAAGAGTGCTGGACTAAGAAATGAACATAGATGGATTGGCACCATATTCAAAATGAATGCTCGGGCAGAACTCTAAAGGGAGAGTAAAGTTAGGACATACACTTTTCTGTAACATCTCTAGATGCTGCATTGATGTTGAGGAATGGAGTGTAAAACAAGTTGTCCCTACAGGTTTTGACAGTATGGGGCACCTCTATTTTTCACTTTGGTAAAACAATCCCAAGGCGGCAAAAATATGAACCCGTTTTCAATAAAAAAGCGGGGCAAAAATGTAAATAAATGTTTTCTCTCTCAAAACGACGAATAAACCCCTATTTTCAGCTCTATCTTAAATGATCTGGGAAACTGATATTGAACGTGTTTTCTAGTACATGTCCCCTTTAGTTGTCTTACTAGTGATCAGGCAGTAGTTTTTTATCGCACCGCAAAGATAAAGAAAAGTTGGAGAAGAATCTCATTAAATGAAAGATCGCATTTTCAGAGGCCGTGTCCAAAAACTTTGACAACTAAGCAACTTTTCCTCCTCTCAGGCAAGGCCATTCATTCTCATTGCAGAAGGTTCGAATTAAACATGAAGGTGAACAATATTAATGTGTGCCACATGGTATATTGAATGGTATGGATGAGGGAGATATGCTTCCAGTGTGCATCCAGGGGTAACATCGGGTAATTGGGGCAGTTTCTCTTCATCACCGAGCATGAGTCTTCACCTGCCAACGCAGAGGGATCAAACATCTAGTTCACCCTACATGTTCTCCTTATCTTCCTCCCTCCTCCTCCTCCTCTTCTGTCTGCCCTGCTTCTTCTTTTATTTCCTCTGTCTTCTTCTGTCTGCACCGCATAGCAAACTCATCTCCAGCTTTCTGTCAAGCTCTGATACCTATAAGAGCATCTCCACATCTCCAGCTCGGTCAGCTAGTCAGAGTACTGACAGGTAATCCATGTGCTGACCATGTTGCAATAATCCATCTCTATCAGTCTTGTCAATGCTAACTGGCTGATGATTAGTGAGACAGACTGTGCCGGGTTCATACAGCAGCCAGGGAGATCCCAACACAATGGCATCACTGCATTAGCATAGACAGAGACAGAGACAGACTCCAAATTGACAAAGACTACAATAACATTGTGCTTCATGATTATATATACATTATATACATGATTATAAACTGGGTGGTTCGAGGCCTGAGTGCTGATTGGCTGACAGCCGTGGTATATCAGACCGTATACCACGGGTATGACAAAACATGTATTTTTACTGCTCTAATAACGTTGATAACCAGTTTATAATAGCAAAAAGGCACCTCGGGGGTTTGTGGTATACGGCCAATACACCACGGCTAAGGGCTGTGTCAAGGCGCTCCGTGATGTGTCGTGCATAAGAACAGCCCTTAGCCGTGGTATATTGGCCATATACCACACCTCCTCGTGCATTATTGCTTAACTATACAGCATTACTTAAAAAATGTGAAAATTTATTTAATGAAAATGTTAATTGACAGAGATTGCACTTGTAAAAGTTATGATTAATTTAAGGGATTTAAGTTATTTTATATAAACGCTTAATAATTGTTTATGTAACCACCGTGCTTCTGTATCAGTGTTCGCTTTAGCCTTCAACTGCTTCAATATTTGCTTTGCACAGAATTCCACAGAGCATTTACATTAAGTCACCCTCAAAAGTAAGCAGCCGACCATGATTGATATAGACTAGCATGCTCTGAAACCTTGCAAACTATTTATACCCAAAGATATTTCATATGAACCCAATTCAGTTTCTGATGTTGAGGAATGAAATAGATTATGATGAAGAGAGGCAGCATCTGGTCTTGTCGCTTTACATTTTGGAAAGTTTTGATAAGACAGTTGCATAATATAGTTCTGTTTTCTCTTTGGCGTGTTTGTAGAATGAATCAAAATGCAGATTGGAAAAGTAATAAAGGGGAAGAGGAAGATACTGAGTATATTGAGAGAAGAGGAAGTTTGGGGCTTATATGCTTTCCCTTCCCCTCAGCACAACCAAACCATTGTTTCTGGAGTGCAGAATCACAACAGCACCTGTACAGTATGACAGCATGGTTCAACAGTACTATTATCAGTCTCGTTACATATTAAAGCTAGGATCCTTAATTGAAACAATAACAAAGTGTCTCTCCGCCTCTGTTTTGATCAAAAAAACTGAGGGATGGGCTTGGAGCAATGTAACCACTCTCAAATTCCTAGACAGAGCTATGGGTACAAGGACTGACCATCTGACCACTGACCACTGACCACACTGACTGACTGATCATGACCACTGACCATGATATCAAAATTATAGTTTTAACCATGTTTTGAAGTTATATAGGGTTTGTTTATATTTACATTGTTACAAACATTGAAGTACAACAAGCACATATTTTGGGATCTGATGGGGTACAACAGTTGAACTAAGCTCATGAGGCATTTATAAGTTATGTTCTTCAACAATCAATGAGTATGTATCATTCATTTATAATAGATTTAGCAACTAACGATTCTAGCTTTAGGAGACAGTTTAGCAATTTGTAGAAAGCACAGGAGACTGCTGAGGGGAGGACAGCTCATGATAATGGCCGGAACGAAGCAAATGGAATGGTATTTAACACCTGGAAACCATGTGTTTGATGTATTTGATACCATTCCACTAATTCCGCTCCAGTCATTAACACGAGATCGTTCTCCCCAATTAAGGTGCCACCAACCTCCTGTGGTAGAATGAGTTTTAATGCATATCAGCTTAATACTGCTGCAAATTAGTTGCAATTCTAAACCAATAAAACCAGATCTCTATAAATCTATATCCGTCTTCCTCTCCACATCGGCTTCACACCACATGTAATCCACGCTAGATTCCCCAAGCATCTGAGGAATAACCAATAATACATTTGAATCAACTTAATGGAGTATCATTTTAATGTACTGTGCGATCTCGTTCACTGCATGAAATTAATAACAAGGTAATAAAGGCTTCACTCTGAAAATAGTTTGCCAGGAGCAAGACTGGGAAGTTCTAAAAGCATGTTCTCTTTATATATAGCTGACTGACAGGTTTATAAAAAGCAGGCCATTGTAAAACGGTGAAACCACTCAGAGACCAGAGATCATCATCAACGGTGTGGCGGGAACATGTTCTGTACTGACCATGTCTGACCATTGACCATGTCTGACTCTGCATCTATTAAAGGCAGTGGAAATATGGAACTGTGGGTGGACAGCTGCTTTCTGACTCCAGCTTCTGCCTCCCTCTTGAGGTCAGGCCCTGGATACTCCTATACTGCCACTCCACATGGGAGCGTGGCTGTGTGGGTGGGGAGAAAATAAGAAGGCTCCTGGACGGGACCCTGTCTACAAAGCCGCGACAGTGTAATTCTAACTACATTCCAACCGTTGGAATTATGTAGCACACAGCAACAGCTACTCTCACTCAAAGGTGCAGAGAAGTGGATTCCAATGATTTGTTTAGATTTTTAGTGGTGACAGATAGCCTAGCGGTTAAGAGCGTTAGGCCAGAAACCGAAAGGTCGCTGGTTCAAATCCCAGAGCCAACTAGGTGAAAAATCTGTCGATTTGCCCTTGAGCAAGGCACTTAATCCTAATTGAATAAGAGCATCTGCTAAATTACTAAAATGTAAATGTATCAATTCACTAGACGAGGGGTGCTGCGCCACCAGAGGAGCAGTGTTGTACTAGCATACTAGCTGTACTAGCATACATCTACAACATTGGGAATAAAGTCAACAATGGTATCTCATAACATATTTACAACTATTGCAAAACTGTACAACTACATAGTAAAAATACTGAACAACTACATAGTAAATATACTTTACAACTATATAGTAAATATACTGTACAACTACATAGTAAAAATACTGTACAGCTACAACTGCATAGTAAATGTAATGTACAACTACATAGCAAATATACTGTACAAATACATAATAAAAATCCTGTACAGCTACATAGTAAATATACTGTGAAACTACATAGCAAATATATTGTAGAACAACATAGTAAATATACTGTACAGCTACAACTGCATAGTAAATGTAATGTACAACTACATAGCAAATATACTGTACAAATACATAATAAAAATCCTGTACAGCTACATAGTAAATATACTGTGAAACTACATAGCAAATATATTGTAGAACAACATAGTAAATATACTGAACAGCTACAACTAAATAGTAAATATACTGTACAGCTACAGCTACATAGTACATATACTGTACAGCTACTACATAGTAGATATACTGTACAGCTACAACTACATAGTAAATATAATGTACAACTACATAGCAAATATATTGTACAACTACAACTACATAGTAAATATACTGTACAGCGACAACTACATAGTAAATATACTGTACAACTACATAGTAAATATACTGTACAGCTACAACTAAATAGTAAATATACTGTACAGCTACAACTACATAGTAAATATACTGTACAGCTACAACTGCATAGTAAATATACTGTACAGCTACAACTACAAAGCAAATATACTGTACAGTGCATGTCCACTGTCCAGAGTTAACCCTTATAACCTTCTATCATCCGCCCCCGCTCCCATCAAGCAGTGCTCCGTCGCATCATCCATCCCTCAGCTAGCCCTGTCACGCCATTGGCTGCCCCTGGTCACCCCTAAACAGCCCTGGCTGAGGGCTTGTGCTGCACGTTGTCGATGTGGCTGTTGATAGGATGTGACAACTTCATTAGGCACAAATCAGTCAGCCTGCTTCCATTCTCTGCTGGACGTGTGAGCGATGTGCGTGGCGGGCCCCAGTTTTCACGGGCAGCCCTCGCTGTCTCTCTCTCCCGCTCGCGCTCTCTCTCTCTCCCGCTTGCGCTCTCTCTCTCCCGCTTGCGCTCTTTATCTTCTTTCATTCTTTCCTTCCAGCATATCACCCCCTATTATCTGCGCCGCTCCCTCACCATCTAGCAGTCTTCCCTTGGGATGTAGTCTTTCCATTCTCTCCTGATAACTAGTTCAATGTACCGGTCATGGACTGAGGGAAATCATGTTGATCATACTGATTATACGAACTACTTGGGCCCACAGTAAAATACATTAGCCAATATCTATATGAGTGAAAATATGGTAATACATGAGAATGTCTAATAGATGAATAATTCTTCCATTGACGTATATTCCATTTACAGGATGAGTCAAGTTAGATGATTTGTTTTAACACAGTAAAGAATGGAGAAATCCCTCTGTCAATATGTCACAGGATGAGTTAAACAGAGGGAGGTCTGGGAGATTAGCAGTGCCTTGTGAAAAGGCGCCTCACTCGAGTGCCAATGGAAATCATCCAATTTCTGCCTCCAAGTTTAGAGTTAGAGACAGAAGGGGGAAATGAATGGGATTAGGTGAATACAAATTTTCGCACACTTTAGCTAAATGTTTCTGCATGTTTAGATTTCCCTCTCAAAGAGGGATTGAGGGAAGGTTACCGGAAGATAGAACAGTCAACTTTTACAACTGTTTCTCTTGATACTTAATCAAGGTTGGGCGATCTAAAAACATTTAAAATGCTTTTCCCTGTTCAGATCGTTCACCACAAAGCTACCCTATTAATATGGTTCCTTATCTTACACAGCTTGTGAGACAGACTTCACTTGTGATAAGTCTGGTCAGAAAATCTATGCAATCTCCAGCCTCCCAATTAGACAGCAATTCATCAATATGAGTTTTGTTACACTTAGAAAAATGTGTTCTTCAGCTGTCCCCATAGGATAACCCTTTTGAGTTCCAGGTAGAATCCTTTTGGGTTCTATATAGAATCCTCTGTAGAAAGGGTTCTACATGGAACCCAGAAGGGTTCTACCCGTAATCAAAAAGGGTTTTTAAAAGGGGTCTCCTATGGGGACAGTCGAAGAACCCATTAAGGTTCTAGATAGCACCTTTTATTCTAAGAGTGTAGGTTGACATTAGCTACCCTGTGTAGTTGCTTTGCCTGAGACCACAGAAGGCAGAGGTGAGCGTACACAGAGCTATGGAATAACTGTTAGCCTCTAGCTCAGGAAGCTCACTGTCTTCTTTGATATGCAGAATACTAGATCTTGAATAGTCTGTCTCTGATTCTTACGAGAGCAAACAGCACACTCCTGTGAATTGTTGTTGAGTTCAGGGGATTTCGCAAGGATGCACGGGACAAAACAGAGAGCGAATCACAGCCGTTTGAATCAATAGGGCTCGTCTGCCGAGGACTCTGAACTTTGCTTTTCAGGTGCTCAGGAACACAAAGTGAAGGAGAGGGGCTAAGCAACACATTAGATCACTTCTGACTGCTAAACCACCTAAGGGGTACAGAACACCTCGGTCTACTGCTACTCACGTTTCCATTTCTGGGTTTTTAAATTCAGGTTGTTTGTTCACTGGTTTCACATTGGGAGCACAGGAATTCTCCCACATGTTCCACAGACATGTAAGGCTCATCAAATATGGTTAATATTCACCCTTATTACTTAGCATTTAGTTTAATCGCATGTTTCCATGGTGATCCCTGTGCACAAATCAGGTGCCTTTTGAGTAGTCACTTGATGGGGGAAATAGTTTTATTTCACCTGATGTTAACGTTCTGTCATGAAGAGCACATGTTCAACATAACAAAAAACGTTGTCCTATCTCTAGAGAAAAAAAAGACTATAGTAAGAGCCTATTAAAACCTCTATGGGATCGGTGTCCCTCCACCGGGACGGTTGAGCTAACGTGCACTAATGGGATTAGCATGACGTTGTAAGTAACAAGAACATTTGCCAGGACATAGACATGTCTTATATGGTCTGAAAGCTTAAATTATTTAGGGATAGGGGGCAGCATTTTCACTTTGGATTAATAGCGTGCCCAGAGTGAACTGCCTCCTACTCTGTCCCAGATGCTAATATATGCATATTATTATTACTATTGGATAGAAAACACTGAAGTTTCTAAAACTGTTTGAATGATGTCTGTGAGTATAACAGAACTCATATGGCAGGCAAAAACCTGAGAAAAATCCAAACAGGAAGTGGGAATTCTGAGGCTGGTCGATTTTTAACTCATCGCCTATTGAAATCCCAGTGGGATATGGATCTGTTTGCACTTCCTACGGCTTCCACTAGATGTCAACAGTCTGTAGAACATTGAATGAAGCTTCTACTGTGATGTTGAGCCGGATGGGAGCTGTTTGAGTCAGTGGTCTGGCAGAGAGCCAGGTCCTGGTCACGCGCATTCCACATGATATCGACTTGCGTTCCATTACTTCTATAGACACAAAGGAATTCTCCGGTTGGAACGTTATTGAATATTTATGATAACAACATCCTAAAGATTGATTCTATACTTAGTTTGACAAGTTTATTCGATCTGTAATATAACTTTTTGAAGTTTTCGTCCGAAGTTCGCCTGGACCTGCACGAGCGTTTGGATATGTGTACTAAACGTGCTAACAAAAGTAGCTACTTGGACATAAATAATGGACATTATCGAACAAAACAACAATTTATTGTGGAACTAGGATTCCTGGGAGTGCATTCTGATGAAGATCATCAAAGGTAAGGGAATATTTATAATGTAATTTCGTATTTCTGTTGACTCCAACATGGCGGAGAAATGTTGTTTCTATCTGAGCGCCGTCTCAGATTATTGCATGGTTTGCTTTTTCCGTAAAGTTTTTTTGAAATCTGACACAGCGGTTGCATTAAGAACAAGTGTATTTTTAATTCTATGTAAAACCTGTATCTTTCATCAAAGTTTATGATGAGTATTTCTGTTATTTGATGTGGCTCTCTGCAATTTCTCCGGATATTTTGGAGGCATTTCTGAACATGGCGCCAATGTAAACTGAGATTTTTGGATATAAATATGCACATTATCGAACAAAACATACATGTATTGTGTAACATGATGTCCTATGAGTGTCATCTGATGAAGATCATCAAAGGTTAGTGATTCATTTTATCTCTATTTCTGCTTTTTGTGACTCCTATCTTTGGCTGGGAAAATGGCTGTGTGTTTTTTGGACTTGGCGGTGATCTAACATAATCATGTGTTGTGTTTTCGCTGTAAAGCATTTTTTAAATCGGACACGATGGGTAGATTAACAAGATGTTTATCTTTCATTTGCTGTATTGGACTTGTTAATGTGTGAAAGTTACATATTTCAAAAAAATATTTTTGAATTTCCCGCGCTGCCTTTTCAGCGGAATGTTGTCAAGGGGTTCCGCTAGCGGAACGTGTGTCCTAGAAAGGTTAATGTAACTGCACTGTCCAATCGACAGTAGCTATTACAGTGGAAAAAATACCATGCTATTGTTTCAGGAGAGTGCACAACAACAAAAAACATTTATCATCGCAACTGGTTTGATTAATTAATCTGAAAGTAAATAATGTACTTACCTTCAGTAATCTTGCTCTGATTTGTCATTCTGAGGGTCCCAGAGATAAAATGTAGCATAATTTTGTTTGATAATTTTTTTTAGATTCAAATGTAGGAATTGAGTTGTAAAGTTTGGTCCGTGGGCGGGTGGCGGGTGGCAGGTGGCAGCCCTCCACAGTAACGGCCTATGGAGGTAGTGTTAATTGGGCCGTCTTCCATTAATTTAATTTAGCACCTCCCATCCCAAAGGGCGTTAGTGTTTTTCGTCATGAATCTTGTTCTGGAGGCAGCTCTGCAGAGTAGTTACTAGCTGGCACAGCCACAAAGTCATAAAATCAGATTTTATACGTAACCTTTTCCTTAACACTAACTTTAACCGCACTGCTAACTTTAACTAAGCCTTACCATAACCTTAAATGAAGACAAAAAATGTGTTTTTATGAATTTTTACAAAATTGGCAATTTTAACTTTGCAGCTGGTCTATCGAAGGGGAAACGCTCAGTTCTGCCTCCAGGACAAGACTCATGACAATAAATGTCAACCTTCCCACAGGGTTCTACCTCCGTCTGCTATGCGGTCTAATTGTCACGTTCCTGACCTATTTATGTTAGTTTGGTATGTGTGTTAGTTGGTCAGGACGTGAGGTTGGGTGGGCATTCTATGTTTTCTGTTTCTGTGTTGGTTTTGGGTAGCCTGGTATGGCTCTTAATTAGAGGCAGGTGTTTGGCGTTCCTCTAATTAAGAGTCATATTTAGGTAGGCGTTGTCACAGTGTTCGTTGTGGGTGATTGTCTTCCGTGTCTGTGTTTGTACACCACGCGGGACTGTTTACGGTTTGTTCGGTTTGTGTAGCCTATGTTCCTATTCGTGCGTTTTCTTGTTTTATGTAAGTACGTCGTCTAGGTCTGTCTACCCCGTTTGTTGTTTTTGTTAGTTTAATCAAGTTCGTGTTTTCGTTAATAAAATATGTCATTTCACTACGCTGCGCCTTGGTTCCCTCAATACTCCTCCTCTTCAGATGAAGAGGAGGAGGACCGCCGTTACACTAATGACATATGCAATTAAGTGTTCAATTGAAATATGCTGAGGACATGATCGTGTAGTCATATTGATGGAGTCAGATAGTCAAGACTATCTGCAAGGATCTGAGTATGTGTTTTTGAGCTGTAATGGTTTTCAGAATTTGCTTTATCAAGGTTGATAACATGTTTCCATTCACTGTTGAAGTCAAATTCAGAGTTGATAGGTTTTTGCCTAAAGAACAACTTTGTCACACACTGATCTGATTCACCTGTCCTTGTGATTATCTCCACCCCCCTCCAGGTGTCTTCTTGTCATCTTCCCCATTATCCCCTGTGTATGTATACCTGTGTTCCCTGTTTGCCTTGTTTGTCAAGCCAACCAGCGTTTTTGTTCTCAGCTCCTGCTTTTCACAGTCTCTGACCCCCGCCTGCCTTGACCTGTCTATTGCCTGCCCCTGTTGGAATATTAAACCATTGTCAATTCGAAGTGTCTGCATCTGGGTCTTACCTTGATTTATGATAGTACGAACTGGCCATGACTGACCCAGCAGACCCGGGCCAGCTGCACAACGCCATCTCCACCCAGGGAGCCACCATTGGTAAGCACGAGGAATTGCTTCATGGCCTTGTGGAGGGGGTCCAAATGGTAGCTGAACGCCATGACCGGGCGTTGGACAGTTTTCTGGAGCAATTCCACGGGTTGTCTGGGAGGCCGCCTACCACGGTGGTAACCCCACAGCTCCTCAGCGACTCAGCTGCTAGCAGTGCCGTCTCATCGGTCACTCCACCTTCTCGGAAGCCCCACTTACCTCCTCCAGCACGCTTCAATGGAGAGCAGAGCACCTGTCGGGCGTTCCTAGCGCAGTGTGCCCTCGTCTTCGAGCTTCAGCCCTCCTCCTTCCCCTCAGATCGCTCCAAATTAGCCTACCTCATCACGCTGATGTCCAGGAGGGCTCTCACCTGGGCTATTGCTGTGTGGGAACAACAGCCCGCCCTATGCGCTAGTCTCGTGGGAGAAGTGAGGAAGTTTTTTGATACCCCATTCTCCAGCCGAGTGGCCGCCCGGAAGCTAATCCAACTTCGGCAGGACTCCCGCGGTGTAGCTGATTATGCGGTGGATTTACGCACGTTGGCAGCGGAGAATGCTTGGAATCAAGAGGCACTGTTCGATATGTTCCTGCACGGTGTCTCGGAGGAGATCAAGGACAAGCTTGCAGCCTGGGAGTTACCTACAGAGCTCGATTCCCTCATTGCTTTGACCATCAAATTCACACACAATTTCACACCTGGGCTACTGCTGTGTGGGCTACTGCTGTGTGGTCTCCAGCTGATGACTGGGCGTTCCTGGACCTCAAACATCGCTTCACCACAGCTCCCATCTAGGTTCAACCGGACCCTTCCAATCCGTTTGTGGTGGAGGCCGATGCTTCTGATGTCGGAGTGGGGGTGGTCCTGTCTCAGCGTTCTGCCCTGGATCTCAAGCTACATCCCTGTGCCTTCTTCTCCCACTGCCTCAATGCCACAGAAAGAACTACAATGTGGGGAATCGTGAGCTTCTCGTGGTGAAGATGGCATTGGAGGAATGGAGGCACTGGCTGTAGGGGGCGGAACACCCATTCATCGTGTGGACCAACTACAAGAACCTGGAGTATCTCCGCACCGCCAAGCGCCGCAACTCCAGGCAACCAGATGCTGTTCACACAGTTCAACTTCTCCCTCTCGTACCGGCCGGGATCCAAGAATGTCAAGCGGATGCACTGTCCCACTGCCATAGCCCCACGGGTACCACACCGGAGCCCGAGACCATCCTTCCCACCTCGTGCCTGGTGGCGACACTCAACTGGTGTATAGGGAAACAAGTCCGGGAGGCGCAACGTTCCCAGCTGAACCCTGGGGGGGACGGATAATCGGATGTTTGTGCCTGACGCTGTCCGCTCTTCGGTCCTGGAGTGGGCCCATTCCTACAGGCTTGCCAGCCACACGGGCTCCTGTCGGACCCTGGCCTTCGTGAGACAACGCTTTTCATGGCCTACGACGGTTCCGGATGTTGCCGCGTTTGTCTCCGCCTGCACAGTCTGTACTCAGAATAAGACTCCTCGGCATGTTCCGGCTGGTCTTCTGCAACCACTGCCTGTCCCTCACCGTCCCTGGTCTCACATATCCCTGGATTTTGTCACGGGTCTCCCCCCGTCTAAGGGCAACACTGCCATCCTGAATGTGGTCGACCGGTTTTCCAAGGCCGCTCACTTCATTCCTCTCCCCAAACTACCCTCAGCCAAGGAGACGGCCCAGCTCATGGTGCAGCATGTCTTATGGATCCATGGACTTCCCATGGACATGGTCTCCGACCGGGGGCCTCAATTCTCATCCGGTTCCGGAAGCCGTTTTGTGCCCTCATTGGGTCGTCGGCCAGCCTGTCCTCTGGATTCCACCCCCAGTCAAATGGCCAGTTGGAGAGAGCCAACCTGTATCTTGAGACTACTCTGCACTGCCTGGTCTCCGCCAACCCCACCTCCTGGAGCCAGCAACTGGTGTGGGTCGAGTACGCCCGCAACACCCTTCTCTGCTCTGCCATGGGCCTATCTCCATTTGAGTGTTCCCTGAGGTATCAGCCCCCGCTCTTCCCCGAATTGGAGCAAGAGGTCGGCGTACCTTCTGCCCAGATGTTTGTCCGCCGCTGTGGTCATACCTGGAGGAGAGCCCGGTCGGCCCTCCTCAAGACCAACTCCAGGGAACAACAAGAAGTTGATCAACATCGTCTCAGGCAGAAGGTGTGGCTATCCACCCAGGATCTGCCCCTCCGGGTGGAATCCCGCAAACTCTCCCCCCGGTTTATGGGCCCATTTCCCATCTCCAATATTATTAGGCCTTCTGCTGTTCATCTTCTGTTGCCCCATACCCTTCATATACACTCCACCTTTCATGTGTCCAGAGTCAAACCTATGTCTCACAGCCCTTTGTCTCCTGAGCCTGCCTGCCGTCCGGTACCGTTGCCCCACCTCTGGTTTACTGACCCCTGCCTGCCTTGACCTGTCTATTACCTGCCACTGTTGGAATATTAAGCCATTGTGAATTTGACGTGTCTGCATCTGGGTCTTACCTTGATTCCTGATAAACTTGTTCATTATGAAAAATGTTCCCTCTAAGCTGTGCGTGGTACTGCCTCACAGAATAAATATAGGAGTGCTATGCGTCTCCCAGTTGCTGGGTGATTAACCTGGGAGGAACTCAGCAGTAACTTCCGTGTCAGTTGGAGAGGTTCAGCTTGAGCAAAGTGAGGTGTAGAATCACTGATCTACAAATAGTATTCCCTAACAAATAATAGGTTTTGTGAGATGAACTTCTCTGGGATATGTGGGACGATAGCGTCCCACTTGGCCAAAAGCCAGAAAAATTGTAGCGCGCCAAATTCAAATATATTACTATAAAAATCAATCTTTCATGAAATCACGCATGAAAGACACCAAATTAAAGCTACACATGTTTTGAATCCAGCCAACATGTCTGATTTCAAAACGGATTTACGGCGAAAGCACACCAAACGATAATGTTAGCTCAGTACATAGCCACAGAAAAACACAGCCATTTTCCCAGCAAAAGATAATAGTCACAAAAAGCAGAAATAGAGATAAAATTTATCACTAACCTTTGATGATCTTCATCAGATGACACTCATAGGATATCATGTTACACATTACATTTATGTTTTGTTCGATAATGTGCATATTTATATCCACAAATCTCGGTTTACATTGGCGCCATGTTCAGAAAAGCCTCCAAAATATCCGGAGAAATTGCAGAGAGCCACGTCAAATAACAGAAATACTCATCATAAACTTTGATGAAAGATACATGTTTTACATATAATTAAAGATACACTTGTTCTTAATGCATGTAACGGTAGTCGTCATATTCCTCCTCCTCGGACGAGGAGAGGCGAGAAGGATCGGACCAATACGCGGAGTGGTTAGTGTTCATGATGAATGATTTATTATAACGGAAAAACTGAACACTGATAATACAAAACAAATAAACGAAGTGCAGAAAACAGATACAGTACCGTGTGGTGAAAAACACAAACACGGAAACAAACACCCACCCAACTCACGTGAAACCCAGGCTGCCTAAGTATGATTCTCAATCAGGGACAACGATTGACAGCTGCCTCTGATTGAGAATCATACCAGGCCGAACACAAAAATCCCAACATAGAAAATCAACCATAGACAAACCCACCCAACTCACGCCCTGACCAACTCAAATAAATACAAGACAAAGGAAAACAGGTCAGGAACGTGACAATGCAACCGCTGTGTCAGATTTCAAAAAAACTTTACGTAAAAAGCACACCATGCAATAATCTGAGACGGCGCTCAAACATAACAACATTTCTCCGCCATGTTGGAGTCAACAGAAATACGAAATTACATCATGAATATTCCCTTACCTTTGATCATCTTCATCAGAATGCACTCCCAGGAATCCTAGTTCCACAATAAATTGTTGTTTTGTTCGATAATGTCCATTACTTATGTCTAAGTAGCTACTTTTGCTAGCATGTTTAGTGCACATATCCAAACGGGCAAATGCAGGCGAACTCGGACGAAAACTTCAAAAAGTTATATAACAGGTCGAATATACTGGTCAAACTAAGTAGAGAATCAATCTTCAGGATGTTGTTATCATATATATCCAATAACGTTCCAACCGGAGCATTCCTTCATGTCTGTAGAAGTAATGGAACGCAAGGCGATATCATGAGGAAAGCGCATGACCAGGAACTGGCAATCTGCCAGACCACTGACTCATACCCCTCCCATCCGGCCCCACAACACAGCATAAGCTTCATTCCACGTTCTACAGACTGTTGACATCTAGTGGAAGACGTAGGAAGTGCAAACAGATCCATATCTTATAGGGAATTGAATCGGCGATGAGTTGAACATTGACCAGTCTCAGAATTCTCACTTCCTGTTTGGATTCTTTCTCAGGTTTTTGCTTGCCATATAAGTTCTGTTATACTCACAGACATCATTCAAACAGTTTTAGAAACTTCAGAGTGTTTTCTATCCAATAGTAATAATAATATGCATATATTAGCATCTGGGACAGAGTAGGAGGCAGTTCACTATGGGCACGCAATTTATCCAAAAGTGAAAATGCTGCCCCCTATCATAAAGAAGTTAACAGAGCTATGCCTCCCCTGGCTTAGGAAATCCCCCCTCCAAACACACATTGATTGATTGGAGACAGTTTATGTCAATACTAGTGGACAATGCTGTAAACACCGGTAAAAGCACAGTTCCTACAATTGTGGCCAGAAACTCCTGGCCCTACTCATAAGGCCCTGGTCCAAACCCTGTTCCCTCCTCCTCTAATCAACAGTCTCACGACTTCAATCTCCTTCCCAAGCCAGTCTAGGAAACCAAATCAGGAACAAGAGAGAGAAGATTGCGATTGAGAGTTTGCCTTTAGTGTGGCAATGATTTGCCCACTTATGTCCTTTTGTGCTAGATGTATACCTTAGCATTTTTAAAGCTAGAATCCTTAGTTGCTATATTCATTTTTGAACTTGTAAATGAGTGATATATACATGTGTGTATGTGTGTGTGTGACTGTCTACACTGCTCAATTATCAATTTCTGGGTTTTTAGCTTCCGGTTGTTTGTTCACTGGTTTCACATTGGGCGCACAGGAATGCTCCCACATGTTTCACAGACAGGTGAGACTCATCAAATATGTTCAATAATCACTGGTTTAGCATTTACTTTAATAGTAGGATTCTAAGGTGACCCCTGCCACTGGGCAAAGGTGTCAGTTCAACATCTAGTTTTGATTTGGTTTGAGTTGTCAATTAACATGAATTCAACGTGAAATCAACCAAAAATGTCACCCTACCATTGGATTTAGGCTAATAATTGGGTGAAAAAATTGGGATATTCTCTTACGTTGAGGATTTTTTGCAAACCCAATCAGTTTTCCATATTGATTCAATGTCATCACATTAAATGTTTTTGTTGAAATGACATGGACAAAATATTGATTCAACCAGTGGGCTGTCTTTTAAAGAAAATGAACAACTCTCTATGCTGACTCAACGATGTATCAATGCATAGTTCAACGAGAGCTGAGAGCACGTCAGCAATAAGAATGATCATCATGAGATACAGTCAGAGTGATGTGAGAAAATAAATTAATCAGAGGCGAGTGATAGCACTTTTTCACACACATTCCCCCCGTCCAACTAGAATGGAGATAAAGGTACACCCTGATCCACCACAGAAGTTCATTACTGAAGTCCAGATGTGAGTGTGTCCATGCGTATGTGATGTGTGATGTGGCCTGCAATAGCACATTGTAGGTGTGTGTGTGTGTGTGTGTGTGTGTGTGTGTGTGTGTGTGTGTGTGTGTGTGTGTGTGTGTGTGTGTGTGTGTGTGTGTGTGTGTGTGTGTGTGTGTGTGTGTGTGTGTGTGTGTGTGTGTGTGTGTGTTGTGTGTGTGTGTGTTGTGTGTTGTGTGTGCGTGAGACAGGAGAGCCACAGCTGAATGTTGTGCCGCCGTTGAGGCTGGCTGAGTGAGGCTAATGGTGGGCGGGTGGCGGGAGGCAGGGCAGCCCTCCACAGTAATGGACCATGCAGACAGCGGTATTTACCACAGAATCCTGTAGAGTTCCTCCCAGGTTAATCACCCAGCAGCTGGGAGCCGCATGGCAGAAAGAAGTAGAGCCCCGTGGATGGGCCATGCTAAATTAAATTAAGGGAAAATGGCCTCATTAGCACTCGCTCTGTTGTTCCGGGAGGCGGGAGGGAATGTCTTGGCCTGGCCACTGCCGGCTTTAGGGTGCATAGGGTGTAGGTTGTATTGGCTGTAGGTTGTAAATTAAACTGTAGGCTGCCAACTATAGGCTCTAGGCTGTGAGCTATACCAGTCCTGGCCTGCAACAGGCATCACTATGCAGCAGGGAGAGTGATTGCTTATGGAAATGTTGCTGCATCAAGATATATAATACATTGATTTAAACTTCATCAAGGACTGCTGTCAATCTGTTTCTCCACTTGTACTGTAACTACACTCATAAATCACTAGGCATAGATGCTAAATGAAACTTTGTGTAGTTGTATGTATCCATTCTGGTGGATGTTGAGTCCTGTGCTATTTTGCCCTATCCAGAGGTGCCTTACTGACATGGTCCTCCACTGCCTCCTGTGCACACTAAAATCACCTTGAGAGTGCTCAAATCATCACCTGTCCTGTGTCTCATAAGGCCCTAGTCCAAAACCTATTACCTCCTCTATCCCCCCACCCAGTTTCATGGCTTCAATCTCCTTCCCAAGCCAATCTAGGAAACTGAATCAGGAACAAGAGAGAGAAGATTGCGGCTACTTTCAGCTTTCTCCTTGAGAGTGGCCATGATTTGCCCGCTTATGTCCTTGTGTGATAGATGTATAGCCTAGTATTTTTAACCACTTGTTCATTTCATCAGTTGCATAGGATGATGATAAGATTGATGGTGTGTGTGTGTTTGTCTGTGCATGTTTGTGTGTGTGTGAGTCCAGGATTGGGGAATAACTCATTACAAGTAATCATCTTGTTTTTCTAAAGTATCTGTAATCTGATTACAATATTTTTGCTGGTAACGTAACTCAGGGTTTCCCAAACTCGGTCCAACATCCCCAGCACTACACAGCTGATTCAAATCATCAAAGCTTGATGATCAAT
This sequence comes from Salvelinus namaycush, assembly GCF_016432855.1. Taxonomy (NCBI): domain Eukaryota; kingdom Metazoa; phylum Chordata; class Actinopteri; order Salmoniformes; family Salmonidae; genus Salvelinus; species Salvelinus namaycush. The sequence goes on from NC_052312.1 coordinate 39,076,756, forward strand.
TGGTTATTTGAATCAGCTATGTAGTGCTAGGGCAAAAAAAACTAAATGTGCACCTACCGGGGGCCCCAGGACTGAGTTACGTTACCAGCAAAAATATTGTAATCAGATTTCAGATACTTTAGAAAAACAAGATGATTACTTCTTGGATTACTATAAATTCAGAAATTATGTTTGCGAGGAGAAAAAAAACAACACCTTTCTGTTTTATGAATAAAATTCAATCAAACATTGAAAAAGGGGCAATTTTAAGTTTGCTCCACATGAGCGAGTCTGACCACAAGTCAGTGACTACTATGATGACACACCAAATGTGTTTGATCCAAAAGTAACAAAGTAATCAGATTACGTTACTGAGTTTGGTTAATCTAAAAGTTACTTTATTGATTACAATTTTGGAAAGGTAACTATTAACTGTAACAGATTTAGAGCGTGACATACCAAACCATGTGTGAGTGCAAGTGGGCGTGTCGGTATATGTGGTGTGTGTTTATATAGAAGGTGTGTGTGTTTGTTCCGGGCCAAATGGTGCAGTTGATTAGCATAATTGTAATTACCTGTATGGAATGCAGCCAGACTCATGCCCCAGGTGAGTATCAGATGAGGTTGGTATTCCTCCCATCCTCCTCGCTCCTCGGTGGTGAATAACTGAAATTGCCCAGCGTAAACACCTTAGAGACTGCAGCACCAGCTTTACAGCCCTGAGAGACGAGGGGTGGAAAAATAATGCAGAACATTAGGGACGTTTTATTCTTGCTGACCAAACAGTTTTATTTCCTTACTTTGATGCATTACGCTTGAGTCAGCTTCAGAATCTGTGTACTGTAGCAGTTCACCTGGAAAAACCCTTCATGCACATTGTTGCTCCTCTGTCAGCATTGATGATCAGTTCCAGGTGAAAACATTTACCAGGGTTGGACACATGCTGCATTTTTTTGTGTTTCTTTTTATGTAACAATCCCATTCCTTTCCTGGGGGACGCCAGATATACTGTATATAATGATGAGATGGTCTATTCTCCGCCCTAACAATGGGAGTCGTCCCAAAGGCTGGAAGGCAGGTGTTCTGCTTATCGCTCTGCTTATTGCTGTCTTTGTGGACAGATTTCAACGGGAGTGGACCATCCCACTTCGCCTCTTCCTGTGTCTACCCCAGCACTAACACACCATATTCAAATAATCATAAATTCCACGAATCAAGGCTTGGGAAAACCCCCCAGAAATAAGCACATGCTTGACAAACAATGTTCTATACTAAGTAGAGGCATAACTTTCCCATATGTACACCCATATTCTCACACCACGCTCAGAGCTGTCTGATGAGCCACGCCGTCCTAGCCAGCTTGTTTCATTTGCTGCTTTCCCCTCTTGATTAGGCACATATGAGAGAGAATGATTCACGTCTTTTTCACTTGGAATGTGTTGATTACAAAAATCGCTCGCTGTGCAAAGGAGATTATGACGATGAATCATACTTGGGCTGTCAAACCACCACTGCTCTGAGAATCAGACGCCTTTCATTTAATCAGATGTCCCTTTATAGGGAGAAAAACTGTTCAGCAGATTCATCACAGCTCAAAGTGAAAGTCAGATGAAGCCAGACCTTACACCCAGAATGCAAAGTAGGATACTTTTGACGTGAATCTAGTCAAGAGCATCACTGGGCAAAACTTCTTCATCATTCAGCGAGTTAGAGCGCCAAATAAATACCCATATTTTTCTGGTCACAATCTGAATGGAAATTCATTCCTTAGGCAGCAGGATTTTAGTGACAGATATTTGCTGTTTTGAATTCTGTACTTTCTTTGGAGACAGTCCTCTCCTATCATGGATGCTGTGTTCCTATCCCACAGTAGATGGAAACAACCTGCTTGCATAACAGCTGGTAAACACAGAACAATTGAGCATTTCCTTTACTCTCTCCTCCCCCTTGCATACATCTTCTCAGCCTTAATCAATGCTCACATGTTGACATGATGAGAGAGAAGGAGAGAGAGATAGAGAGAGAGAGAGAGAGAGAGAGAGAGAGAGAGAGAGAGAGAGAGAGAAAGAGAAAGAGAGCGCCTCGTCTCTGTTTTGCCTCTCCGCTCTGCAGACAGCTTGGGGGCTTCAGCAGCTCAAGCTGTGAAGCTGCAGCTCACTGTAAATCCATGGCACCTCCACCAGTAGTCTGTCATCACTAGTGTTGCTTGGCAGTCTAAATCTGGCCAGGCAACAAGCAGCAGCGTCTCTCCTGCTGCCTACACATCCTGCTCTGTGGGGATATAACACTCCGCTCCATAGCAATCAATATTGGATGCACCTTCAGGGACCAGCCGAGAAAATGGCCTCAGGCTGGACTGGTCCCATCCCACCCATTTTCTATATTTAAAACTAGCCTGGCGTATAATGAAATACATTACCTGCCATGAGCGCTCATAACTCTACCAAAGAACAGACAGAGAAGTTATGGGGAGTGGGACGAAGAATGATCCAATTACACAAATACCGTTTTTACTCTCAAGAACATTTATCACGTATGCTCTAGCGGATAAATCATAACTGCTTTGGGTGGGAGATAAAAATTCATCGAAATCAATAGATAATGCTGGATTAGAAGCCCATCATGAAATAAGTAAATCTGGCTCTTGCATCTGGGATGATACAGTGTCTGTGTGTGTTGTGTGTGTTGTGTGTGTGTGTGCGTGTGAGGAAGAGAGTGAGAGCCAGTAGAAATGTGTGAGATGGAAACAGAGCAGATTTCCCCCGAGGGAGGCATAGGGCTTCGGCTCTCCCCATCTGAAAACAGATATGTCAGCTATCAACACATGATCCTCCAGCACCACGCTGCATCTCCTCCTCCTCCTCATCTCCCCTCATCGCCACCTCATCTACAACATCTGCACCCATCACAGTCTGGTCTCTACGGGCTGCCAGAGCAGGCATACCGCACCCATCACCAAGAAAAGCTGGAAAGAAAAACCAACCTTGAAGTGCCTATTGGGGAGAGTAGAGAACAACATGGGATAAGAATCTTGTTAGTAAATTGTGATAGTATAAATGGAACACAGATAAAACATCTATTGTGTCTTCGGAATTAGTGAGTTTGAAGCAATCCTGTACTGCAGTTTCTAAAGTGAAGGAGCCACTCTCCTACATGCAACCGTTAATAACAACGACAGGGGGTCGTTCTGTGGTGTGGTTGCAGATATCCCTCGAAACAGCGTAAAGCGGGGGAAATTATTCTAATCCAAAGTGAGAGATAGGAAGATACAAGGAAGTGGAATAATTGCTGTGCTAAAAGCCATTACCTGGCTTCAAATGGAGGCTGGCTTCAAACAAGGGGAAATGACAGTAATTAGGTGAAGGCGAGGTGTTTCTGCTGGGGACATTTCAGCCATGTAAATGGAACTAATGCATCACAGGCAAATGGGAAGGAGCATTGACACACTCATAGACCAGTAATAACGTGGCCTTTGTCCTCTCTGATCAATATGGGGTGATTACATTCAACAGCACTGGGTGCCTCCTAAATGGCAGATCCTTCCCTATTCCCCATTTAGTGCAGAGCTGTCACGCCCTGACCATAGTTTGCTTTGTATGTTTCTATGTTTTGTTTGGTCAGGGTGTGATCTGAGTGGGCATTCTATGTTGTATGTCTAGTTTGTCTATTTCTATGTGTTTGGCCTGATATGGTTCTCAATCAGAGGCAGGTGTTTGTCGTTGTCTCTGATTGGGAGCCATATTTAGGTAGCCTGTTTTGTATTGTGGGTTGTGGGTGATTGTTCCTGTTGGTGTGTATTAGTGTTCACTATTTCGGGACTGTTGCGTCTTCGTTTGTTTCGTCTGTTTATTGTTTTGTTCTTTATTTAAAGTATTTGAATAAATATGAATACTCACCACGCTGCGTATTGGTCCGACATTTCCTACTCCTCAGATGAAGAGGATGAAGACTATCGTTACAAGAGCCCCATTCTGAGTAGGGTGCCATTTGGGACAAAGCCCTGGTCCTTCATCTAAAAAGAAGCTCTTAATAGGTACTGTACAAAGCTAAATCAACTGTTCACTGGATTTCAATATTTTCTAGATGCACTTGGAGGGAAGAATGATATTTAAGCCCTACGCTATAACAGGCAGTTAAAAAGAGAGAGAGAGAGAGGAGGTTTCTATCTTCCAAGGCTATTAGTATTTCAATCAGAGAAATACCTCCCACGTCCCTTCGCGGGGATTTGAAACCCCTCTCTAGCTCTACGTCACTTATCCCGTTCTCCTCCACACACAACGTCCTTGGCTGAGTTATGACGATACTGCAATAATGAGCAGACAATCCAACATGTTGAGCTCACATCTCTCCCTGGCAGGGTTGGGGACGATGGAGGGGGTGTTAGATATTCCACACCGTGGTACACTCCTGCCAGCCTTGGGAGAGTAACGAGGCAGCGCCAGCAGGGCAGAACCACCACCGTAACACCCCCGTCTCGCTGCCTAATGAATGAATGAGCCGCGCCCAGAGCGGTGAAAAACGAGCCGGTTCCGCACCAGCCCCTGAAGGGGAATTCCTTCCTTCCCCAGCCAACATCCCACATCCCAACACCTCCTCCACCTGTCCCTCCTCCTCCCGCCCCTGATTCCTACGGGGGTGATTGATTAAACCCAGAATGGTGAGCCCCCTCCCCCCTCCCCCTCGTGTTAATTTGGTTTGTGCCCCGATACAATGCAGTGATACACCATCAGCAATGACCTCATCTTATATATTTTTTAAATCATCAGATCAATACTACAATAGGATGTGATCTGAGGTCATTCAGGTCAATGGTTAGCATCAACCTGAGACTGTAATTTTCAGGAATCATCATAAATAAAATGTTGGTAAATAGATAGCATTTGTGATTTGTCACAAGGGAGATGCGGTTGTTTAACATAATTATGCTGAATAGCATTAAAAAGAAGTTTGGATTTAGTCAACTGAAGAAGAAGAAGTGTTTAGTGTTTACTATGCCCCTGAAAGACACACTGTCACACCAAATGCAGAATGTGAGCTGCAGGCCCCAAGAGTAATGTAATGTCTTGTCTAGGTGTTTGTATGTCGATGGCTGCCTAGATTGGTTCTCAATTAGAGACAGCTGTGGTTTATTGTCTCTAGTTGGGAGCCATATTTAAGGCAGCCATGGGCATCATGTGTTTGTGGGTAATTGTCTATGTTGAACGTTTGTTGCTTGTCTGTGCACTTACGTTATTTAGCTTCACGGTCGTTTGTTGTTTTGTTAGTTTGTGTATAGTGTTCGTTTTCGTGTTTTTCTCTCTTCCAAAATAAAGAGATGTATTTTGCACACGCTGCGCCTTGGTCCAATCTCTCTCAAGAAGACGATCGTGACAGAATTACCCACCAATCCAGGACCAAGCGGCGTGTCAAGCGGCAACAGGACCCACCTACACAGGATTCATGGACATGGGAGGAGATACTGGATGGAAAGGGTCCTTGGGCACAACCGGGAGAATATCGCCTCCCTCGTGAAGAGCTGGAGGCAGCTAAAGCCGAGAGGAGGCGATATGAGGAGGCAGCACGGAGGCAAGGCTGGAAGCCCGTGAGTACTACCCAAAAATGTATTGGGGGGTGGCCTTAAAGGGAGTGTGGCGAAGTCAGGTAGGAGACCTGCGCCTACTCCCTGTACTTACCGTGGAGAGCGAGAGTACGGGCAGACACCGTGTTATGCAGTAGAGCGCATGGTGTCTCCTGTACGCGTGCATAGCCCGGTTCGGTACATTCCAGCTCCACGTATCGGCCGGGCTAGATTGAGCGTTGAGCCGGATGTCATGAAGCCGGCCCAACGCATCTGGCCACCAGTGCGTCTCCTCGGGCCGGCTTACATGGCACCAGCCTTACGCATGGTGTCCCCGGTTCGCCTACATAGCCCGGTGCGGGTTATTCCACCTCCCCGCACTGGTCGGGCGACGGGGAGCATACAACCAGGTAAGGTTGGGCAGGCTCAGTGCTCAAGGGAGCCAGTACGCCTGCACGGTCCGGTATTTCCGGCGCCACCTCCCCGCTCCAGCCCAGTACCACCAGTGCCTACACCACGCACCAGGCCTACAGTGCGTCTCAGCCGGCCAGAGTCTGCCGTCTGCCCAACGGCGCCTGAACTGCCCGTCTGCCCAACGGCGCCTGAACTGCCCGTCTGCCCAACGGCGCCTGAACTGCCCGTCTGCCCAAAGGCGCCTGAACTGCCCGTCTGCCCAAAGGCGCCTGAACTGCCCGTCTGCCCAACGGCGCCTGTACTGCCCGTCTGCCCAACGCCGTCTGAACTGTCCGTCTGCCATGAGTCTTCTAAGCCGCCCGTCTGTACTGAGCCTGCAAAGCCGCCCGTCTGCCATGAGCCTTCAGAGCCGTCTGCCAGACAGGAGCCGCTAGAGCCTACCGCCAGACAGGAGCAGCCAGAGCCTTCCGCCAGACAGGAGCAGCCAGAGCCTTCCGCCAGACAGGAGCAGCCAGAGCCTTCCGCCAGACAGGAGCAGCCAGAGCCTTCCGCCAGACAGGATCAGCCAGAGCCTTCCGCCAGACAGGATCAGCCAGAGCCTTCCGCCAGACAGGATCAGCCAGAGCCTTCCGCCAGCCATGAGCAGCCAGATCCGTCAGCCAGCCATGAGCAGCCAGATCCGTCAGCCAGCCATGAGCAGCCAGATCCGTCAGCCAGCCATGAGCAGCCAGAGCCGTCCAGCCAGGATCCGCCAGAGCCGTCCAGCCAGGATCCGCCAGAGCCATCCAGCCAGGATCCGCCAGCCAGTCCGGTGCTGTCCCTCAGTCCGGAGCTGCCCCTTATCCTGGTGCTGCCCCTTATCCTCGTGCTACCCCTTATCCTGGTGCTGCCCCTTATCCTGGTGCTGCCCCTTATCCTGGTGCTGCCCCTTATCCTGGTGCTGCCCCTTAGTCCGGTGCTGCCCCTTAGTCCGGTGCTGCCCCTTAGTCCGGTGCTGCCCCTTAGTCCGGTGCTGCCCCTTAGTCCGGTGCTGCCACTTAGTCCGGTGCTGCCCCTTAATCCAGTGGGGTTAAGTTGGAGGGTGGTCATTTGGAGGAGGCTACGAAAGCGGGTAGTGACTATGGTGGGGTGGGGACCACGACCAGTGCCAGAGCCGCCACCGTGGACAGACGCCCACCCAGACCCTCCCCTAGACTTTATGCTGGTGCGCCCGGAGTTCGCACCTTAAGGGGGGGGTTATGTCACACCCTGGCCTTAGTTATCTTTGTTTTCATTATTATTTTAGTTAGGTCAGGGTGTGACATGGGGAAGTATGTGTTTTGGTTTGTCTAGGGGTTTGTAGGTTTAATGGGGTAATGTCTTGTCTAGGTGTTTGTATGTCGATGGCTGCCTAGATTGGTTCTCAATTAGAGACAGCTGTGGTTTATTGTCTCTAGTTGGGAGCCATATTTAAGGCAGCCATGGGCATCATGTGTTTGTGGGTAATTGTCTATGTTGAACGTTTGTTGCTTGTCTGTGCACTTACGTTATTTAGCTTCACGGTCGTTTGTTGTTTTGTTAGTTTGTGTATAGTGTTCGTTTTCGTGTTTTTCTCTCTTCCAAAATAAAGAGATGTATTTTGCACACGCTGCGCCTTGGTCCAATCTCTCTCAAGAAGACGATCGTGACAAGTGCAGTGTGTACGTTCTATGCTCTATGACAGCATGTGTCTGTCTGTGTCGGTTTACCGGTTTGTGGATCTGTTTGTAACGGCAGTCTACTTCGTCCTCCTCCTCAGACGAGGAGAGGCGAGAAGGATCAGAGGACCAATGTGCAGCGTGGTAATTTGACATAATGAATTTAATGGACAAAACAAAAACACTATACAAAATAACAAAAGAACATACCGTCACAGTCCTAGCTGGTGCAGAACACAAACACAGAGACAGGAAACAACCACCCACAATCCCCAACACAAAACAAGCCACCTATATATGATTCTCAATCAGGGACAACGATTGACAGCTGTCTCTGATTGAGAACCATATCAGGCTGAACATAGAAACAGACGAACTAGACACACAACATAGAATTCCCACCCAGCTCACGTCCTGACCAACACTAAACAAGCAAAACACATAAGAACTCTGGTCAGGACATTACAGTACCCCCCCCCCTGAGGTGCGGACTCCGAACGCACCCCTAAAACTCAAGGGGAGGGTCTGGGTGGGCATCTGTCCGCGGTGGCGGCTCCGGCGGTGGACGAGGACACCACTCCACCACTGTCTTTGTCCCCCTCCTTAGCGTCCTTTGAGTGGCGACCCTCGCCCACGACCTTGGCCTAAGAATCCTCCCCAAGGCCCCCACATGATTTAGGAGGTAGCTCAGGACAGAGAGGTAGCTCAGGACAGAGGTAGCTCAGGACAGAGAGGTAGCTCAGGACAGAGAGGTAGCTCAGGACAGAGAGGTAGCTCAGGACAGAGAGGTAGCTCAGGACAGAGAGGTAGCTCAGGACAGAGGGGCAACTCCGGACAGAGGGGCAACTCCGGACAGAGAGGCAGCTCAGGACGAATGGCAGCTCCGGACTGAATGGCAGCTCCGGACTGAATGGCAGCTCCGGACTGAATGGCAGCTCCGGACTGAGTGGCAGCTCCGGATTGAATGGCAGCTCCGGACTGAATGGCAGCTCCGGACTGAGTGGCAGCTCCGGACTGAGTGGCAGCTCCGGACTGAGTGTCAGCTCCGGACTGGGTGGCAGCTCCGGACTGGGTGGCAGCTCCGGACTGGGTGGCAGCTCCGGACTGGGTGGCAGCTCCGGACTGGGTGGCAGCTCATGACTGGAGGGCAGCTCATGACTGGAGGGCAGCTCATGACTGGAGGGCAGCTCATGACTGGAGGGCAGCTCATGACTGTAGGGCAGCTCATGACTGTAGGGCAGCTCATGACTATAGGGCAGCTCATGACTGTAGGGCAGCTTTGGCAGCTCCTGACTGGCTGGCGGCTCTGGCAGCTCCTGACTGGCTGGCGGCTCTGGCAGCTCCTGACTGGCTGGCGGCTCTGGCAGCTCCTGACTGGCTGGCGGCTCTGGCAGCTCCTGACTGGCTGGCGTCTCTGGCAGCTCCTGACTGGCTGGCGTCTCTGGCAGCTCCTGACTGGCTGGCGTCTCTGGCAGCTCCTGACTGGCTGGCGTCTCTGGCAGCTCCTGACTGGCTGGCGGCTCTGGCAGCTCCTGACTGGCTGGCGGTTCTGGCAGCTCCTGACTGACGGACGGCTCTAGCGGCTCCTGACTGACGGACGGCTCTAATGGCTCGGGACAGACGGGCGGCTCTAATGGCTCGTGGCAGACGGATGGCTCAGATGGCGCTGGGCAGACAGATGGCTCAGATGGCGCTAGGCAGACAGATGGCTCAGACCGCGCTGGGCAGACGGATGGCTCAGACGGCGCTGGGCAGACGGATGGCTCAGACGGCGCTGGGCAGACGGATGGCTCAGACGGCGCTGGGCAGATGGATGGCTCAGACGGCGCTGGGCAGACGGATGGCTCAGACGGCGCTGGGCAGACGGATGGCTCAGACGGCGCTGGGCAGACGGATGACTCAGACGGCGCTGGGCAGATGGATGGCTCAGATGGTGCTGGGCAGGCAGGCAGCTCAGACGGCGCTGGGCAGGCAGGCAGTGCAGGCGGCGTTGAGCAGACGAGCAGTGCAGGCAGTTCAGACGGCGCTGGGCAGGCAGGCAGCTCAGACGGCGCTGGACAGACGAGCAGTGCAGGCGGCGTTGAGCAGACGAGCAGTGCAGGCAGTTCAGACGGCGCTGGGCAGGCAGGCAGCTCAGACGGCGCTGGACAGACGAGCAGTGCAGGCGGCGTTGGGCAGACGGCCGACTCTGACCCGCTGAGGCGCACAGTAGGCCTGGTGCGTGGTGCCGGAACTGGTGGTCCCGGACTGGAGACACGCACCTCAAGGCTAGTGCGGGGAGCAGGAACAGGGCACACTGGACTCTCGATGCGCACTATAGGCCTGGTGCGTGGTACCGGCACTGGTGGTACCGGGCTGAGGGCACGCACCTCAGGGCGAGTGCGGGGAGAAGGAACAGTGTGTACAGGGCTCTGGAGACGCACAGGAGGCTTGGTGCGTGGTGCCGGAACTGGAGGTACTGGGCTGGAGACACGCACCACAGGGAGAGTGCGTGGAGGAGGAACAGGGCTCTGGAGACGCACTGGAAGCCTGGTGCGTGGTGTAGGCACTGGTGGTACTGGGCTGGAGCGGGAAGGTAGCGCCGGATATACCGGACCGTGCAGGCGTACTGGCTCCCTTGAGCACTGAGCCTGCCCAACCTTACCTGGTTGCATGCTCCCCGTAGCCCGTCCAGTGCGGGGAGGTGGAATAACCCGCACTGGGCTGTGTTGGCGAACCGGGGACACCATGCGTAAGGCTGGTGCCATGTACACCGGCCCGAGGAGACGTACTGGAGGCCAGATATGTAGAGCCGGCTTCATGGCACTTGGCTCAATGCTCACTCTAGCCCGCCCAGTGCGGGGAGGTGGAATAACCCGCACCGGGCTATGCACCCGTACAGGAGACACCGTGCGCTCTTCCGCATAACACGGTGTCTGCCCGTACTCCCGCTCTCCACGGTAAGCATGGGAAGTGGGCGCAGGTTTCCTACCTACCTTCGCCACACTACCCTTTAGCCCCCCCCCAAGACATTTTTGGGGTTTCTTCACGGGCTTCCAGCCACGCTTCCGTGCTGCCTCCTCATACCACCGCTCCTGGGCTTTAGCTGCCTCCATCTCTTCCCGAGAGCGGCGATATTCTCCAACCTTAGCCCAGGGTCCTTCTCCGTTCAATATTTGCTCCCATGACCATTCCTCCTGGTACCGCTGCTGCTGTCGCTGCTGCCCGTTCTCACGCTGCTTGATCCGGGTTTGGTGGGTGGTTCTGTAACGGCAGTCTACTTCGTCCTCCTCCTCAGACGAGGAGAGGCGAGAAGTATCAGAGGACCAATGTGCAGCGTGGCAATTTGACATAATTAATTTAATGGACAAAACAAAAACACTATACAAAATAACAAAAGAACATACCGTCACAGTCCTAGCTGGTGCAGAACACAAACACAGAGACAGGAAACAACCACCCACAATCCCCAACACAAAACAAGCCACCTATATATGATTCTCAATCAGGGACAACGATTGACAGCTGTCTCTGATTGAGAACCATATCAGGCTGAACATAGAAACAGACGAACTAGACACACAACATAGAATTCCCACCCAGCTCACGTCCTGACCAACACTAAACAAGCAAAACACATAAGAACTCTGGTCAGGACGTTACACTGTTGGGGTCTCGAGCGCCTCTCTCCAGGAAGCAGTAAGCCCTGAGGCCCCGAGGCCCTGCTGCAGAGGACACGAGTCTTCAGATCTGAACAACAGAAAGTTCCCTGCAGAGGTCAAACCACAGGGTCCCAAGGCATTGCGACCTCACAACACACTTGATCAATAGTTCCATTGATCACAATTGGACATGCTTACTGCGTGATTACACAGTCCTCTAGACTTAGCACACGATGCCTGGCTTTTCTCTGAGGGCTAGACATGTGTATAAAAGGGGTGGATATGGGGAATATAACTGAACTCACAACGCACACTACTGGTTTGGCATCATTAGTAGAATGGCTAGGCCAACCTCCACCATGAAGGGAAGGACTGTACACTCCTTAACTGCCTACTGTAGCAATCTCTGTTTTTATTCAATCACATTACCATAGCAATGATAAAAACAGGACTTAGCCTGTAAAACCTCAAAGAGCATTCAGAGATCTCCTGAACTCCTGTGTGTACTGACAGTGTTCAACCTACTAGCGCTCCCTGTGAGGGTTAGGTGATATTGAGCAGGTAGGGGTGGGAGGGAGGAGGCTGCTCTGTTGGAGGGTGAGTGCAGGTCACCAAGGAGGCAGATAAGACCCTACCTTGCATATTAAGCCATTTTTCACCTGAATGAGAGTGAACTGCTGCAATGTAAAAAATAAACTTACTGGCAGTTACTGAAAAAAAAAAGTACAGTATGTTACCGTAAATTCCAAAGAAACTTTGGTTTAACAGTACGTTACTGTAAAGCTTACAACAACATATTTTTTTTACAGTGTGGGAATTGGTACATGATTGTGTAATATATAGGGTCTCTATCCGTCTAAGAATATATACATATGTACTTGGGTCTATGAGCTGTAGTTGGGTCACAGTGGTATCCATCTTGTATTTATGTGTAATCTGTGTGTTGTTTTGGAGGTGGGGGCGTCCTATATGTCTGTGACCACAAGTGTATTAGGTTGGGGAAAAAGGGACTGGTATTTTACCAAGGTATCATCTGATAATTACATTATGCTTATGTCATGGTGACAACAACGACGATGACGATGATAATGATGACAACGACGAGCATGATAATGATGACTAAATAAATGACAACAGCACTGACAATGATTTTGTTGATGAGTGATTATGGTTATGGTTTCCTTAAACATAATCGCTCTGATTTGGTCTCAAATGACTTTGTATTATATTGCGGATCATAAATAACACATTTCTACCAGTAAGGCTGAGCCAACATTTCATCAGGCAAACTACAGTCACCCCAGAAATAATGACTTCTGACTCTGTTATTAAAGCTGTGCATAGAATGTGCATGTGAGGAAGGGTGATGAGGACCCACTGATCCTTACTATAAGGAGATCGAATATTGGTTCTGCTTGAATGTATAAAGTTAGAGTTTCTGATGCAACTCTGTGAGCGAATGGTCACTACTTCTTAGTGAGCAATAGGTAGATAGAAACATGACGTACCCCGTGTAATCTAACAGAATATAGGTTTTATGCTGATTTAACATTAGTAAAATGTGATGTTTCAGCAAGAATAGGATTTTGAGCAGGCCCATAGTGTATTTGAGGGATCTGTATTGGTCATCAACAATACAGTAGCTGTGACCAGTGTTGGGGTTGTTACTTCATTCAAAAGTAACAAATTACTTATCACTCCCTGGGAAAAGTAATTAGTTACACTACTGGATATAGCACTTTCGCGTTACACCAAAACATTGAGCGTCCTCACTCATTGTAAATAATGTCAAGGTTACAGTATGTAGGCCTATACAAGTAGCCCCCTGGGCTCCAGCCTGTCCTCCTGAACGATTAGATCAAGCCTTGGTTGTTTGGTTGAGGTAGGCCTACAGCAGCAGTGGTCAGGCCTCTGGGATCTTTTGCTACGACTTTTGTCTTGGCGTGTTGCTTTTACAGGTTCTTCAAGAGATTGGAAGTTGTGTTTCTAGCAGTGGAGAGATGTTTCTCTCCTGGACACAGTTTACATTCTACAGTTATATTATTGTTGTAACGGGTTTCGTTGGTGGAAGGAGAGGAGGACCAAAATGCAGCGTGGTACGTATCCATAATGTCTTTTAATGAGAATGAATACGACAAAATACAAAAATAACAAAGTGAAACAAAATGAAAACCGAAACAGTCCCGAATGGTGAAAACACTGAAACGGAAAATAACTACCCACAACCCATAGTGGGAAAACAGGCTACCTAAGTATGATTCTCAATCAGAGATAACGATCGACACCTGCCTCTGATTGAGAACCATACTAGGCCAAACACAGAAATATAACCACAGAACAAAACATAGAAAAAACAACATAGAATGTCCACCCCAACTCACGCCCTGACCAGACTAAAATAAAGACATAAAAAAGGAACTAAGGTCAGAACGTGACAATTGTGATGTTGTCCTTCTACCAAATCAAAGTAATGGAAGTACTTCCACCCTGAGAAACTCAATGTTTTAGACACTTCTGACATTTTTCATCTGCCCACTAAAACAGTTAGTAGTAATAGTGTGTACGTAAACAGGAACTTGGTGAAAGGACTAAGGACAAAAACAATTAGAATCTGGGACGGGGGGGATTTAATATTGCGTCAGCAGAGGGAATAATAACCGTCACAAATATTTATTTGGATCTATAACTGTAATAGAAAGGTAATGATAACAAAAGTAAAGAAGTAACAGCGACCTATCTTTGATCAGTAACTGTAATATTATTACTCAAATTAGAACAGTACTCCATTATATTACTCGTTACCGCAAAAAGTAATAGTATTACTGTAATGCCCCAACACTGGCTGTGACACATCAACAGTGAAATTAAAATTTCAATTAATATTTAATGTACAATTTTTCTTCCCTCAACAGACATTAACCCATCAATGTTTTAAGAGGCCCGAAACTTTTTAAGGAGACCCAGGCGTCTTCAGTAATATGTCTACTGATCTTCTCAAAGCCTCTGTCAGGAACCAACCATTAAACTTTTCTGGGGGTGGGTGATAATGTTAGATTAGCTGACAGAGATAATTATCTATGCACATCTAAAAAGGAAATGTACGCAATCATCTGCAATTGAGCTGAGCGAAATCAATATTGATGACTGCAATCTCCTCCTTATGAGAGGAAAAGAGCCCTGTATTTCAGAAAAGAGGAAAAGCTTGAGAGAAAAGGAGGGGATTGCGCTACTGAAGAGAATATAACACTCAAATGCTTACACTGCAAGAACACCTCTGTGTCGGGAATAAGACACCTGCAATGAATGCAATGGACTGCGGCTCTATTTCCGTCATCATTTCCTGTTACAGTGTTTGCATTGTGTTTGTTGTATTCATTTGACAGCTCAATCTCTGTGTACAGTACATAACACAGGAAGACCATAAGGGAGGGGTAAGCTGGTGTCTGGACTCCCCTGACTGTGGGTTGGTGACTGGCCGGATGGGTGGGAGTACCGGCTGTCGGCGTCCTCTACATTTATCGGTGCTCCGACAGAACCTCACTGTGCCACAATCACACTGCAATAAAACCCAAAATTGCTTTGGATAAAACAAATGGCTTTGCCACTGGAGGAGATAAGCAAAGGGGACATGAATAAAATGCAACAAACAAAGGGAGAGTTAGAGGGGAGTTGAGTCGAGCTACAGACCCCAGCAGCTGGATTAACTGCCGCGGTCGGCCGGCCGCGTCTCCGGGGGGAATAATTGATGAGAGTCCTCTGCACTCCTCCGATGAGTGAAAGGGCACTCTCTCCATCTACAGAGGCAGAGGAAATTCATTGAAGAAAAAAGAAATAAACCAAGAGGCCAGAATTACTTTCTGAATCAACCACTTCATTTCATGGCTGGTGTAGCAGCTGTGGTACTGCTGAAATATCTGGCAGAGAAATACGGAGACATTCCAATAACATGGTACTGCCACTTGAATTACATTGAGTTCCTCCACAGTCAGTCAGAAATAATTTGTTAATCATTGAGTCTTCGTAAATCTTGCTTGAACTTCGTTTCAGGAAAAAAGGAACAACTATTTTCTCCACATCTTTAAATACAGAGGAGTGTTTTATTAATTTCCTCATAAAGAGAGGAGCGACCTACAACCTCGGGTCCTCCTTCCCCAGGAGCACAAAATGGCTGCCTTTTTCCAATCACTATACCTGCAGAGGCACAACCATTTGTCACAGCCACCGCAGGCGGAGTCCCACTGATTAAGACCTGGCAAGTGGCAGCTAGCCCACACACTGCTCTACCCCAAGGAGAAACTAAATAGAGGGGATGGTTTTCCTCAGAGAGGGAAGTAGATAAATAGTCTTTGGAAGAATATGAGGTCGTTTAACCTCAGTAATCATTCCTGTCTGCCATTGGTCCTATAATCTCAGCTCAGTATTTGGCTCAGCAGACAGTAGTCTCTTGCTTCTCCCTGCATATATTAAGTCCAAAGACACTAGTAAAAAAGAAATATAGTCTATACTCTAATGTGCATGTTCATTCTTCTGTCTATTCCATTTGAAAATAACCACAGCGAGTGCAGTAGCTGTCAATCAAATCAATTAAATTAGCTACAACAACAGCGTATCTATCTAGCCCTCTGACGCTAAATTAATACGGACCAAGGACGAGTTGAAATCAAAGTTTTTTTATTGTGCAGATTCCACCAAACTCAATGTCATCCCGCTCTCCCTCTTTTTTCTGTCTTCTCTCCATTATAAAAGACATCTCTCTCTCTCTTTCTCTCTCTTCTCTCCAGACTCACTGGAGCATGTCCTACACAGTCTTTTCTCCCCGCATGCAGGAAATGCAGAAGAAGAAATTAATCAACAGATGAACCGACTCTTCCCCCTCCCTGGTCGGAAGAAACCAGATTAAAACAATCTAGTGTCTCCTCTCTGTTGCCGTCATAAATCAGAGAGGACTACTGTGGACGGAAGACACCCAGGCCTCTGCGTCGTAATTAAAACACTCATCCTATATTCCACACACACACGCACACACACACACACACACCAAGCCTCTTAGTTTTGACTCCGAAGCCAACCCATTCCTAATTAAAAAAATAGAAAAATAGTGCCAATAGTGCACAATAAACAACTGAAAGATGTTGCTGCCCTCGTCGTCTTTGATTAATTGCCGCACGCCGCCTTATTATTTAGTCCAGCATGATTAATGACAAATTAAATAAATATACTCCTCTGCATTTTTGCCTGGGACTCTTCTTTTTCAGGGGGTTTCAAACAGGTTTGAAATACAAGATCATCAGCAACGTGCAAAATGGCACAAATTAAAAGGCCATTGTTCTCAACTTAACTGGAGGACACTTGGTTTTCAGGACGAAGTGAAAAGGCTCTGGGAAATCAGCGAGACACACTCAACCCAAAGTGAGGGGAGTGGCCGTCTCAACAATAGCTATCTAATGACTGAGCCTGGCATCCCATGAGGATAGAACAGAGTTCAATGGTACCCGTGACCCATCCTATACCGTAGCTAAGAGAACCTGGGCTACTTACTCCCTGTGTTAAATATGTTGATGTTAGCGGTCAGTTTCACAGGAAGTAATGTGACCCTAGCTGACCTCAGTGGCCTATTTAAAAAAAAAATGTATTTAACCTTTATTTAGCTAGGCAAGTCAGTTATAAGTACACCACAGTACCATCGCTACCACACGCACGTTCTGAAAGCTAAGCCTTTGGCCATTCTCAGGATACAATGAATGGAGCCATGGCCACAGTACAGGAAAGAGGCAGAGCACAGCAGAAAATCTGACGCTGCTCCACCTCAGATGTTTGTTACTCCTAACGCCACTAATTAACAATATTGACAGCTAATGAGCAGATGAAGTAAGAGAATTACAATCCACACTAACGACGTCCCCTAATTAGCCTGTTCATTATCTCCCCAACAGCTACAACGGCAAAGGATTCAACTTGTTGCTTCGACACTTGGACGACGGGAACCAAACAAGGGGTGAGAGAAACAGAGGAGGGACACTCACTGAGGGAACACAAAGACACTGGAAAAAAGTTGGTTGTTTCTATTCTCCTTCACCGCTGGGAAACTGTCTGATTGATCTCCACACAAAATAAGAGAAGAAGAAGCCTGCACTCCTCCTTTCCTCCTCTCCCGACATCACCCCATCTCTCCCTCCTCTCAATTATCAAGGCGATGCCCCCAGATGTAGAGGCAATTATGCATTCAATTTCCTTTTAAATTAGGTGGCGTGTAAACAATGCACCAGGAGGTTGAAGGCACGGCCCCTCCATTTCTCAATTTAGACTCACTGATTGCCCTCCCCAAATCTGGTTGCTTCCATTATGTGCTGGCTGAATACTAAAAGGATTAGGATGATGGCATTCAGAGTCTTAACCCGTAAAACCTGGTGGTTTTAATGAATTTGGGTAACACTTTACATTAAGTTGCCCCTATTACTATATAACTACACATGAATAACTAGTAACAACATAGTAGTTACGTGTTACTGTGTCATTATGTGGTAATAAGGCTGTAGAGCTAGTAGCTATCAGTTATTACACAATTGGAACAAGGAATGTGTAATCACACATCCACTGGCCGAAGGTTATTCCACATGTGTAATTATTGATGCTATGACACATTTTCTTGTTACACTATGTAACTAATGTTGTGTAACTACACATTTGAAAGTCACCTGTGAATTACCATGTTAATAACTGTACCTTGTTAAACATGCAAAAAATGTAAGGAGAATTGACAGACGCTCTCTTGGATTCAGTGACTACATGCTTACTGCTAATAGATGGGTTTATGAGAATCTTTGTGACTTGCCTTGAGACAGGTGTGTTGAAAATAATGTTCTGTTCAGATCAGGTTCATTGGATATTTATTGACTTCAGTTCACAGATTCACGCTTTTGAGATTGTTTGTGCGTCATCCATCCAGTTAAAAGACCAAGACCCATAATCAATGTTCCCTCAATTGTTTTACGTCACTGAGCAAATTTCAGGTCTGCTGAGCGCAAACTTGAATGTTGTGAAAATTCTGTAAAACTTCTGACACACGTTTACTGTGAACACTGAGGCTGTACACACTTTAAGTTAGTTTTAAGAGCGGTCAATTAGACTACTGTGGCTATTTGATTATAATGTAGGCATACAGGAGTGGCCAACCTTCAGAAATAATGGAGAAAATGCATTAACATGGAAATAGCTGTTCTGTCATTCAGCCCACAGTAGCAGCCAATGTGTGGTGTTCAATGTAGGCCTACATTCCATGTGACTTTTGATAAAAACATGCAGGGCTTGACATGAACCTGTTTATCCACTTGTCCTTCAGACAAGGAGGTGACTGAAAATATTGTTGTGTTGTTTGATGCAAAAACCACTTCACAAAATAAAATGCATAATTATTCCCATACCATTATTACAGAGAATCAGACAAATTATGCTATCCTCTGCCTATTGTCTACTTAGCTTATTCAAGCCTGTCTCAAAATACACCACTGCCCCTTTCAGACAAAAAAAACTCTTTATCTGACTCACTTTTCAAAGATGTCTAGAAATGCACACGTTTTGTGCTCTTGCAGGAAGCAATCTATCAGGTATGTGTAACGTCTGCTTCCAACTCACACTCTCAAACACCTAGATCCCCTGAACGCAGCTCACTCTCCAGATCCCAATCACCTGAATTATAATCACCTGTTCACTCACCTGTATGTCATTTACACACTCTATTTAGTTCAGTTCTTTGCACCCCATCAATGTGAGGTATTGTTTGTTTTGATACACATTTCTATTCAGAGCTCTGTTTTTTCCCGTATTTGTTCTCTTGTGTATCATAGTTTTGGCCACCCTCACTAACGATGCCTTTTTGCCTATTCCCTGCCTGTACTTTTGACTATTGGATTTCCTGTTATCAACCTCGTGTCTGATCTCCCGGACTTCGTTACTAGCCTTTTCACTGCCTGTACTGTTGCCTTTTTGGACCCCTGTGTATGACCTTCTGCCTGCCCCTGGACCAATCTACCTGCCTGCTCCTGTGGTCCTTTACAAATAAACATCTGCTGCGCCATGCGCTTGAAACCAGCTCTCTGTCTCCCATCGTGTTTATTACTATATGAAGGTAAGACCCAGATACAGACAACGTTGAATTCACAATGGTTTAATAATCCAACAGGGGCAGGCAATAGGCAGGTCAAGGCAGGCAGGGGTCAGTAAACCAGAGGTGGGGCAACGGTACAGGACTGCAGGCAGGCTCAGGGTAGGCAGAAGTCTTATAATCCAGAGGTGGGGCAAAGGTACAGGTCGGCAGGCAGGCAGGCTCAGGGGCAGGCAGAGTGGTCAGGCAGGTGGGCTGAGAGTCAGGACAGGCAAGGGTCAAAACCAGGAGGGTGGAAAAAAAGAGAGACTGGGAAAAGCAGGAGCTGAGACACAAAAACGCTGGTTGACTTGACGAACTGGCAAAAGAGAGCACAGGTATAAATACACAGGAGATAATGGGGAAGATGGGCGACACCTGGAGGCAATCACAAAGACAGGTGAAACAGATCAGGGTGTGACACAATCACTCCCCTATCGCTGATTACGAATGATCTATAACTGGGCTAATAACTCACTGACCAGCAATGAATATGAACAAATGTACAAATGTGCACTGGTGGCTAAATGCAGCTCGTGCTTTGATCTCAAGACAAGTGCATCTACTCACGACCGCTTACGCTGTAAAAACAGTCCAGTTCAAAGTGATTAAAAAAATATATATATTTCACCTTTATTTAACCAGGTAGGCTAGTTGAGAACAAGTTCTCATTTGCAACTGCGACCTGGCCAAGATAAAGCACAGCAGTTCGACACATACAACAACACAGAGTTACACATGGAATAAACAAACATACAGTCAATAATACAGTAGAAAAAGTCTATACACAGTATGTGCAAATGAGGTAAGATAAGGGAGGTAAGGCAATAAATAGGCCATGGTGCCAAAGTAATTACAATTTAGCAATTAAACACTGGAATGGTAGGATGTGCAGAAGATGAATGTGCAAGTAGAGATACTGGGGTGCAAAGGAGCAAGATAAATAAATAAATACAGTATGGGGATGAGGTAGATTGGATGGGCTATTTACAGATGAGCTATGTACAGGTGCAGTGATCTGTGAGCTGCTCTGACGGCTGGTGCTTAAAGCTAGTGAGGGAGGTAAGAGTCAACAGCTTCAGAGATTTTTGCAGTTCGTTCCAGTCATTGCAGCAGAGAAATGGAAGGAAAGGCGGCGAAAGGAAGAATTGGCTTTGGGTGACCAGTGAGATAAACCTGCTGGAGCACGTGCTATGGGTGGGTGCTGCTATGGTGACCAGTGAGCTGAGATAAGGTGGGGCTTTACCTAGCAGAGACTTGTAGATGACCTGGAGCCAGTGGGTTTGGCGACGAGTATGAAGCGAGGGCCAGCCAACGAGAGCATACAGGTCGCAGTGGTGGGTAGTATATGGGGCTTTGGTGACAAAACGGATGGCACTGCGATAGACTGCATCCAATTTGCTGAGTAGAGTGTTGGAGGCTATTTTGTAAATGACATCGCCGAAGTCGAGGATCGGTAGGATGGTCAGTTTTACGAGGGTATGTTTGGCAGCATGAGTGAAGGAAGCTTTGCTGCGAAATAGGAAGCCGATTGTAGATTTAATTTTTGATTGGGGATGCTTAATGTGAGTCTGGAAGGAGAGTTTACAGTCTAACCAGACACCTAGGTATTTGTAGTTGTCCACATATTCTAAGTCAGAACCGTCCAGAGTAGTGATGCTGGACGGGCGGGCAGATGCGGGCAGCGATCGGTTGAAGAGCATGCATTTAGTTTTACTTGCATTTAAGAGCAGTTGGAGGCCACGGAAGGAGAGTTGTATGGCATTGAAGCTCATCTGGAGGTTAGTTAACACAGTGTCCAAAGAAGGGCCAGAGGTATACAGAATGGTGTCGTCTGCGTAAAGATGGATCAGAGAATCACCAGCAGCGAGAGTGACATCATTGATGTATACAGAGAAGAGAGTCGGCCCGAGAATTGAACCCTGTGGCACCCCCATAGAGACTGCCAGAGGTCCGGACAACAGGCCCTCCGATTTGACATACTGAACTCTATCGGAGAAGTAGTTGGTGAACCAGGCGAGGCAATCATTTGAGAAACGAAGGCTGTTGAGTCTGCCAATAAGAATGTGGATTGACAGAGTCGAAAGCCTTAGCCAGGTCGATGAATACGGCTGCACAGTAATGTCTCTTATCGATGGCGGTTATGATATTGTTTAGGACCTTGAGCGTGGCTGAGGTGCACCCATGACCAGCTCTGAAACCAGATTGCATAGCGGAGAAGGTACGGTGAAATTCGAAACGTTGGTAATCTGTTTGTTAACTTGGCTTTCAAAGACCTTCAAAAGGCAGGGTAGAATAGATATAGGTCTGTAGCAGTTTGGGTCTAGAGTGTCTCCCCTTTGAAGAGGGGGATGGCCGCGGCAGCTTTCCAATCTATGGGAATCTCAGACGACACGAAAGAAAGGTTGAACAGGCTAGTAATAGGGGTTGCAACAATTTCGGCAGATCATTTTAGAAAGAGAGGGTCCAGATTGTCTAGCCCGGCTGATTTGTACGGGTCCAGATTTTGCAGCTCTTTCAGAACATCAGCTATCTGGATTTAGGTGAAGGAGAAGTGGGGGAGGTTTGGGCGAGTTGCTGTGGGGAGCGCAGGGCTGTTGACCGGGGTAGGGGTAGCCAGGTGGAAAGCATGGACAGCCGTAGAAAAATGCTTATTGAAATGTATGCTTATTGAGATTTATCGGTGGTAACAGTGTTCCTAGCCTCAGTGCAGTGGGCAGTTGGGAGGAGGTGCTCTTATTCTCCATGGACTTTACAGTGTCCCAGAACTTTTATGCTACAGGATGCAAATTTCTGCTTGAAAAAGCTAGGCTTAGCTTTCCTAAATGCCTGTATATATTGGTTCTTAACTTTCCTGATAAATTGCATTTCACGGGGGCTGTTCGATGCCAATGCAGAATGCCACAGGATGTTTTGTGCTGGTCAAGGGCAGTCAGGTCTTGAGAGAACCAAGGACTATATCTGTTCCTGGTTCTACATTTTTTGAATGGGGCATGCTTATTTAAGATGGTGAGGAAGGCACTTTTAAAGAATAACCAGGCATCTTCTACTGACGGGATGAGGTCAATATCCTTCCAGGATACCCGGGCCAGGTCGATTAGAAAGGCCTGCACGCTGAAGTGTTTTAGGGAGCGTTTGAAAGTGATGAGGGGTGGTTGTTTGACCGCAGACCCATTACGGATGCAGGCAATGAGGCAGTGATCACTGAGATCTTGCTTGAAAACAGCAGAGGTGTATTTGGAGGGCAAGTTGGTTAGGATGATATCTATGAGGGTGCCCGTGTTTACGGATTTGGGGTTGTACCTGGTGGGTTCATTGATCATTTGTGTGAGATTGAGGGCATCAAGCTTAGATTGTAGGATGGCCGGGGTGTTAAGCATGTCCCAGTTTAGGTCACCTAGCAGCATGAGCTCTGAAGATAGATGGGTGGCAATCAATTCACATATGGTGTCCAGGGCACAGCTAGGGGCAGAGGGTGGTCTATAGCAAGCGGCAACAGTGAGAGACTTGTTTCTGGAAAGATGGATTTTTAAAAGTAGAAGTTTGAATTGTTTGGGTACAGACCTGGATATTAAGACAGAAATCTGTAGGCTATCTCTGCAGTTGATTGCAACACCGCCCCCTTTGGCAGTTCTATCTTGTCGGAAAATGTTATAGTTAGGGATGGACATTTCGGGGGTTTTGGTAGACTTCCTAAGCCAGGATTCAGACACGGCTAGGACATCCGGGTTGGCAGAGTTTGCTAAAGCAGTGAATAAAACAATCTTAGGGAGGAGGCTTCTAATGTTAACATGCATGAAACCAAGGCTTTTACGGTTATAGAAGTCAACAAATGAGTGCACCTGGGGAGTAGGAGTGGAAATAGGCACTGCAAGGCCTGGATTAACCTCTACATCACCAGAGGAACAGAGGAGGAGTAGGATAAGGGTACGGCTAAAGGCTAACAGGACTGGTCGTTTAGTGCCTTCAGAGCAGAGAGTAAAAGGAGCAGGTTTCTGGGCGTGAGAGAATATATTCAAGGCATAATGTACAGACAGAGGTATGGTAGGATGTGAGTACATTGGAGGTAAACCTAGGCATTGAGTAATGATGAGAGACATACTGTCTCTAGAGACGTTTAAACCAGGTGATATCACCGCATATGTGGGAGGTGTAACTAAATGGTAGGTTAAGGCATATTGAGCAGGGCTAGAGGCTCTACAGTGAAATAAGACAATAATCACTAACCAGGACAGTAATGGACAAGGCATATTGATATTAGGGAGAGGCATGCGTAGCCGGTTGATCAAGAGGGGTCCAGTGAGTGGTTGGGCTGGCTGGAGACACGGCGATTCAGACAGCTATCAGGCCGGGGCTACAAGCTAGCAGACCGGGGCTAGCAAGCTAGCAAATGGGCCTTAGAGGGACTTCTCGACGGAGTAAAGTCTGTTTTGGTCTCCGCGTTGGTGACGTCGATAGACCAGTCGTGATGGATTAGTAGGGTTCTGAGTAGCAGAGGGGTCCAAGTCCATTTGGCAAAAAAGGTATAGTGGCCCAAGAAATCGTCGATGGATCTATACAGCTAACAGTCCAATATGCACTAGACAGCTAGCAGCTAGCGGGCCGCGGCTTGCGGATGGTCATTCAGGGGTGGTCGCGATGTAGAGGCCAGTTGAGTACCCCCTCGAGCAGATTAAGTCGTAGTGCAGTTGTGAAGGATCGGCGGGGTTCCGTGCCCCGTACCGGCAGTAGAAGGGGTCCGGGTATTGTAGCCCAGGAGTGGCTAGCATGGGAGAAAGGGCCTAGCATGGGCTCCAGGCTAATTGGTGCTTGCTCCGGGACCGACGTTAGTCAGTACTCGGGTAGCAGCTAGCTAGCTGCGACGATTCAGGTGAAAATGTCCAGAGCTTGCGGTAGGAATCCGGGGATATGGAGAGAAAATAGGTCCGGTATGCTTTGGTTTGAGTCGAGTTGTACAAACTGGCGGGAGCTTTCCGAGCTAAAGGTTAGCTGATGACCGCTAGCAGTGATTAGCTGACTGCTAGCTAGTAATTAGTGAGCTGGCTAGCTCCTGTTGTGGGATTCCTTATTCGAGGTGAATAATTATTTAGAAAAAAACAGATCCGCACCACATTGGGTGAGGCGGGATGCAGGAGAGTGTTTTGAAGTTGAGTTTTAGAAAAAAATATCAAAAAGATATGCGAAGAAAAAGATATATACATATATATATATGACTGCTACGCCATCTTGGATTGGCACAGATCCATATATGGCAATGGTCTATTTGCATGTAGGTCTACTGCAGCTCTGATTTGCTATGTTACAGTGGTCTGTGTAGAGTACAGGCCTGAGTCGTTCCTGTCAACACAATAGAATCCTACTCCGATGCAAACTGCCTACAACATAATATATTGTATAGTTAGTTTTGCATACTAACTCCTGCATCGTTTGTTTTGTTTCGGTATGTTGTATTGAAAGTTTCTAATATTGCATTGATTCGATCACAATTCCCACAGTAAAGGGAAACATTGATAATGTTAATTAACGGGAAACTCTAGAATGTTAAGTGAAGTTCAATTTTTTGCTTCTCTGTGCAGGCTGATATTTCTTCTGTGCGGTAGTCCCACGCACAGATTAGAGGGAACATTTTTCATAATGAACAAGTTGTTCTTTAGACAAAACACTATCAACTCTGAATTTGACTTCAACAGTGAATGGAAACATGTTATCAACCTTGATAAAGCAAATTCTGAAAATCATGACAGCTCAAAAACACATACTCAGATCCTTGCAGATGGTCTTGAATATCTGACTCCATCAATATGACAACACGATCATGTTCTCAGCATATTTCAACTGAGCACTGTAATGTATACGTCATTAGACCACCCAATCCAGTTGTTCCACACCAGGCTTATAAATTAATTCCATTTAGCCTCACACGGTGAGTCAGTAGTGTAGTATAATTGTCTGGGGACTCTGCCTCGCCTTTGGGGTCAGCTTGATGCTCTGAACGCCATCACACAGCTTTAATTGAATTGCAGAGATTAGCTTCCTAATTAAGTGGTTAGGGCTGAGAACATGGGGGCAATTAGGGAATAACCCCCCCCCCCTCGATGGTGGCCAGACAGACAGAGGGATGAGAACATGGGGGAAATTAGGGAATAACCCCCCCCCCCTTCGATGGTGGCCAGACAGACAGAGGGATGAGAACATGGGGGTAATTAGGGAATAAACCCCCCCCCCCCTCGATGGTGGCCAGACAGACAGAGGGATGAGAACATGGGGGAAATTAGGGAATAACCCCCCCCCCCCCCCTCGATGGTGGCCAGACAGACAGAGGGATGAGAACATGGGGGAAATTAGGGAATAACCCCCCCCCCCCCTTCGATGGTGGCCAGACAGACAGAGGGATGAGAACATGGGGGTAATTAGGGAATAAACCCCCCCCCCCTCGATGGTGGCCAGACAGACAGAGGGATGAGAACATGGGGGAAATTAGGGAATAACCCCCCCCCCCCCCCCCCCCCCCCTCGATGGTGGCCAGACAGACAGAGGGATGAGAACATGGGGGTAATTAGGGAATAAACCCCCCCCCCCCTCCGATGTTGGCCAGACAGACAGTGGGATGAGAACATGGGGGTAATTAGGGAATAACCCCCCCCCCCCCCTCCAATGTTGGCCAGACAGACAGTGGGATGAGAACATGGGGGCAATTAGGGAATAACCCCCCCCCCCCCCCCCCCCTCCAATGTTGGCCAGACAGACAGAGGGATGAGAACATGGGGGCAATTAGGGAATAACCCCCCCTCCGACAGACAGTGGGATGAGTGACTGACATCTGGGGGATTGAACTTGTTTTACACACATGGAACTCCAAAGACTGGCTGCTACACATTTGACTCTCTTTTTCAAAAAAGAGCTGCAGTTCAAGCATCTACTGATAAGCGGATGGCCATTAGCATTTAAAATCAGCATGCAGTACCGGTGAAATACAGTTGCCAAATCCTAATGATTCTGACAGGTCTTGCAGTTACAGTAGTGATGGGCCTGGTCATTTTGAATTCATATCTGCTCTTATTGGGAGGGTAGAGATAGGAAAGCTGTACAGACCTAAGGGATGATCCTCATTTGAATGTCAAAGAAAGAGTTAGTACAACCTGCCGGCTATAGAACAGAACAGAACATGGGGCCAATGTCCTTGACCACTTGTAAGAGGAGAGGAAAGTAGGCAGCCTGCATTCCCTGGTCCCTCCTCCAACTCTGCCTGTCGACCTGGTGTCTGTCGTCATAATGAAGTGTCTGGACAGACGGCTAGTCATACAGACAGACGGACAGATGCAGGGGATGGAGGGAGAAACACAGGGTGGGAATGAGAGGATTATGTAGGTGGTGTTGGATGGTGGACTGTGGGGATAACAGTGTTGTATTGGGATCTAGCATGTGTCAGAGCTGTAAGATTACATCTGTATTCACAGTAGCAGGGCTACACAAGGCATGGGAGGGAGGGAGAGGTGAGGAGAGTAATGTACGACTCTGGGGCTGCAGAGAGAAGGGGGAGCTCTGTTTCTGAGGTGAGCCCACCATGCAACTCACACTCCACAACATCAATCGTAACTCAGGAAAAGTCAGGCATAGTCTAATGAGAATGGATCTTTCACCAATCATCATTTGCGTTCTTGGTGCGATACTGTCTCTGCACTGTTGCTTCTGCTCACCAGAACGAGAAGAGGGAAGAAGAGCACAAAAGACAAATGGAACGTTCTGGAATCTGACTAATGAAGACAAACAACTTGAGCTCACCAAAGGGTTATGAACTATGGCTTATTTACAGTGTTCATATGTGCAGTTTATTAGATGAGTGTGTTTACTGTTGCAAGAACCACAAACCAATTATTCAAATTCTTTCATGCTATTGTCATCATCATAAAATACATTACTTTCATACATAAACACACAACTACACACAAGTTTATGAAAAGGGCTTGATGTATGAGGAGAAAAACTAACAGCCATGTATTCCATACAGAATTTTCTTAGTTTTTGTATTTTCTTAATGACCACAAATTGACTGTATTTAATTAAAAGGCTGTTTCAAATGGAACATTACCACAGGGTTAGTGCTATCCGGGATCCTTGGGACGCCCATACCCTAAATTGAACCCCTACCCTTACCCTAACATTATCCCTTACCTTAACCATTTTAAATGTCAACTTCAATGGGGTAAGAGTTGGGACGTCCCAAGGAAACCCCGGATAGCAAGGACCCATTTTTCTCCCATGGCTCTCTCTCCTCCCTGCCTTCCCATCTTCCCTGATCCCGATGACACTAATCTCCAGAATAATGTACGAGGGTTAAACAAATGCTATTTTTCACACCGTCACCGTCATACCTTCTCACTCTCCTGTTTAGCACTGAGGGGCTTGCAGAGAGGAGGCTGACTGGTGCCGCCGACGTGATCGCGCCCCGACTGTCTGAACTTTGAGTGACAGGCGCATCGCTCAGCACCCATTGCAGTTTAGAATCACACTCTGGCTCCGCTACATGTATAATTAATGAGGCTGTGGAGCACTGCAGGTAATCATTTAGAGACCACATTTCAACCCAGAGTCTGGGAAGTGGAAGAGGAGTGACTGGCACATCAGTGCAAATTCAACTAAATGGCACCTGGAAGGGGACTAACTTTCACTCGTACCTGGCTGAGAGAGAGGAACAATTTTGTTCGAAAATTAGCTACAGATTTATGACATTTCATCCATTTGTTTTCTGTAATGGATTATTTATTTGCCAAAAATATTAGCTTGTTCCCTCTCTGGTTCAGTATAGATTAGAGACTTTGGCTGAGTAATTTCTTGATAGTTTGCAGCCCTGTGCCGAACCGCCAACACGTGTGAATGCGTTTTGTCTTCTTTGAAGGACAGGCAACGTCTCTGACCTCATTAGAAAGTGGACACCACATATTCAGGTTGACTTCGAGCTACAGCGACGTGGCCTATTTTCTAATCAGGGTAATGGCAGCAGGACAATGGACAGTCAGACACCTCTTCTCTCCTCTGTCTGAGCAGGAGGCAGAAGGCTGAG
This sequence comes from Salvelinus namaycush, assembly GCF_016432855.1. Taxonomy (NCBI): domain Eukaryota; kingdom Metazoa; phylum Chordata; class Actinopteri; order Salmoniformes; family Salmonidae; genus Salvelinus; species Salvelinus namaycush. The sequence continues at coordinate 39,105,224 of NC_052312.1, forward strand.
GAGGATAGCTGGGAGCCAAACATTTTGGGCCGAGGGGGCCATTGGTCACATGGAACTGAAGGCTGGCAATGGGAAGCTCAGGGGATAGGTAGCTGAGGCTGGCAGTAGGAAGCTCAGGGGATAGGTAGCTGAGGCTGGCAGTAGGAAGCTCAGGGGATAGGTAGCTGAGGCTGGCAGTAGGAAGCTCAGGGGATAGGTAGCTGAGGCTGGCAGTAGGAAGCTCAGGGGATAGGTAGCTGAGGCTGGCAGTAGGAAGCTCAGGGGATAGGTAGCTGAGGCTGGCAGTAGGAAGCTCAGGGGATAGGTAGCTGAGGCTGGCAGTAGGAAGCTCAGGGGATAGGTAGCTGAGGCTGGCAGTAGGAAGCTCAGGGGATAGGTAGCTGAGGCTGGCAGTAGGAAGCTCAGGGGATAGGTAGCTGAGGCTGGCAGTAGGAAGCTCAGGGGATAGGTAGCTGAGGCTGGCAGTAGGAAGCTCAGGGGATAGGTAGCTGAGGCTGGCAGTAGGAAGCTCAGGGGATAGGTAGCTGAGGCTGGCAGTAGGAAGCTCAGGGGATAGGTAGCTGAGGCTAAAAGGACCGTAGAGCTAAAGCAAGGGGCTATGAAACCAGGGAGGTGTTCTAGCCCCTAATAGGCTATGGGAGTGCAGAGGCTTAGACATGCTGGGGGACAAAATGGGCTGGTGTGCCTGGGGACAGAGGGTGAACTAGAGACAAGGCTGTGGATGGCATAGGAGATGAGAGCTAGGGGCTAGAGTGGCTGCAGAGCTGTGGTCGCTAAGGGAGCTGCAGGTTCTGAAAGAACCACAGAGAGCCCAACTACTCCAGGAGAGGAGAAAGACAACTCTTTCAGTGTGGACATTATGCTGCCCTGGGATAGCCGGTACCCTCTCCCTGACTGACTGCTTCTGACTAGGATAAAGCAGACCATTATAGCTGCTATCATACCTCCAACCAGAGCCTCCACTAGGGAACTACTGCCTGTCTAAAACGATTCAGGTTTTGCTTAGCATTATTTTATTTTATTAACCTAACTCCAGCAAGCAATTCCCTCTTGTAGTAGGAAAGTTCCCAGGTAAGTAAGATGAATCTGTTGAAAACATTCTTATCTAGCTAGAATCCAGCAAACAAATAGTCTGATTAGATGTTAGGTTGTTAAGGGAGAGAGGGCTTCAGGGCCTCAATAAGATAGAATAATCTAATTAAAGAAGAGATTGTGATTCATATCATCTAAACAACGAGCGTCAGCTCTATACAAAAATGTAATGATACACAGCTTTATCTAGGCTGGGTCTGACTATATCCTTTGTGAACTCACTGATAATCACGGCTTTAAAAGTCCAATGCAGCTATTTTTATATCAATATCCAATCATTTCTGAGTAACAATTAAGTACCTTACTGTGATTGTTTTCAATTAAAATGGTCAAAAAGAAACAAAAATTGCTTCTTAGCAAAGAGGGTAAAACTGTAAATTAGCTGTTATTCGCAGAGAGGTTTGAAACTCTCTTTCTTATTGGTCCATTAACTAATTTACTGCCTGGTGATGTCACCAGGCAGGCCAAAACTACATCCCACCAAAACTGGCTGAAATTTCAGACAGTCTTTTCAAACAGCTCTTACACTAAAAGGGCATTTCATCATTTTCACAATTTCACAGTATTATTCCAACCTCATAGTGTGGAAATATATATAAAACACAGGAAAATCATGTTTTTGACTCCACTGGCCCTTTAATATCCATTATCAAGAGCAGTATGCTGAGGGAGCAAGGTTTTGGGGGCGTGGAGCACAAATCTTAGACGGGAGCCAAATACATCTATATTTTTTTTTAACTAGGCAAGTCAGTTAAGAACAAATTCTTATTTACAATGACAGCCTACCAGGGAACAGTGGGTTAACTGCCTTGTTCAGGGGCAGAACAAAAATGTTACCTTGTCAGCTCATGGATTCAAACCAGCAACCTTTCAGTTACTGGCCCAACACTCTAACCACTAGGCTACCTGCTGGCTATCTGCTGGCTACCTGTCTAACCTGCCACCTAAACAAGTGGAGCAAGTGGACGAAACTGTTTTGTTGCAATGGGGGCCGTGCTGAGCCTGCCTTTTTGACCATAAAGATTTCAAAGAGAATAAAACCCATTGAAATATAATTACAGGGTGTAACTCAGAGCTTCTACATCAGGCTGCAGTGGAAATGTTTGTTCAAAGGAAATGTTTGTTCAAAGGGTCCCGGTGCAAGGTTCAACACAATATCAGCTTTGTGTTATCAGACTTTCAGCTGTAAATTACTTTCTTCAAAAACAAAGATTATTTCAAGTGTTATGGCTCCTTTCTTTGAATAACAGACATACACTGATACACAGTTATTAAATAACACATATGAAATATAATTTTAAAATTAAGGGGTCGTTTGATGTTACCTTTCTTGATGTTAATTTCATGAATTCTGTAGATTTTTCCAAAAGCAAAACCCATTCAAATCAATTATTTAAACTTTTCAGTTTGCTCTTTTCTGTATGCCACCCGAGGTCTAGAGATCAGAGAGCATTCTGAGGCTCAAAGAAAGTGTTTTGCAAATTCAACCAAATGCATTACCTTAGCAGACTTGCTAGAGAATAGAAGGTGTACCTAACCACCAATACGCCTATTATCACGCATTATCAGCCCCAATAAATTCATGCGAAGAGGAAACGTCTCCGAAGATGTTGCATTCAAATGACTGCTGCCCTCGGCTTTGAGTGCTTGACACAAATGGCTGTTGTAACCCAAATTACCCTAATGCCTCAGTTCTCCTTCTCCTTCTCCTTTCAAGTCCCCTTTCCACTCCAAACACACAGGGTCCAGGAGAGAAAGAGAGAGTCCGTGGGAGTGCTCTGTCTGCATCTCATCTCCCTCTACCTGGGAGAGAGACGGCTGCAGATGGGGCTGTAGAAAATGGAGAGTGGCAGCGTGAGAGGAGGGGCCGCCAGAGTAAAAACTGCAGTCTGCCGTTTCTCCGCTCCACTCCAATATCCCAGGTAGATAAGAGGAACGCCCATGCGGGCGGGTGGGCTGTCGTAGTGGGACTCTTATCTGTTTACATCATTACACATTGTGTTGAGCTGCACACGGATGGATGCCCTGCAGTGACAGCCGGGAAGGGGATGCCTTTCAAAGTGTCCATGGGAAGAAAGGGGAGGGGGGAAAAAGAGGGATGAAGAGCGGGGGAAAATTCACTGATAAGAAGAAGAAAAAACTGGTGGGATTGGGAGTTTATGGCATACCGAGGAGAGAGAGCTTTGATGTAGGTTTCACATCTCACCCTTTTGACTTATTCAAGTTCTCCCTGCGTCTTCTAGCGCACCCCCTGATGTTTTACAGTTTTTCTCAATTGCTAAGACACTTTTAATGAAACTGGGGTCCACTGGATCTCCATCATAACCTAATTAGCACAACAGTATTATTTTTTCAAAACTGTAAGTAATTTCTCATTGCTTTCACACACAATGCAAATGCTAAGCACATTTGTGCAAAGCAGTAAACACGACTCTCTACAAAAGACGCAAAACTCAAATCATGACAAACAAAATGAAAACATTTGCTCACAGCTGATGCAAATGACTCTCTTGAATGTGAACCTCTTCTGCACGTGTGCAAAACTTCTTTGTGCAACTGTTCAATCAGCAGTCAGTCCCTATTCATGCATAAAAGAGGTCACCTCTGAGTTGCTGTTTGCAAGAATGGACCAATTAAGAGGCAGGGGGCAAGGACAAAGGAGAGGTAGAGCGGCCCACAGAGGAAGATAGTTCAGCTCTCAGTTCAAATGGAGAAAGGTCAAATGAAGCCGTTTGTTTCTGGATATTCATGCTCTTGAATGACACTTTCTGCATTGGTTATCGTTGGTAAAATCATTTTCGGACAGAAGAAAAGAACCCGTACCGTGATAATATGTTTACTTGCCTTCATGGTGCAACTTCTTAATGCATTTTGCAAGTGAAATGTGTCATTTTGGCCAATGTGTTTCAGTTTGGGGCTTTGTGTTAATTGTTTTGAAAAATTAAGATTATTGACAGTTGTAGTTAGTATTCATTGGGACATTTTGTAACGATTGATTGAAATAATGTTTTTTTATGTTTTGATGGAGGTGGTTGATTTTGTGTCATGTATTTAATGTTTTGAAGTTCTTAATGCATTTTGCAAGTGAAATGTGTCATTTTGGCCAATGTGTTTCAGTTTGGGGCTTTGTGTTAATTGTTTTGAAAAATTAAATCACCCTTCATGTTATTTGGATGGCAGAGAATCCACTTCAGCCTTACTGCCTTGAAAAGCCTGGTTTTGTTTAAGAGGAGGTAAGAAAGAGGGAGTGAGAGAGAGAGAGAGAGATAGAAAAATAGAGAGAGACGGACAAAGGAAAGAGAAAGAAAGAGAGATTGGTATAGAGAGAGAAAGATGAAGGGAGAATGAAGGCAGTTGGACAGGAACCAATTGACTGAGGTCTTGACTGAGGGGGAGAAAAGCAACACTGAAGGATCAATACAGTATGTAACTTATCCTTAAAGAAGACGGAGAGAAAGAGAGTTTTAGTATGGAAGAGGAGTAGGATGTTTTGAAGAAAAAGGAACATTTGTCACTCTTTTATCAGGCCGAGGTGAGATTGAATCAGATAAAAGAGAGAGAGAGAGAGAGAGAGAGAGAGAGAGAGAGTGTGTAAGAGAGCACAAGAAAAAGTTTAATAATCCTCTGTGTGCCAGCGCTGATGATTTCATGCAGAAATCGAATGGAATTTAATGGGAAACTGACATTGTTATAATCATGGGAACATGTCAGGTTTAGGGCTGGAGTAACAGACGTCTGCTCCAATGAGACATGTCTGTTGTGTGACAGCGAGAGAGAGAGAGCAAGCGTAGTTACAGCAGCAAGGCTAGCACAGTGACAGTCCATCTCTCTCCTCCCACCACCTGCAGTCCCTCGCTCTCCTCCACACAGAGACATAAGCACCATGGTAGAGCTCAATGCCATTTTCTGCTGTCACCATTTTATTCCTTAGTTAATATTTTCCCTCTCTGGCTTCTGTTGCCATATGTGCTCGGCAGGCATCATTTCCTTCACACTAGCATTCCATCCACAAGATGGGCAGCAGAGGGCTGTAATTGGAATTCCCAACCAGGGGAAGGTGTGTGCGTTGTGTTAACCTCCGTACTTCCACTACCAGCTACAGTTCCATGACAAGCACACTAAAATATGCCTTGAAAAATATGGCGACGTGGATGAAGGCGGCCGGGTTAGTAATGAGGAGAGGGAAGGGTAGGAGTCTGGATCAGGAGACAGCAGGTCACAGAGTTGGCCACTGCCACGGTCTCACACACACACACACACACACACACACACACACACACACACACACACACACACACACACACACAAACACACACACACACACACACACACACACACACACACACACACACACACACACACACACTGCTATCATGTCATGTGTGAGCATCTGCATGTGCAGAGAATACGAGATATCAGTCTTGCAGCACACAAACCAGCCAGTCTCTCCCCCTCCAGCATTATCAATCTCTAGTCTCCAGCTCTCCTACAGGCTGCTGATTTTCCTCAAAGTATTCGAAGCAGGGAAAGCCTGGGGCTCATCTCAAAAACACCCAGCCATAACAATGGTTGCTCACCCCACGACAGTCTGGCCATTCCTCAGCCCTCCTCTCCTCCCATCAGCCCTCCTCTCCGTTCGTTCTTTCCCTCTCTCTCTGCCTCTCACTTTCTCTTATCTCTTATCTCTCCCACCTCTCCTCTCTTCTAGTCATTTTATTTCTCTCTCTCTCTCTCTCTCTCTCTCTCTCTCTCTCTCTCTCTCTCTCTCTCTCTCTCTCTCTCTCTCTCTCTCTCTCTCTCTCTCTCTCTCTCTCTCTCTCTCTCTCTCTCTCTCTCTCTCTCTCTCTCTCTCTCTCTCTCTCAGTGGCTACTGTGTAAACTCCTCATCGAACCCCACACCCCACTAGTAAAACCCACAGGGTGGCAGTGTACTTTTTAAACATCACTCCTCTTACTGGGAGAATGTGTGACTGTGATAAAAGCCAGACCCCCGCTTTCTAAAAGCGTCCCACTCTGACCTTGAAGCCATTAACACTCTAATTTGACTGATAAAGCCTCAGGTTTTTATCTTCCATATTCCTTATCAGCCCTTTTATTTTCCAGCCGGGGCGAACCGCAGTGCTAACACTTGATGGAAGACGAAGGAGAGGTGATACAAAGGAGAAGCTATACATAGCAGTATATCCACCACAGACACTTGGCTGTTACAGATATCAGGATACAGTGTTGTATGTGTGTTCAGCCACAGAGCCAACGAGCATCTTCTTCACCATAATGGGGGATGGACAGGGACAGATGAGGACCATGGAAACTATGGATGACCACTTCTTAACACCTCTGTCTGTGGCTAATTTAAGGTCCACACACCGCTCCAATGCAGCTGAGACACTGCCTAGCATCATTAGCTGGGGCTCAGAGATAGTGCAGGTTTGTGTTGTGAGATGCCAGGCTTGTTAAGTCCTTCCAACCTCCAGTGACAGTCAGCAGTCTATTTCAGTGAACCCCTTCACCCACTGCTGATGAAGACTGAACCTATACTGAACATACTGTGTATTAGGACACTGCATCATACCCACTATGCAGACAGTAGATCTGGCTATGACACCAGCATGCGTTCGTCTGTGGTGAGGCTCTAGTACCACGTTATAAAACACAGGCTGGCTGGTCAGCATGACTAAAGTCAAACACACAGGTTAAAATCGCTAGCAGGCTTGGCGGCTTGTCTACATGGCTCAGAGTGACCAAGCATTATATATATATAATGTTATGTTAGAACGAAGGTCAAGCCTTGTGCTAGAGCCATCAAAACACAAATAGTACTGCAGGGCTCTGCTGTGCATTTGTGAGAGTTAGCTTGAGTGACTTTGATTTAACATTGCTCTCCATCCTCCACACGGAGTTCACATAGCAGTGGTATAAGGTCATCGGTCCAGAAATGTAATGGCAATATATACATGATTATAATCCCAGTGGTCGCACAGGTCATGGTTTACAGAACAGCAAACACACCTAAAAGAACACTGATTTTGTGAAATAGTATTCTGGTCATGTCCAGACCACGGTCGTCATAGCAAACCAACTAGCCTTCTTGAATCTCAGACGAAAGGAAGATATTCAACCACTCTTGGAGGACCATGGAAGTAGATTTAAGAAATGCTTCTTTATTATTCAAATGATTGAAGTGCCTCTCCTCCAGTACCAATCCATTGCTGCCACATCCAAATGACCCAGTTCTATCCAGGATGTGCCAGCCTGTTGAAGCAGCTAGTTCAGCTGTAGAGTGGCTCCTGTAACAGGCGTCTTACTACACAGCAGCCTCACAGCAAATAATCCCATGATAAATGGAGAGAGCCAATGTGAGATGACATCTGTTTCATTACTGGGGGCCCTCAATGGGGTTTCTGGTGTGAGAGGAGGTGAAAGAAGGCCACCAGGAGAGAAGAAGGAGCTGAGTACAATCTCTCCATCTTCCTCTTTCTATATCCATCTATTGCTCTCTCTCTCTCTCTCTCTCTCTCTCTCTCTCTCTCTCTCTCTCTCTCTCTCTCTCTCCCTCTCTCTCTCCCTCTCTCCCTCTCTCCCTCTCTCTCTCTCTCTCTCTCTCTCTCTCTCCCTCTCCCTCTCTCTCCCTCTCTCTCTCTCTCCCTCTCTCTCTCCCTCTCTCTCTCCCTCTCTCTCTCCCTCTCTCTCTCCCTCTCCCTCTCCCTCTCCCTCTCCCTCTCCCTCTCCCTCTCCCTCTCCCTCCTTCCTGGACCAGGGCTATTGATCAGCAGCTTCTGTTTGACAGCTCAGTCAGGCTATTAAGATGTGTGGGTGTAAACAGCAGTGGTAGTAGTAAACATAGCTATCCCAGTCATCACCATGGAATACACATCACCAACCTCCCGGGAGGACAGCACTAATGGCAGCCCACGCAACAGTCAAGCAAAGAGGTCATCACAGCTGCCGGAGGCACACTAGACAATCACACACATGGGGAAACATGCGTGCACGCATAAACACAAGCACACACATAAATACAGGCATGCATGCACACACACCCACACCCTCACCTACAGAGGCATGCACAAGAATACACACACGCAAACACACACTCACTACAAAACACATATAAGACTTTCAAAGGTACCAATAACATCATGTGATGAGAGAATCTTGACGTGAAGTACACACACCATGCATCCATTATTATCCACTGAATCAAAAATACCCCTTGAATCACAAACAACCTTTTCTCCATCTCCCTGGGCGGTAGGTAATGTGTGTTTGGTGATTGAAACGGCCCTTTGAAAGGAAGTGACTTTCTGACTGACAGCTCTTCCCTTCAGGCAACTGCTCCACTTCTTGTGTAGTGTGTCTCAAATGGCCCCCTATTCCCTATATAGTGCACTACATGGCCCATAGTCAAAAGTAGTCAACTATCACAGGAGTAGGGTGCCATTTGGGATGTGGGCAAACCCATTAACCAGGCTTAGCACATGTATGAAATCCCAGTTAATGAGTGAGTGAAGAGAACAGAGGGGGGGGGGGTGTCTCAGGCAAATGCCCACGCCCTCTTTCTTCCTCCCTTCCTCCCTTCGAGACTGACGATGACACGATGGCTGCCAGGGACCACCTGGGTAACGGGACATAAGGAGGTGAGGAAAATGTTCCCTTTTCAGTGGAGGCGGCGTCTCGTGGTTTTGGCTGTCAGGATCAGAGAATCAGGAAACCAAAATGTCACAGCAGGTCACTCTGGTGGGAGAGAGGAGACATTGTTGACTCGGTGTTCTGAATCACGATGTTCTCGTTAAGAGACAAGATAGAAAGTAGTATCTCTTAAACCCAGTGTGTGATTCATCAGAGGATTGCCACACACACACACACACACACACACACACACACACACACACACACACACACACACACACACACACACACACACACACACACACACACACACACACACACACACACACACACAGTAGGAGACCCAGCAGAAGTGTAAAGAGAGCAATAAAAAGGGCAGTATGAGCCAGCAACATGCCATGCCAGGCCCTCTGTCATCAGTCATCTGTCATCTGTCATCTGCCCATATGGACAAACAGTTGCTGCTTGTTTTTCTCTCTTCACCCAGGTCCACGTTAGCATTAGCAAAATGCCACTAAACAAATACTGACTCATCATTTCACAGCTCTAGGGCTTACAGATGCAGTGCTGAGAGAGCCGGCTGGAGGGAAGGCAGTGGGAGCAACGTGGGAGGAGGAGGAGAGCAATGTCGCACCGTTCCTTGTCTTGGACACCAGAGTGTGTTTTGCCATGATGCTGGTGTAGTGAGTTGGTCATCAGATGCATACATAGTCAGACATATTTTTGTCTGTAACTCTGTTACCAACCCTGTGTCTAGCCGTATATGTGCTACTGACCTGCCCCTGAACAGACAGATGACCTGTGAGTGTGTGTGGGCATAAGTGTGTGAGTGTGTGTGTACATGCATGTGTGTCAGTCAAGCAAAAGATACCAATTATTTTTTAATCTAGGGTGTAACAGTCAAACCGACCTCATGCTGCCAGCACTGCAACAAAGGACCATGAACAAAAACAAGTAGATTTCGTAGGATTCTTAGAATTCAATGGCTTTTGATTAAGGATTGTCAAATTCTCTTACTAAATCCTGTCGTGGAAATTCTAATCAATAATGAGGAGAGACAAGGCCAATCACCAATCAGGATATTACTTTATTCAAAACTTATCGACAAGGGAGCATAGAGCAATAACGATGGCTGGTCGACCCAACATGGTGATTGTTGGGTTGAGAGCCCCAACACAAAGGATACAAAGATATTTTAGAGCAAAGATACACCCCCTTAGTCTACCTGACAAATAACAGATGTGTGGAATGGGTCACAAGGTGAGACTTCGTATGAAAGAAATGAATAATTTACAGCAGACAGTATCTGCTGTAAAGACTGTTCTCATTGTGTGAAAACCAGGGTCTGGCACCCAAAACAAGGTTCCTCTCATAATTATCCCTACCTGAGCCATCTCCACCCTGGTACTTCCGTACAAACTCCAACTCATTCTATGGAATGCGGGCTCCGAGAGAGGACAAGACCATCATAAATCAGTTGCTAGAGTTCAATCTCAGAAGCTCCTCTCAGTTCACACAGACACAATAGAGTTCTAAGAACCCTATTCTATTCTATAAAACAACCATTTGATGCAATAACAGCATTATAACATCATCTTGTAATTTCGCTCTCACAAGCCTCCAGACTCTGATTGGCTGGCCGTGGTCCTAGCCTCCCCAGCTTTGCCGGCAGTGTGCCCAGCCAGGTGGACCGAGGACTGATTGGATGCTGGCGCCCGGTGCCATAGAAGGGGTCTGGCTTGATCAGGCCTGGACAGACATGTGTCTGTGATTGGCAGGACTCCATTCCCCAGACTCCCCTCTGACTCCAGACAGACAGCCACTCCTTCTAGCCAGGGATCAGACTAGGCTCCATGGGCCCAAATCAAACAGACCTCCACTGTCTCTTCTCTACTGGCACACACGCCTGTTTACCAACAGTGAAGGGATACAGGAAACTCACTCTACAGAGGACAGATTGCTAATGAGAGTTGGGAGTCTACAGATGTAGGATCTTCATTTGAGCCAGTTTGCTTCAGCAGGAAAATATTGCTGCTGCAACAAGGAAATGTGAATTAATATGTGGATTATAATTTATTGACATTTTTGTAGGGGTTGATACCTTTTTTGTTAGGGCAAATCAAGTCTGACATTTCAAAGTGGAAATTACAAAAAAAACTACACTACAAGTTTGTATTTCGTCCTGTGCAGGAAAATTCGGAGCAACAAAAGAGTTACCAAATTAAGATCTTACATCTGTAACTCCCACATCCCGGACTTACTACTGTTAGTGAATCACCGGCTTCCATTCTCTTCTCCTGTTCATCATCATCATACCGAGGATCTCTTTGAAAATGCCTCTTCAGCACCATGCAGTGCTAGTATGTGATGAGATGATAGCAGATGTCAGCAAGAAGTTTTGCATGCTTGCAACAGGTGTGAAGGTGTCTGGGTGTCAATACATTTGAGGGACTAAAACCCGCAAACTGTTCAATAAAATACACAGGACCACAAGTGGTTGCAACACAAACGTCACACACTAATCAACAACCCCCAGCTCCTCAGTCAGTGTTTTCCTCAGTGAAGATACTGCATTCACCCCCACACACAACAAGCTGTCTTCACGCCAACCTCTTCTCACTACCAGCCCCATTTGCATGGAGAGTGCGGCCCCACTGCAAACAACACAACAACAACAATCATCTGAACGCACTTCCAGTCACTGTCAGGGCTGCAGAGTCTCTGGCCTCGTTTAAGGCACAGCTAAAGACTGAGCTGTTCATGAAAGCTTTCAAGGACCTACTGTATGTTAATTCTGTTTTCCTGTCCACCGGATCTGCTTGCAATGTTCTGTGTTTTGGATTTATCTTTTTATTATAATTGTTTTTCCTTGGGTGTGAGAAAAGCACTTCACAAATTAAATGAAATATTATTATTATTATTGTTTCTCAAATTTCTGCAGAGCCACTCCCATGGCGTTTGGCAACAAATATATTGTGTGTTTGGTGCGTTTTGTCTTGGAGGCTGCTGAGGGGAGGACGGCTCTTAATAATGGCTGGAACGGAGTGAATGTAATGGCATTAAACCATGTGTTTGATGTATTCAATTCCGCTCCAGCCATTACCACGAGCCTGTCCTCCCCAATTAAGGTGCCACCAACCTCCTGTGTTTGAAACGTATATCTACAAAATGATATCGGATAAAATGATCAGGTGATAGTACTGTCAGATTTGCTGAGGATATATGAGCGCAGTGGGAGAAATGCAGACGCTGCTGCATGGCTGCTTTGAAGAGGAGGGTTCCGTAGCAGTGCTTCCTCTCACCAGATGCTCCCACAGTTCCCCCTAAACATCCTGCAGGAGTCAGTACAGCCTTCCAAGACATCAGAGGAGGCTGTCATAGCCCCGAGTCACTGCTGACACATTAACACAGAGGAAACAGAAGGGCTAGTGAACATATCTGTTTGGGAGTGGGTAGCGTAATGCAGACAGAACTCCTTACTTCACCGTTTTCATGTCAGTGTGTGTGTGTGTGTGTGTGTTTGTGTGTGTGTGTGTGTATGCATGTGTGCATTGGTTTGCGTGTGTATGCGTGTGTGTATTGAAGTTTCAACATGTATTTGTCATGTGCACAGGATACAGCAGTTGTAAAACAGTAAAGTGAAATGTGCACAGGATACAGCAGTTGTAAAACAGTAAAGTGAAATGGTTACTTGCAGCTCTTTCCCATAATGCAGTAATACAATTACTAATATAGAAAACACAGGAGAAATACGAGAGAAGAAAAAACTAAGATGAGAATACAAGCTACATACAGGTCAGTGGCATTACCATGATTCCAGTGTGCAGGTGTACTGGAGTGATTGAGGTATGTATATGTCAACAGGTTAAAGTGACTGGTCGCAGGATAAATACTAATGGTGATAATAGTCAATAATAATCAAAATAGCAGCAGTGGGCGTGGTGAGTGTGTACAGCATCAGTTGTGAGTGTGTGAGTGTCGGTGTATGTGTGTGTGTGTGTGTGTGGGGGGGGGGGGGGGGGGAGTGAATGTGTGTGTGACTGTGTGGATAAAGACCTGTGGGTGATCATAGAGTCAGTGCAGATAGTCTGTGGAAGAGGGTGGGCAGCTGTTGTTAGCTGTTCAGCAGTCTTAAGGCTTAGGGAAAGAAGCTGTCTCGCATCGTTGGTCCGATGCTCTGGTACCGCCTGTCGGAGGGAAACAGAGAGAACAGTCCATGGCTGGGGTTACCGGCAATTTTTCGGGCCTGACACGAATGTCCTGGATGGCTGGGAGCTCGCTCGCCACCAGTGAGCCGCTGGGCCGTCCGCACCACACGCTATACGGCCTTGCCATCAAGGGTGGTGCAGTTGTCATACCAGGCAGTGATACAACCAGTCAGAATGCTCTCGATGGTGCACCTGTAAAAGTTCTTGAGGATCTGTGGGGCCATGCAAATCTCTTCAGCCTCCTGAGGGAAAATTAGAAGGCTTTCGTGCCTTCTTCACAACTGTGCTGGTGTGAGAGGACCATGTTAAGTCCTCAGTGAGGAACTTGAAGCTCTTGACCCTCTCTCCTGCGGCTCCATCATGTGTATGTGTGTGTGCGTGTGCGTGCCGTTTTAAAGTATTTTACAGGTGTCAGTTTGACATTTTTTTTTTACCATGCCTTTATTAATTTTACTTTGTATTCTGTGTCTTACAAAACGGCAAGATAAACTTCCATAACAAATTAAAGGCATTTAAGATATAAAGGGAAGGTTCTTTATCAACAAATTCCAGTTCCACTCTGGCAGAGCCGTCTTTTTAACAAAGAGAGACTATTTCATAGCTTTTTGCCTCACTGCTGATTGGATCTCATAGGACTAAACCTATAGTGGTAACGTATTGCATCATTTACCCATTCAGTCAGATATAAGAACAATGCATCTCTTGTACACTATAGGAATATAGTGATACTAATGGCCGAGTGTCAACTCTATCCATTATTTAGGGGTTTAGAGGCTCTTGCTCCAGTGCCACAAAACAGAAAATATGAGAGAACACAGAGAAATACTGGGAGAAATAAAAAGATAGTAGAGAGACCATTGGAGCAGGTTGACCGGTAGATACCAAGGCTCAGGGCATCTCTAAATGTTTCATAGCAGGAGGGGGGGAGAGAGAGAGAGAAAGAGAGAGAGGGAGAGAAAGAGAGTCAGAGCAAGAGGGATTGAAGAGAAAGAGAAATTGTGAGAGAGAATAAAGGGAACGAGGGAGAGGGGGAGCGAGTTAAGAGAGTAGACGTCGAATAATTTTCAGCGGCCAGGGGCATGAATGTGCTTTTGTGTCTCTCCTAGGAACTGGGAAAGTTTGGTGCATGACCTGCTCTTAACAACTAGAAGAGGTCATTGAGAAATGGGAGATAAAGACGTGCTTCACCGTCAGTGGGGAATAATGCCAGCCCGGACGTCCACACCGTTCATCCGTTCAGTATCGATCTCTTCAGAGTGGATTGTGTTTGATATGTAAAGATTAAGCATTGAATCAACAAAAGCCACCTAACCTGGAGGAGTCGAACCCTCCTAACTGGCGGTGATCCAAACTGCAGTTTAAAAGAACCCATGTTATTATGACGTCAACTCTACATGCATCAGCTTAATGGGCCATTATTGAAAACCTGAGAGAGAAAGGGGGATTTCATCTCCCAGGAGTCGGCCGGGGCAACGATTACCTCCACAAGGCTTCGGAATAGGAAGGCTGATATTCATGGCGTGACGTCAGCGAGGAACTTCGGGGATTCGCGGTACGGCCGGGTCACCAGGGAACTGGATCCCAGATTTGGTGCAATGCTTTATGGGTGCCCAGGGAAATCATGGATGGAATACGGAACGCTGCAGTGTTCCGAGGTGCCTCCCAATGGCTGGGAACGTTCCACCCACACATTAAGGAGAGGGGGACCAGTGCTGGGGTCATGAAGAGTGGCATTCAGACATACATGTGTGAGGGATGTCTCCGTCACGAACAGAGAAATAGAGGAAAGGGAAATAGTGATGAAAGTGCTGTGTGTTGCAACCCACAGCAACATTTCTCACGGGGCAAAATCCTTAACAAGTGTTTTTTGTCGCCAACAATGCTGTATCTGTGTCTGCTGTATGTGCAGAGCCAGACTGGATGGATGAATGGAGGAATAGATGGATGAGTAGATAGATGGAATAGATGGATGGAGAGTGTGGGCTCAGATAAAGGGCATGCAGGTGCAGCTCGTCGAGAGCTGCTGAGATGAAAGCAGGAGAACACCACTGATCCTCAGTGAACTGTTGGAGGAGATAGCTAGATCGCTTCTCTTCTCTCTCTTCTTCTGTGCCTTCCAGCTGGTGATGCATCATCAGGGCCAATTCTGAGAGCGCTCACAGAGGATCACAGCGGCCCGCGCCCACTAAGCACGGCCAGAGACACAGCAAGGGGTGAGGGGTGGAGCGGGGGAGAGAGGAGAGGTGGAAAAAAGGGAGGGAAAGAAAGTAGGAGGAGAGGAAGAAAGGGAGAAAAATAGAAATAGAGGTGAGAAAATAGAGAGAGAAATCAAAGGGACCCCTTACGTAACTACATCTACAGCGTTGAATATACAGGATTGTTGGCAGTGTTATGAGGAAGATAGCAGCTGTGTATAAACGATGACATTGTTTTGTGTCCACCCTGCTGTGGTGTTGCGTAACACCCAGAGCACCCTGGCCCCTCCCCTCCCTACATGTTGCTATGGTGAGGGCCCCTCCCTTAACTCACTCTGATGCACTGCTGCAGGATATCATGTCACCTTACCTGCAATGATATGCATACATTAGCATATCCAATTCCATTGTCTGGCGTAATCCAATACGGGATGACTGATGGCCGCCTCACTGTGGAGTATTGGTTGGCTCCCATTAAGACGAATGTCAGGTGTGCCACATTTGCATAGCTAATGAGCCGCGGGCCATCTGGCTGTTGCAGGTAGTTCAGATGTTGTTTAAGAGAGAGAATGTTGTAACTTCTTCCCTGGGCTACAGCTATTCACTCATATCTCTCTCTCTCTCTCTCTCTCTCTCTCTCTCTCTCTCTCTCTTTCTTTCTTTCTCTCTCTGCATGCTGGGAGTGTTGGTGCATGCTGGGAGTTGTATGAGCGAGTGTGAGTGGTGTCTGGAGTTAGATCGCCTGTGTTATCTTTTTATTCTCTTTTCTTGGTGGTTTAGCTTTTTCTATGCATGATGATGTTTTCTCCAGTGGTAGAATTAGGTGTATTGTATTTCTTGTTGGAATTGCCCTGGTTTTGGTGGGGATGGCGACCCCCATGGGGACGCCGTCCCTGTCACTTCGACACGTGTGTTACTGAAGCTACTGTCACTGTGGAGGAGTTTCTGGTCGCCGTAGGAGAGAAGGTAGGATATGAAAATGTTACTTATACGTCGCGGATGAATAAAGCGGTGGTGGTCTTTCTTAAAGAAGAGCGTCTTGTAGATCGTATGGTTGAGCATGGCGTACTTCTTAAAGGTATGTTTATTCAAGTTACGCCACTTTTTTCTCCGTCAACAAGGGTTACGATTTCGAATGTACCACCTTTTATTCTCAATGAGCTATTGGAGCGCAAGTTATTGCGGTTTGGGAAGTTTGCAAGTTCAATTAAAATTGTCCCGCTGGGTTGCAAACACCAGGTTCTTTTTTATTTGTTTATTTTTTTGATTTCACCTTTTTTTAACCAGGTAGGCTAGTTGAGAACAAGTTCTCATTTACAACTGCGACCTGGCCAAGATAAAGCAAAGCTGAAACAGGTTATGTTGTTTCGGCGACAGGTGTTTATGTTTTTGGACTCACCGGAGCAGACTTTGGAGTTATCGTTGAAAGTCAGTATGTGGGGATGTTGGCCATAAGCGTCATGCTTATTAAATTAAATTAAAACATTGATAATTATCATGCCTCATAGGGTGCATTTTTCTCTTTGTCTGGTTTCTGTGTGGTTTCTTCTGTTTTTCCTTTCTCTTTTCTATATGGAGGTACTAAGGGTCGGTTATCTCAATATTAATGGGGGAAGGGACAGGAATAAGATGGCTTGGGTATTAGAAGTAATAAAATAGAAAAGGCTTAATGTAGTTTTTCTACAGGAGACACATAGTGATGAGGCTAGTGAGGTTGACTGGGGTATGTGGTGGGAGGGGCAGCATATAATTAGTCATGGTGCTAATTTCAGTGCTGGGGTGGCAATTCTGGTTTCCTCAGGCTTAGGGGTGACTGTGGTATCTACAACAGAGATTGTCAAGGGTTGTTTTTTTATTTGTATTATTTGTATGTTAATGCTACTAATAAATGTACAGAGCATATTGCTGTATTTGATCAAATAAAGGAAACCTTAAGACCAAGAGGGGTGTATGGTTTTAGGGGGGGACTGGAACTGTACAGTGGATTTTACTGCTGATCGCACTGCTGAAGAACCTCACCTGCGGTCAGCCACTTGCCTGCCTGGTCTATTAACTGAGTTTGAGCTTTCTGATTTGTGAAGAGTAAGAAATGCAAAAGTTAGGCAGTACACATGGCTAAAAGTTAATGAAGGTGGTGTCAGTGCAGCAAGGTTAGACAGGTTGTGTGTATCTGAGCACTACTGTAGTAGGGTTGGAAGGTGTGACATTGCTCCTGTGGGTTTTTCTGATCACCATATTGTTACTGTTGATATTCACTTGTCCTGTCCACGAAGGTCATCCCCTTATTGGTATTTTAATGTTAAGTTACGCCTTGTTTTGTGAAAAGTTTTTGTTGTTTTGGGTAAGAATGGAGCGTTATTAAATGGAATTTTGAGTCCTTGAGACAATGGTGGGAGGTTGGGAAGGCCCAAATATGTGTGTTTTGTCAAAGGTACACTGCTCTGTCTAGTATTGAAGTTGTAGAGACTATCAGGGCCCTTGAACAGGACATCAAATCTCACTCAAGATGACCCCGGATTAGCCATGAACTTATAGGACAAGAGACATGAACTGAGGTCGTTTTTACATAAAAGATAGAAGGGTGCCTTGATTAGGTCTCGCTTTGCTACCCTCAAGGATATGGATGCTCCTAGTGTTTTTTTTTTAGCTAGGGCAGTCGACATTGCAACGTAAACAGATGGTTTGCCTTCGTCTCGCTGATGGCAAGGTGACCACGGATGACGGTGAGTTGCGCCAACATGCCGTGGATTTCTACTCTGCCCTCTATAAGGTGGAGGATTGTGATCCTCTGTGTGCTGAATAGTTGTTACATGGACTTCCTCAATTGGGCCCTGAGCAGGGAGCTGCTTTGGACTCTGGCATTACTCTTCAGGAGCTGTCCACGGCAGTTAGGCAGTCCTCAACAGGCTGAGCCCCTGGCATCGATGGTTTACCATCTGATTTCTATTGCGGGGGATTATTATGAAGTGGTGTGTGAATCTTTTGAAGTGGTGGGTTCTCTTCCTGTATCCTGTCAACGTGCTGTGTTTTCATTGTTGCCAAAAAAGGGGGATTTAAAAAAAAAAACTGCCTACTTGTTGCATTGCTGTGTGCAGAATATAACGTTATATCTAAGTCTCTCAAACTGGTTGAAATAATATCTGGGGCTCTCTCTCTTTACAACTGGAGGGGACGTATATAGTTATATACTATATATATTATATTATACCATAACTGATATACGACTCATTTGTGGAAACGTACACACATATTACAACTGATCTACAGAGAAGAAATGGTTAACGAAAGTTCAAAAACAATATTCAAGTGCGTATAACCTCGTTCAAGACAAAGGACAGGAGGTGGAAGATTTAGCGAGGGAGATTCAAATCTCTGAGGCGCAGAAAGAAAACGGACCCGTTACCAGTCAATGTAAGCAAACTGACAGTCTTTATTATTTCTGTTCTAATTTCCAGTGGTACTGCCATTTTATCTCTGTCCCAGTGGCCAGGCACAGTCAGTCCCCCTCTGTGACCTTGTGGCCAGGCACAGTCAGTCCCACTCCGTGACCTTGTGGCCAGGCACAGTCAGTCCCACTCTGTGACCTTGTGGCCAGGCACAGTCAGTCCCACTCCGTGACCTTGTGGCCAGGCAAAGTCAGTCCCACTCTGTGACCTTGTGGCCAGGCACAGTCAGTCCCACTCTGTGACCTTGTGGCCAGGCACAGTCAGTCCCACTCTGTGACCTTGTGGCCAGGCAAAGTCAGTCCCCCTCCGTGACCTTGTGGCCAGGCACAGTCAGTCCCACTCTGTGACCTTGTGGCCAGGCAAAATCAGTCCCAATCTGTGACCTTGTGGCCAGGCACAGTCAGTCCCCCTCCGTGACCTTGTAGCCAGGCACAGTCAGTCCCACTCTGTGACCATGTGGCCAGGCACAGTCAGTCCCACTCTGTGACCTTGTAGCCAGGCACAGTCAGTCCCCCTCCGTGACCTTGTGGCAAGGCACAGTCAGTCCCCCTCCGTGACCTTGTGGCCAGGCACAGTCAGGCCCCCTCCGTGACCTTGTGGCCAGGCACAGTCAGTCCCAGTCCGTGACCTTGTGGCCAGGCACAGTCAGTCCCCCTCCTTGACCTTGTGGCCAGGCACAGTCAGGCCCCCTCCGTGACCTTGTGGCCAGGCACAGTCAGTCCCCCTCCTTGACCTTGTGGCCAGGCACAGTCAGGCCCCCTCCGTGACCTTGTGGCCAGGCACAGTCAGTCCTACTCCGTGACCTTGTGGCCAGGCACAGTCAGTCCCCCTCTGTGACCTTGTGGCCAGGCACAGTCAGTCCCCCTCCGTGACCTTGTGGCCAGGCACAGTCAGTCCCAATCTGTGACCTTGTGGCCAGGCACAGTCAGTCCCCCTCCGTGACCTTGTGGCCAGGCACAGTCAGTCCCAATCTGTGACCTTGTGACCAGGCACAGTCAGTCCCCCTTCATGACCTTGTGGCCAGGCACAGTCAGTCCCAATCTGTGACCTTGTGGCCAGGCACAGTCAGTCCCCCTCCGTGACCTTGTGGCCAGGCACAGTCAGTCCCAATCTGTGACCTTGTAGCCAGGCACAGTCAGTCCCAATCTGTGACCTTGTGGCCAGGCACAGTCAGTCCCCCTCCGTGACCTTGTGGCCAGGCACAGTCAGTCCCAATCTGTGACCTTGTAGCCAGGCACAGTCAGTCCCCCTCCGTGACCTTGTGGCCAGGCACAGTCAGTCCCCCTCTGTGACCTTGTAGCCAGGCACAGTCAGTCCCACTCTCTGACCATGTGGCCAGGCACAGTCAGTCCCCCTCCGTGACCTTGTGGCCAGGCACAGTCAGGCCCCCTCCGTGACCTTGTGGCCAGGCACAGTCAGTCCCCCTCTGTGACCTTGTGGCCAGGCACAGTCAGTCCCACTCCGTGACCTTGTGGCCAGGCACAGTCAGTCCCCCTCTGTGACCTTGTGGCCAGGCACAGTCAGTCCCACTCCGTGACCTTGTGGCCAGGCACAGTCAGTCCCACTCTGTGACCTTATGGCCAGGCACAGTCAGTCCCACTCCGTGACCTTGTATCACCACGTAATCCCCTTCACTTTGTCTCCAATCATCGCTGAGTACAAATCAACGATCTGTTCTGAGGAGTTTGTCCTATTCTAGTGTTGCATGAAAAAACATGACGCAGTCCTCAAACGCTCCCATATTTGTAAGCAGAACTGTAAGCAGAACTGTAAGCAGAACTGTAAGCAGAAGTTGCAGAAGTTGACTAACTTGAATACTTTCCTCATGTTCTAATGTTTTTGATTCAAAGAGAGGGATTGTATAAGGGCAAGAAGGAGGATGGAGATTAGATGAGTATCTGGTATTGTGGGATTCATTCTATTATCATGAGCTCTAATTACTAAACAAGAGCTGTTGACACGTTGATGCACAGAGCTGTTGAACACAAGAGGTGCGACGCCTCGGGAGACCAGGACAGAACCATAAATGAAGTATGTGGGTGGTGATATATCCAAATGACTGGGAAGACGATTTCACATTTCACTCTCATCTGCTTATCTGCCGAGATCCACACTTTAAAAGAGTGGGCGTAGTGAGGACGTATTATTCTCATAATGCATGTCTGACTTTTATATAAGAGCTCATAAGAGCTTATGAATATCAGAAGATGGATGCCTGCTCGTGTGATCACAGTACAAGGACAGCAGCAGTCTTTTTTTCTCTCGGCTCTGTTGATGCAGACAATCACTTCTGATCTGAGCCCCCTGGCGCCTGGTGGACATGAAAGTCCCTGAAGGGAAAGATAGGCTTGTTTTTGGGGATGGAGGAGGGCAGGGGAGGGAAGAGAGAGTGAATCTGTCAGGTTGGAAAAGAGGAGAAGAGAGGAGAAGAGGGGTAAACTAAAAGGGAGGGATGAGGAAGAGGGCTGCCTGTGAGTTGACAGAAGGAAATCACTCCTCATGACAAGGACAGAGCCCCTTATCATGGAGAGGCTGCATTCTGCCAGGGCCAAAGAGGGCTTATAGCAACTCATATAACTTATAGCCTTATAGAGTTGGTTGTCAACCGATAAAAAAAGACCAACGACTCCCACCGTGGAACACAATGATGCTGATATGGAGTTGTTGTGGGCAGTCACTCCCTTCCGTTTCACTGGAGCTTGAGCTTTTATTCTCAGCCATAAACAACATGTACACTAGGTTAGATGCTACTGCGTGAATGATGGTGACTGAGAGTAAGCGGCTCGTCATTGATCCTCTGTCGCACTACTGTCGGTAACATACACAGAAAACACACACACAGAGAGAAACACACACACTCTGCGAGAGAGAGAGTCATTCTGAAGATAAAGGCCTGAAGAACTCTACACTACAGTGGACATCAGTATTCTGTGCAGGTAGGCCTTGTACACTAAACTGAAAGCCAGACAGTTGGAAAGTGTCTAATCTGCTGTGAAAGCTGCCTGCTACGAAGGAAACATCTCAGGCGTTCAGCTGACGGCCTTCTGCTCCCTGCTAAAGTCAATCTCCCGCTTGACTCCCCCTGCCTCTGCCACTCCTCTCCTTCCCCCTGCTTCTGCCGCTCCTCCCCTTCCCCCTGCCGCTCCTCCCCTTCCCCCCATCCTCCACACAGAGGATACGCCAGCCAGCTAGCTGCCTCATGCCAGCGGGGCTGCCAGTAAAGGGAGCAGGTGGTTGAGGGTGGCGTTGGTAGTGGAGGGTGGTTGGGAGGGTGAGTGATTGAGTAGGGGCTATTTCAGGCTTCTGTGAGCTTGTGATTGATCAAGCCGTGGAGGGCACAAGGCTTCCGCTAAGAACAATAGCACAGGGAGACCGGAGGAGTGCCCTCCCTCAGGACATCTCTGGTGACACTTACGCTCCGTGGACAGATCATTTCCATGCTTTCATTTAGCGAGAAGAAGCCATTACTTCTGATCATTGGAGCTTTTGTCCTTGTTCCACACAGCGTTGGTTACTGCACTCACATAGGGTGATGTTTTTGACGGTACTGTAGCGACCTGGAATGTTCTGATGCCGGGCATCCTGGTGGTTGGCGGAGTGGCATGGAGGGGGGTTGGGCCTGCCGAAGGACAAGGCTTTCACTTGGACAGTGGAGTGTGAGGAGGCCTTCAACACCCTCAAACGTGCACTGATCGAGGCCCCCATGCTCGCCCCCCTGACCTCACCTTGCCCTTTATCCTGGACACAGACACGAGCAATGTGGGCATGGGTGGGGTGCTGGCCCAGGTGGGGCCAGAGGGGGAGAGAGTGGTGGCGTACTTCAGCAAAGCATTTGACAAACATGAGCGCCACTACTGTGTCACCCGGCGGGAGCTCTTGGCTGTTGTGGCTTCCGTCAAACACTTCAAGTACTACCTGGGTGGCCTGCCCTTTACTGTAAGGACTGACCACTCTGCTCTCCAGTGGTCCATGCCTTTCAGAGAGCCAGAGGGGCAGGTGGCACGCTGGTTGGAGGAGCTTCAGTCGTATGACTTCACAGTGGTGCACAGGGCAGGGGCACGCCACTCCAACGCCGACGCCATGTCCCGTCGGCCCTGTACTGTAGACGGCTGCCGCCACTGTGAGCGGAGAGAGGGACTGGAGAGAGAGCTGTGTGCAGAGGAGGGGGACTGGAGAGAGAGCTGTGTGCAGAGGAGGGGGACTGGAGAGAGAGCTGTGTGCAGAGGAGGGGGTCTGTGCCACAGAGTGTCGGCCGAGCTGGCCTGTCTGCTGTGAGCTGCAGACTGTCGACGTGGCTGAATGGCGGCAGCAGCAGGGACGGGACACAGACCTACAGCCAGTGCTACAGTGGGTAGAGGCGCAGGTGAGGCCACCATGGGAAGAGGTGACAGCGCTCTCACTCGCGACCAAAGGGTTGTGGTCAAAGTTGGAGAGACTGCGGCTGGCTGATGGCGTGCTACAGCGGGCATGGAAGGAGTCAGCTACGGGAGAGGAGAGGTGGCAGGTGGTGGTCCCAAAAGCATTGCCGGAGGCTGTGCTCTAGAGTACTCATGGGGGGTGGGGACTGGACACTTGGGGTCACAAAAACACTGCGCCACCTCCGTCAGGGCTTTTACTGGGGGCAGCACAAGAGGGATGTGGAGGACTTTTGCCGCCGCTGTGACAACTGCACAGCGAGAAAGGCCCCCCCAGGCTGCTCTCATGCTCAGCTCCAACAGTTCCCAGTGGGGGCTCCCATGTAGTTGGGCCGTTCCCCACCACAGACAGTGGAAACCGCTGGGTGCTCACGGCCATGGACTATTTCACAAAATGGCCCGAGGCCTATGCTCTGCTTGACCAGGAGTCAGAGACAATCGTCGACGCCCTGACAGCGGGGATGTTCAGCAGGCTTGGAGCTGCGGAGTTCATCCACAGCGTCCAAGGCAGAAACTTTGAGTCCCGTGTGTTCGCCACCATGTGTGAGAGGCTGGGTATGCACAAGACCCGCACTACTCCTCTCTATCCTCAAAGTGATGGCCTTGTGGAGCGCTTCAACAAAACTCTTGGACAGCAGCTGGCCATCGTCTCTGCCAAACACCAGCGTGACTGGGACAAGCACCTGCCTATGGTCCTCATGGCATGCCGCTCCGCTGTCCAAGACTCCACCTCCACCTCCAAGACTCCACCTCACCTCCACCTCAATGACAATTGGGTACTTTTTCCACCACTGGTAATACGGTGTGTATTACCAGAGGTGGAAAAAGTACCCAATTGTCATACTTTAGTAAAATTATAGATTCCTTAATAGACAGTTACTCAAGTAAAAGTGAAAATCCCCCAGTAAAATACTACTTGAGTAAAAGTCTAAAAGTATTTGGTTTTAAATATATTTAAGTATCAAAAGTAAATTGAATTGCTAAAATATGCTTAAGTATCAAAAGTAAAAGTATAAATCATTTCAAATTCCTTATATTAAGCAAATCAGACGGACCCATGTTCTTGTTTTTAAAATGTATGGATAGCCAGGGGCACACTCTGACACTCAGACATTATTTACAAAGATGAATGCGTGTTTAGTGAGTCCACCAGAACATAGGCAGTAGGGATGACCACGTGTTCTCTGATAAGTGCGTGAATTTCACTATTGTCCTGTTCTGCTAAGCATTCAAAATGTAACGAGTACTTTGGGTTGTCAGGAAAATGTATGGAGTAAAAAGTACAATATTTTCTTTGGGAATGTAGTGAAGTAAAAGTAAAAGTGGTCAGAATATTAATAGTAAAGTAAAGTACAGATACCCCCAAAATAATAAATTCAGCAACAAATACATGCAATAGGCAACTACAGTTTTTTGGATTCTCAACATGAGTTCCATACAGTATGAATATGCAATTGTCATTAAATGTTTGTTCACACCTAGCTGGAAACTTCCAGTGCTTTACAGTAGTGCTACAAGCAGCACCGCATAATGAATATCACGATCCAACCTCTCTAAGGCAAGTGATCCATTAAATGCAAGACGGGTCTGTAAAGGGACTCCCCTTTCTTTTTCTTTTTACTGTCCCTCAAAAGCCTCAGACACCTTCACGTGCTATAAAATCAGTCAGTCTCAATGAGGAATTTAACACTTTTCACTACAGCTGTTACATATGTGGATTATTCTGTTCTTTGTGTGTGTGTGTGTGTGTGTTTTTTTGCTGAAAGTATTGTGTATTGGACATTCAAAATACAAAACACAGTATGCCATGGACCACATGTCAAAATGTTTACATCTGTGTGAATATAATGTAGACTTTCCATGCTGTTTGAATCCAGACAGTATGATGGTGACACCGGTGTGTCAACATATTGACAGCCCGGGAGAGGTTATCAGACACACACTGTGTGGTGCCGGGCAGGGCGAGCGAGAGAGACAGAGAACCAGAGAGAGAGAGAGAGAATTAGGGTGGAGACAGAGGAGAGGATAAGCGCATGCTGCAAGGTTTTCCTCCTCTGAGAAAAATCTGGCCTGGTGTGAGATGCTGCTGGTCAGTGGCCTGTGACGGTCACACACAGGGGAGTCAGCTGGACAGAGTGGAGACTGCAGTCTAAATACTAACAGCAAGTCACAGCCCAGTGACCAGCACTCTCACTACACAGGAGAGGAGAGGAGAGGAGAGGAGAGGAGAGGAGAGGAGAGGAGAGGAGAGGAGAGGAGAGGAGAGGAGAGGAGAGGAGAGGAGAGGAGAGGAGAGGAGAGGAGAGGAGAGGAGAGGAGAGGAGAGGAGAGGAGAGGAGAGGAGAGGAGAGGAGAGGAGAGGAACACTATAATTATCATATTCTTTTATCAGAGCTTCATCTGTTCTGACATACAGGTAACTGCCAAAATAATGGAAACACTTGAGTAAATGAGGGATACAAAATATATAGAAAGCAGGTTTTCCACACAGGTGTGGTTTAATTAATTAAGCAATTAACATCCCATCATGCTTAGGGCCATGTATTAAAATGCTGGGCAGAACACATTTTTGACCATTATTTTGGCTACCATGGCTATGCCCCCATACGATGACAATGCCCCCATCCACAGGGCACTAGTGGTCACTGAGTGGTTTGATGAGCATGAAAACGATGTAAAATATATGTCATGGCCGTCTCAGTCACCAGATCTCAACCAATTGAACTTTTATTGGAGATTCTGGAGCGGTGCCTGATACACCCTTTGATACACCCTCTACCACTATCAATAAAACACCAAATGATGGAATTTCTTGTGGAAGAATGGTGTCACATCCTTCCAATAGCATTCCAGACACTTGTAGAACATATGCCAAGGTACAGAGAGGGAGAGAGATGGAAAACGGTGGGCATGCTTCCTCCAATAGCAGAAAGAGGAGTAAAAAGACGGATTTGAACAGGAAAGAGGTGGAATGTCACAGTGCATTATGTGTGAGATAGATGGAAGGGAACACGCATGCTGTAATCCTATGTGTAAAGTCAACCCCCTGAAGGAGTGTGGCGACCTCTATAGACTCTCCATGGCTCCCTGCCCACCGTGCAGCAACACAATGAGATCGGCAGCTTGCCCTCTCGCTCGGCACGCACCGATATCAAAGGCAATTTCACACTTTGGCACAGGAAGACAATCATTCTTATTTTTGGTAACAATGAAAATTGAGCCTGATTGCTGCCCCCCCCCCTCTCCCCCCCTCTCCCATACTTCATTATAAGACTTGGACGACATCATGGTGAGGTAATCAGACAAGCTAAGCACACACAAACACATACACACCAAAAAGAACACAAAAATGCATGCACGCACACACACTCTCTACATACACAAACCAGCAAGGCCCCAGCCAACAACGCTAGGCATTCCACTCCCTTCCTGATTCCAGTACACTGTATATACCCAGTCAGACAAGGGCACTTTGCCTCTTTCCTCTCCCATGTATCTAATTAGAACTGTGTTGTCCCTGAGCCTGAGTGTCTGCTCTGTTGTCATTAATCCTCTGGCCCTCTGGCTGCCCACCAACTGGCCCACTGATACCAAGCAGGGTCAAAGTTCAGCCCAGCAGCATCTTCTGCTCTCAGGAACACGGTCACCTACGTCCAACTGTGGCTGTGCGTGGCTCGGCCGGCGTGCTGCTGGCCAGCGGCAGGGTGAGTCAGGTCACATTCAAAGAGCACTCCCATAAAGCATGCCTACCGGGCCAGTTAAACTATGTCATGGATGTCACGTCCGCATGTTGTCTGATGTTAGTCTGTTAATGACACATCCAGCAGTCCAGTCTGCAGCCTTCCTCTTAGAAGCCTAATCTCATGAACTAATCTGAGTTGATTTATTTTCACATGGCTCTGACAGGGACAAGACACACAGTTAAGAGACTGTCAGTGCTCATGCTGTGTTAACAACACCATCCAAAACAAAAAATATATATCTATATATATATTATATATAATATTATATATATATCCACCAGCTGAAATTCATTGGCCGCCTGCCGGCAGCAACATGCGTAAGTTTCAGTACCTAATGTGCTGTAGGCTTATGTAACTGCACATTGACACAGCAATCGCGGAAGACCGCTAAGGTTATTAATGGTAGAAATGTATTGATGGCAAGATGATTGCCACAGGGCAGGAGACAGAGGGAGGAAGTAGAGGGTCTGGTAAACCTTTGAGCTAAAACCAAGTTTCTCACTCACTGTCAGCATTTTGCAGAGAGAGAGAAAAGAAGGAGAGAGAGAAAGAGACAGAGGGAAAGATGAGGATGGGGAGAGAGAGAGAGAGAGAGAGAGAGAGAGAGAGAGAGAGAGAGAGAGAGAGAGAGAGAGAGAGAGAGAGGAAGCAAAATAGTTGGTGAGAGGGAGAGAGGAAGTGGATGAAGAGAGAGGTAGAGAGAAAGAGTGAGAGAGAGAGAGAGAGAGAAAGAGAGAGAGAGAGAGAGAGAGAGAGAGAGAGAGAGAAATAAAATGACTAGAAGAGAGGAGAGGTGGGAGAGATAAGAGATAAGAGAAAGTGAGAGGCAGAGAGAGAGGGAAAGAACGAACGGAGAGGAGGGCTGATGGGAGGAGAGGAGGGCTGAGGAATGGCCAGACTGTCGTGGGGTGAGCAACCATTGTTATGGCTGGGTGTTTTTGAGATGAGCCCCAGGCTTTCCCTGCTTCGAATACTTTGAGGAAAATCAGCAGCCTGTAGGAGAGCTGGAGACTAGAGATTGATAATGCTGGAGGGGGAGAGACTGGCTGGTTTGTGTGCTGCAAGACTGATATCTCGTATTCTCTGCACATGCAGATGCTCACACATGACATGATAGCAGTGTGTGTGTGTGTGTGTGTGTGTGTGTGTGTGTGTGTGTGTGTGTGTGTGTGTGTGTGTGTGTGTGTGTGTGTGTGTGTGTGTGTGTGTGTGTGTGTGTGTGTGTGTGTGTGTGTGTGTGTGTGCGTGCGTGCGTGCGTGCGAGTGAGTGAGTTGATCCAACTTTATTACTATGGCTTATTGTGGATATTTTTCTGAAAACCACTGTCCACGTTCTTTTACACATGTAAGTTCATGAGAACATCAGCCGCTACACTCCACCCCACAAACTCATTACTCAATTTATACTCCTCCTCCAGCTCCACACTGGCAGCTCTCCTTTGTTTTATGGAGAGGCTAAATAACTTTTTCGTAATTCAAAACATTGGTCACTGGTGAAATGGAACAGTCGGAAAATGAGATTAATATAGGCTCTACTAGAAGTCTAAGTATCTTGTTTTACACTTCTTTATTTTTCAATAAGAAATTAGAAATTATCTTTTTAATGTTCGGTCCCTGTTCTCTTTTTATAAAAAAATGTTTTTGTTTTTTTTCAAACTTAAAATCATTAAGAGAGAGAAAGAACGAGAGATAAAGAGAGAGAGAGAAATAAAATGACTAGAAGAGAGGAGAGGAGGGCTGAGGAATGGCCAGACTACATCAAGGCTACTTCAAGGCCGTCTCATAGATGAGCTCATGTGGTGCTAAAAGGAAGAGAACACAGTGGGTGGCCCACAAACAGCGCTTCACTACATTCTACCTTCTTGCTGAGGAGATCATCGGCCCGGCCGTCTCACTTTCAAGCTTCCCTCTCTTCCCTCTCTTTCCTCTCTACCCCAGGTCCCTGAACCCAGAGGTAGATGAGTAGAGGTAGATGAGATAGCCTCCTGCTATCAATGATTCAACAGCTCACTTATGTTTCTGGTTTGTGCTACTCACAGAGAGCCCCTGGGACAGGTAGGGCACGTATTCGCTTGAACTTCTCTACATTTAAACCCTCCGTGCACCTTTCCATTTTTAACTATACGAGAGAAGAACTTGATACATTCCTTAACAAAATATATATTGGGTAAACAACTGTAACAGAGGAAACTGCATCGTTATTCAGTGCACACTTTTGACTTATTCACATGTGGTTTTAGTACACAGTTTGACTGTCTGCTTCAAAAATAATCAACAATCTATATGGCATCTACGCATCTCATTTTTCGCTTTTACTTTGCAGTGTTAATACAAGTTATATGAAATGGAGACCTGCACACATCATGTACATTTTCTTATCCAGTTGTGTGCTATGAGAAGCCCCATGCTTTCTACAGATAATAAAATCTCCAATAGGCAGGAAATTGCGAATAATCCTGCTGTTCTCCTGTGTTAACCTGGACCTCAGTGCTATGACTGGAGTCTGCAGTCTGCAGGCGTACAGAAGAGAGCCCATCTCTCAGCCCCCCATTAGAAGTCAAAGACCATGGCAAGGAAACTCAGACCCAGCTAACTGGAAGCTTCACCCCCACTTGGCCTCCCCAGAGCAGGCGGTCTGAGTCGGTCTGAGCATTGGATACACTCTTCTGCCGGCTGGTTGGGTTGGGTCGATAGATACCATCCTGGTTGGAGAGATGTCTGTGTGGAATAAGAGTAGTCTCTCCCACATAGAGAAATAAGTACAGTACTACTGAGAACTAGTCTAGGGCCCTATAAAATACAGATTGAGGAGAACTAGTCTATGGCCCTATAAAATACACATTGAGGAAAACTAGTCTATGGCCCTATAAAATACACATTGAGGAGAACTAGTCTAGGGCCCTATAAAATAGACATTGAGGAGAACTAGTCTAGGGCCCTATAAAATAGACATTGAGGAGAACTAGTCTAGGGCCCTATAAAATAGACATTGAGGAGAACTAGTCTAGGGATGTATAAAATACACATTGAGGAAAACTAGTCTATGGCCCTATAAAATACACATTGAGGAGAACTAGTCTATGGCCCTATAAAATACACATTGAGGAGAACTAGTCTATGGCCCTATAAAATAGACACATTGAGCAGAACTAGTCTAGGGATGTATAAAATACACATTGAGGATAACTAGTCGAGGGCCCTATAAAATACACATTGAGCAGTACTATTCTGAGGCCCTATAAAATACAAGTTCAAGATAACTAGTCTATGGCACTATAAAATACACATTGAGGATAACTAGTCTAGGGCCCTATAAAATAGACATTGAGGAGAACGACTCTAGGTTTCTATAAAATAGACATTGAGCAGAACTTGTCTAGGGCCCTACAAAATTGACATTGAGGGAGTACTATTCTAGGGCCCCATAAAATACACATTCAGGATAACTAGTCTGGGGCCTATAAAATACAAGTTGAGTATAACTAGTCTAGGGCCCTATAAAATACACATTAAGGAGATCTTGTCGAGGGTCCTATCAAATACACATTGAGCAGGACTAGTCTAGGGACCTATAAAATACAAGTTGAGGATAACTAGTCTGGGGCCCTATAAAATACACATTGAGGAGATCTTGTCGAGGGTCCTATCAAATACACATTGAGCAGGACTAGTCTAGGGACCTATAAAATACAAGTTAAGGATAACTAGTCTGGGGTCCTATAAGATACACATTGAGGAGAACCTGTGTAGGGCCCAATAAAATACATATTGAGGAGATCTTGTCTAGGGCCCTATAAAATACACATTGAGCAGTACTAGTCTAGGGCCCTATAAAAAACAAGTTGAGGATAACTAGACTATTGCCCTAAAACATAGACATTGAGGATAACTAGTCTAGGGCCCTATAAAATACAAGTTCAAGATAACTAGTCTAGGGACATATAAAATATACGTTGATGAGAACTAGTCGAGGAACGTATAAAATAGACATTGAGGAGAATTAGTCTAGGGCCCTATAAAATACACATTGAGGATAACTAGTCTAGGGCCCTATAAAATACAAGTTGAGTATAACTAGTCTAGGGCCGTATAAAATACACGTTGAGGAGAACTAGCCTAGGGCCTTGTAAAATACACATTGAGGAGATCTTGTCTAGGGCCCCATAAAATACACATTGAGGAGAACTAGTCTAGGACCCTATAAAATACACATTGAGGATAACTAGTCTAGGGCCCTATAAAATACAAGTTGAGTATAACTAGTCTAGGGCCCTATAAAATACACGTCGAGGAGAACTAGCCTAGGGCCTTGTAAAATACACATTGAGGAGATCTTGTCTAGGGCCCCATAAAATACACATTGAGCAGTACTAGTCTAGGGCCCTATAAAATACAAGTTGAGGACAACTAGACTATTGCCCTAAAACATAGACATTGAGGATAACTAGTCTAGGGCCCTATAAAATACACATTTATGAGAACTAGTCTAGGGCCGTATATAATACACATTGAGGAGAACAATTGTAGGGCCCTATAAAATAGACATTGAGGAGAACTAGTCTAGGGCCCTATAAAATACACATTTATGAGAACTAGTCTAGGGCCGTATATAATACACATTGAGGAGAACAATTGTAGGGCCCTATAAAATACACATTGAGGAGAACTAGTCTAGGGCCCTATAAAATACACGTTGAGGAGAACTAGTCTAGGTGTCACAAACGTCGTAGTGAGGAGACCAAAGCGCAGCGTGATGTGAATACATACTTTTAATGTAAGACGAATGAACACGAAGAACACTAAACAAACGACCGTGAACGCTATAAACAATGAGTGCAGACATGCAACTTCACATAGACAATAACCCACAAACCAAACTGGAAAATGGCAACCTAAATAGGATCCCCAATCAGAGACAACGATAAACAGCTGCCTCTGATTGGGAACTAATCTAGGCCACCATAGACCTACATATGTCTAGACTAGACACACACACCTAGACATACAAAAAACCCTAGATAAGACAAAAACACACATACCACCCTCGTCACACCCTGACCTAACCAAAATAATACAGAAAACAAAGAATACTAAGGTCAGGGCGTGACACTAGGGCCCTATAAAATAGACATTGAGGATAATGCATTAAAATGGAATTCAATAATATTCTAAAATGTATTAACCTGTTTGGCGTGCAAGCCCGACACCGGTACACTTATGACAACAGCCAGCTCAAAGTGCAGGGCGCGAAATTCAAAATATATTTTTTTTAAATATTTAACTTTCACACATTAACAAGTCCAATACAGCATATGAAAGGTACACATCTTGTGAATCAAGCCAACATGTCCGATTTTTAAAATGTTTTACAGGGAAGACACAATATGTAAATCTATTAGCTAACCACGTTAGCAAAAGACACCACTTTTTTTACTCCATCAGTTTTTTACTCCATCAGTAGCTATCACAAATTCGACCAAATAAAGATATAAATAGCCACTAACCAAGAAACAACTTCATCAGATGACAGTCTGATAACATATTTATTGTATAGCATATGTTTTGTTAGAAAAATGTGCATATTTCAGGTATAAATCATAGTTTACATTGCAGCTACAGTCAGAAATTGCACCGAAAGCAGACAGAAAAATTACAGACACCAACGCCAAATAACTAAATACTCATCATAAAACATTTCTGAAAAATACATAGTGTACAGCAATTGAAAGACAGGCATCTTGTGATTCCAGACAATATTTCCGATTTATCAAGTGTTTTACAGCGAAAACACAATATAGCGTTATATTAGCTTAGCACAATAGCAAACATAACAACAGCATTGATTCAAGGCAAAAATAGCTATAACGTATAAACCACCAAAATATTAATTGTTTCACTAACCTTCTCAGAATTCTTCAGATGACAGTGCTGTAACATCATATTACACAATGCATATAGTTTGTTCGAAAATGTGCATATTTAGCGGCACAAATCGTGCTTAGACAATGAGAATAGTGTCCATAACGTCAAGCAATCTGTCCGGTGCCATCTTGTAAAGGCACCTTTTCTTATCGAATACTATTCATAAACTTGACTAAAAAAATACAGGTTGGACAGCAATTGAAAGACAAATTAGTTCTTAATGCAATCGCTGAATTACATTTTTAAAATTAACCTTACTGCGCAATACAGGCTGCGATAACGCAAGGCTACACTGCAGGAAATGGCGTCTTATGCATTTGACATTTTTCAACAGAACAATGAATTATCAGCATAAATAGTTTTTACTTTTAGATGAACTCCCATCAGAATCTTGGGAAATGTGTCCTTTGTCCAAAAGAATCGTTGCTAGGTTGGAGAACGTCGTCTTCAACGTTGCAATTAGCAGTAAACAATAGCCATGTGGGCCAGAGATACCCAACTTCCTAAAACGTCACGAAAATAAATACCCGAAAATCGCAATATACTGACATAAACTGATATAATTCGGTTTAAAATAACAACATTACGATGTCTTCAACACCTATATCGAATAAAAACAGAGCCGGATATATCTAGGAGCTAATACGGGAGCTTCTAAAATGACATGCCAAGACCCTTCCTGCGTCAGAGCGAATAGTGGAAAGATGGGACACTTCGGTTCCAAGCAATTTATAACCTTTGGGACCTACGTAGAAACTCCATTTCAACTCTCCCTATTCGCTGACACCCAGTGGAAGGCGTATGCAGTGCATCTCAACCAATAGAGGACAGGCAAATTAATACACAGGTCTCAGAACAGCCAGCAAAATTCTGCATTCTGACATACACATAGGAAAATTGCTCTAAGTCCAGTTCTGTTTCACCCACAGATATAATTCAAACGGTTTTAGAAACTAGAGAGTGTTTTCTATCCAATAGTAATAATAATATGCATATTGTACGAGCAAGAATTGAGTACGAGGCCTTTTTGAAATGGGCACCTTTTATCTGGCTACTCAATACTGCCCCTTGAGCCCAAAGAGGTTTTAAACTTAGTAGGGAATCAATTAAATGTATTGAATTGATTAGAAAATTAATAAATTTGCCCAAGATTATCATAGGACATGAACAAAATCCCTCAGTGATTCATATTTTCCTTCAACTTTCTGAAGAGGCAATTGCATAGGAATGCCCCTGTCTGTGTGTGCTCATTTGTCTACCACTTTGTGTAGCCGTTAGCGTTGAGGCTAATGTAATGACAACTTCTACTGGTAGATGGAAATGCTTTCCCTAAACCTTCTCAATTAATTGTTAACTACTTGCCAAAATGATATAATGATTATTTGCCTCAGTCCAGTGGCCATTTTCTTTTTCAAATTCTGCAGTCACATGAGCGCTACAGAAACATCCCCAACCAAACAATGGTCTCTGACTGGTGCCCAGTTGATTTAAAGGGTAACTACACCCAAACATCTACATTTCTAAGAATTTTTACAGACCTCAAAAGTGGTCTTCTGATATGATTTAATCTTTATTTTGGACATAGAACTTCCAATTTAGTTGTTTTTCTATTAAAAAAGTTAGATTTTGAGAGTGAAAACCTGAATCAAAATTGGAAAAACTGAGAAAGCAGAATTTGGGGGAAACCGGAATCAGGCAAAAACTTTATAGGGCCCTACAAGGCCCCTGCTACACTGTCAGTGAATCCTGCCTTGGTTCTCCATGTATTAATTTCTTCTTCCATCCCTGTACATCCACTCTCGCGCTGCGCAGGGAGAATATATTCCTAGGCACCAGAGGCATGGCTGTCGATCAAACGGCGCATATCTCCCACTCCAGGGGGGCGTAAAGGAGGGTCCCTTTTGACCAACGCACTTAAATAGCTACAGCACTGTACTTATTCAGGATCCTTCTCCCCCTTCTGTCTCCCTGTGTCTCTGCCTCTGTGCCTGGCACTCACCTCAGCTCCCAACCGGGAGTGGGAATAGAACACGCTGTGGTCCACTTGTGTTCCTGTTTGGAGCTCCCACAGAGTGCAGGGAGCGAGGTAGAAGTGCTACACAGAACCTAATACAGCTCCTGGAGAGCTGAGCTGAGCTGAGAATCAGAGAGCAATGGGGAGGGGTGGAAACAGAGGGAGCGGGAAAGAATGTTCAGATTCGAGGAATAAATCGTGGAGGTTTATGCTCGCATGTGTTTTTGTTCTGTTTTTAATGGAGCACACCGGGGAATCTGAGAAACAATCCTACACTAAACTGTGTTCCCAAATAGGAGATGTGTCGCAGGGGTTTGGTTTGTATGGCTGCGTACTCTCCATTTTAAAATATTATGTCATTCAATTATCTGTTGGCTCACAAAACTAACTAAATATGAAAAGTGGAAGAGCCTTTGCGGAGATAAAGACGGCATCTTTCCATTTCTGCTGCAGAATAAGATGGATGGTATCTTGAGGTAGCTCAGAACAGTTTGGAGGACAGGTAGATCCTGATGGGCCTTCCTCTATTAACAGCAGGCATATAGAACTGAAGCATTGATGGGGAGTTTACCATACATCTAAGGTCTCATACCATACATCTAAGATCTCAACATAAATTACCTACACAGAAGATTTGCCGGATCAATTTACAGACAGCATGGAAACGTAAACAAACTGTGTACATTTAGTGAAAAATGCAACAAAATCTTTTTTGAATTTGCTTTTCAAAGATGGAAATACAATGACTACTAATGTGTCTTCTGTTCTGTGTAAATGTTCTCCTCTCTCAACACAATATACATACAAATTGAGACATCTGTGTGTGTGTGTGGGGGGGGGGGGGGGGGGGGGGCTATATGGATAGGCATCACACTATGAATAGATGTGCCTGTGGTATTATCGTCTCGCCATCTCAGCCTCCCTGCCTTCATGTGGATATGGAGAAATGAAGAGCCACACATATAAAACAGTAGGTCACTTCCTATTGTTTATTTTATAAGTGCCCCTCCACGGATCCCCTGTTGACAGACTAATGGATGAGTCCAGGAGACGGTGTCTCTCTGCCCGGCCAACAGTCCCTTTAATGGAGCCAGGCTGAGAACACACACCAGGTGTGGTGATATAAAGAGAATAGCCTGCCAGCCTTCCACTCCTCTCGCCTCTCGCTTAAGTGCAGCCATCTGATGACCCCCTGGACTTGTCCTTTTCTCAGACCTGGTGGAGAGGCGGAAGAGAAGAGTGCTGAGTGCAGTTGAATTAAAGCAATTGCACAGAACCCTAGAGGAAGACAAATGGATGTTCTCTCTGTTGGTGAAGACATTGTACTGATTTGTTTCTTCTACTTCAGTGACAAATCATAGTGCCCGAGGGACAAGACACAAAGGACTTTATGGTTTATAACATTCAACACATTCCCATGTGTGGTGAATATGCTCTTTAGGGCAGAAAATGCTTAATTTAAAAGAATGGACTTGATTAAAGGTAGACTCAGCAATATGACGTAGATGCAGAAAGTCAAAAGAATAGTGGGTCAATTTCCGCAACAACTAAGAGCGTTGAAGCGCAAGGCTTAACTTCTCCGCTGTTTTGGTCCTGTGGCTACCACTCTGTACACAGTGTGAAGTGAACCCATTCACATGCAAAGATACTGTGTGTGACTGTGTGAGAGCGATGTGTTGCATCTCACTTATCTCAATATCTCCGGTGCTGCTCATGTCAAAGTCATTTTGCTGAGTCTACCTTTAAAGGGTTTCAAAGGTAATGTTCCTTTTGTTAAATTCTTGAATTTGAATTACATTTGAATTGAAGTAGTAAACAGGATACATAATTGCAATTCAAATTTTTATTAAAGTAAATACAATTGAATTCAGGGAAAGTAAATTCAATTAAAATGCCTCTTCTATTCTGTATTAGGTGTAGTCTATACAAATAGAAATCTTGTCCATAAAACATCAAACGTTGTTATATACATGAATATTTGATATTGTTGAAATAATTTATTTTCAGGACAAGCTATTAAAGTTAATGGTCAAGGAAAACAAGGAAAACAATGCTCTTCAACCTCAGGAGGCTGAAAAAAATTGGCCTGTCACCTAAAACCCTCACAAACCTTTACAGATGCACAATTGAGAGCATCCTGTCAGGCTGTATCACCGCCTGGTACGGCAACTGCACCGCCCACCACCGCAGGGCTCTCCAGAGGGTGGTGCGGTCTGCCCCCCAGGACACCTACAGCACCCGATGTCACAGGAAGGCCAAAAAGATAATGAAGGACAACAACCACCCGAGCCACCTTCCAATAGGCGTGTTCAGTACAGGTGCATCAAAGAAAGCTGGGACCAAGAGACTAAAAAACAGCCTCTATCTCAAGGCCATCAGACTGTTAAATAGCCATTGAGTGCCCACTGCCCAGGAGTAAATGTCAGTTGGCTTTTCATAGCCGATCATTAAGAGTATCTCTACCGCTCCTGCTGTCTCTAGAGAGTTGAAAACAGCAGGTCTGAGACAGGTACCACGTCCGGGGAACAGGTCAGGGTTCCACATGTGTTTGAGTTAGCGCTAGGCGAGTGGCTAACGGTTGCAATGGTTTGTAGCGTTGGTAAATCAGTTTGTGTTAGTGCTAGGCTAGTGGCTAACTGTAGCAATGGTATGTGGATTTCGTGCATGGCATGCTGGTTTGGTTTTTGCCTGGTAGGAGTGGTTATCTCAGGGGCTTTGAGTGTGTGCAGTATTGGTTAGTTAGCGGTGAGCCAGTGACTAACTGACTTTCGTCAGTTGATTTATTGGTTCGGTTTGGTGTACTGATTTTGACTGCGGGGCCGTTTGAGCCAGCAGTGTTTTGGGCAGATGTAGAGGATAGTTGGGGTTTTCTCAAGCTATCAAGGGATCAGTTATGTCAGGTGGCAGAAATGCTAGAGGTTGAAATAGCAGAGGAGTTGAGCAAGTTAGAGGTTGCAGAGCAGTTATCAGAGAAGTGGAATGAGCTCTTGCCCCCGGTTCTGGTGGATAGCAGTCAGGAGGAAGACATCCCACTGGGCACAGACGTCAGTTCAACGTCTTGTTTTGATTTACATTTGGTTGATATGTCAACTAACGTGAAAAGCCAACTGACATTTAATCCTGAGATGCTGACCTGTTGCACCTTCTATAACCACTGAGATTATTATTTGACCCCACTGGTCATCTACAAACGTTTGAACATCTTGAAGAATGATCTGGACTTCATGTTGATTCTCAGAGCCTGGTTGATTCTCAGAGTCTGGCTCCTCTCTAGGTTTCTTCCTAGGTTTCTGCCTTACTAGGGAGTTTTTCCTAGCCACTGTGCTTCTAAATCTGCATTGCTTGCTCTTTGGGGTTTTAGGCTGAGTTTCTGTATAAGCACTGCTGATGTGAAAAGGGCTTTATAAATACATTTTATTGAGTGAATTCAATGTGAAATCAACAAAACATGTCAACAGGTCATTGGATTTAGGTTAAAAGTTGGGTGAAAAAAAAGACGAAATGCCCTTACGTTGATGACTCTTTGCAAATCCAATCGGTTTTCCACGTCGATTCAACGTCATCACATAGAAAGTTTTGGTTGAAATAACATAGAAACAATGTTGATTCAACCAGTTTTTGCCCAGTGGGTAGTTGGAAATTGCGAGGCTAGAACAGGAAATAACATTCTTGAAACAGCAGATCAATGAAGGACAGCATAAAGGGGAGAAAGTTTGTGTTGTCAGTCAGTCAGAAAGTGTTGTTACTAAACCACTTTCCTTCAGTGATCAGAGTGATGAGCTAGCTTCCCCTAGTGATCAGGTTTGGGTCACACCAGTGAAAAGTCAGGTGTCTCAGGGAGTAGTTGCTTCAAATCAACAGATCGTTTGTTGATAGTATGACATCAAAAATCCAAACTATCCAAATAAAGTGATTTATGTTGGGACTTGGAGAAAACATTTTTTGACAAACTAGACAGTGGTTCTCAGGAAATGGTTCTCCCTAGTGAAGAAGTAATAGTGAGCAACTAGATTATCTTAGTGGTCTGAGAACATATTTGGTTTCCCCAAGTGATCTGTTAGTTTCAGAGGTTGTCAGTGATCATTTGGTTCCTTTAACTGACACGTTCTTTGCCAAAGTAGGGAAGGTTGTCGTTCCTCAGCAGCCTGACCATGAGGTTGTTTGGGGGTCAGGGGTTGATTTAGCTCACCTGTTTCTCATTGAGCTATGGAAGGGTGATACTTCCCAGTCACTTTGTGAAATTAGTGGTGATCCGCTGGAAGACCCAGTCATGGTTTTGCAGATTGACACGACTGTGTCTTGTGATGAGAATCAGAAGCTTGAAGAAATTAGGTTTGCGAAGAAGCCAGATCCACTGGTGTTATCACTTCCTGTTGTTGAGAACCAGTTGACCGTTCCTGCAGCATGTAGGCCTAGTGAGTCTCCTGTTAAGGTGGAGGAAAGTGAGGATATGTGGTTCCCTTCCAGTGAGTGCTCAGGGCTGGAGCAGAGAGGTGTTTGGGAACATGGATGGTGTTAGTAGTGAGTTGGCTGAAGTTGTGGTCAATGTCCACTTGTCCCTGGTGGTGGTTGCGCCAAGCCTCTCATCATTGGTTACATATCAGATGGATGGAGAGACACAGACAGACAGACAGACAGACAGACAGACAGACAGACAGACAGACAGACAGACAGACAGACAGACAGACAGACAGACAGACAGACAGACAGACAGACAGACAGACAGACAGACAGACAGACAGACAGACAGACAGACAGACAGACAGACAGACAGACAGACAGACAGACAGACACATCTCTATGTGTACAGTAGGCTAAATGCATAGGCATCACACTATGAATAGATGTGCATGTGCTATTATCGTCTCACCATCTGTTTTTATGTGGAAATGAAGATAGGAAGATATGAAGAGCCACACATATAACACACAGTAGGTCACTTCCTGTTGTTTCTTTTATAAGTGTCCCTCCACAGGCTCCCGGTAGACAGACTAGTGGATGAGTCCAGGAGACGGTGTCTCTCTGCCTGGCCAACAGCCCCTTTAATGGAGCCAGACTGAGAACACACACCAGGTGTGGTGAAATAAAGATAATGGCCTGCCAGCCTTCCCTTCCTCTCGCTTAAGTGCAGCCATCTGATGACCCCCTGACAGGTGAAATGGACTTATCCTTTCCTCAGACCTGCTGCAGAGGCGGAGGAGAAGAGAGCTGAGTTGAGCTGAGTTCACTGGTGCACTTGTATAAGGGCTGTTGGTGAAGAAATTGTACTGATTCATTTCTTCTACTTCAGTGACAAATCATAGGACCCGAGGGACAAGACACTAAGGACTTGCTTAATTAAAAAAATTATGAATTGATTAAAGGGTTTCAAAGATAATGCTCCTTTTGTTATTTTGAGGGATGTGTTTCATACAGTAGTGTGACCAGAGAGAGAGGGAGCAAGGGAGAGATATAGAGAGAGCGAGAGAGAGAGAGACAGAGCGAGAGATAGAGAGCGAGAGAGAGAGTATAAGGACCCAAGAGAGGGAAACTAAACAACAGACTGAAAAAGTGATAAAGAGATAGGGAGTTAGATAAACACATGCAAACACCACAAACTTGCAAAACATTATTTGTCAGTTGATAATTCATAGTCCAGAGCAGATAAACAAAACATTCGTCCTCTAAAATCTCAGACTTCCTGAGATTGAGCAGCTCTGAAATCCGGCAGCCAAACAAACAAGAGCTTCCTCTCTCCATGAATCTCTAAATCCTTCATCCATAGCAATCAAATCACTATGAATAATTCAGTTGACAAACAACTCACACATAATAATTTAATGAGTTCCTCTCCCCT
Source organism: Salvelinus namaycush (assembly GCF_016432855.1). Lineage (NCBI taxonomy): Eukaryota > Metazoa > Chordata > Actinopteri > Salmoniformes > Salmonidae > Salvelinus > Salvelinus namaycush. The sequence goes on from NC_052312.1 coordinate 39,145,724, forward strand.
CTCCTCAGCAGGCTCTGATATACTGTTAGCTGCCCAGGGTGGAGATATATTTGCACCTCTTGGAGAAACGTCAACAAGAAGTCCACTTCAACAATAATGAGTAACATTATTTTTTATGTTCAGTCAGACCCCCGCCACAGGTTGACCGTTTAACTTTACTGTGCAGTATATCAGCAGCACACCTGAAACCATAACCATGACAACGTAATAATAATAAATAAATAATAAACATATTTTATGTATAACCACTTGGCTTGTGTGAATGCGGGTTGAACTGGAAGTGTTAAAACATTGTATGATGAGCAACATCCAGTAAGATACAGAATATGCAAGCATATAGGTAATTTATAACATGTCTGTTGATGCCTTACGTCAAATACATTTTCATAAAGCTATGTTAATAATCAAGCTTTAATGATGCACATTAAAGTAGTCATGTATTATTTAATGCAATTAAACAAAGGCTTTTAAAGGGTTTATATATGTATTATATCATGTTATGTTTCCTGTTTCACACATAATCAAGTCACGAGATCAAGGGCTCTCCCTCATCTGAATGACACTGAAAACACCTGCATATCCTATTACAACACCATACACATTCTATATGATTAACTTCCCATCAAGAAGGTCCACAGCTGTCTAAACACATGCTCTGAGTCAGTATGGCAATGCTATTTACTCATCTCTCATCTCTGCCCAGGCTCCACACACACACACACACACACACACACACACACACACACACACACACACACACACACACACACACACACACACACACACACACACACACACACACACACACACACACACACACACACACACACACACACACACACACACACACACACACACACTCTCTTATGGCTATCACTGGTGCCAGCGCACATAACACAAGTCCATCATAGCTGTGGTGAATTATTACATCATACATACGGAGTGGGTGGAAACCTTTGTAAAAAGTATGACTGGAAAGAAATCATTTTGCAATACATTCTGTTATTCCCATGGACAAACAACATATTTACTTGCAATGTATGAAATTGATTGCCAGCCAACTTGGTAAATAAAGTATGAGAGTCAGTAGGGAACCTAGGACTGACCCTCCATATTATTCACACTCAGCAAAGCCATGCCAGAGGCTTATACAACATGTAGACTTGGAACTAATATGGGCTGTATAAGTCTGTATGGTGAGAGAAGAGAACATTGAGTCAAGATCTACTGTACCTGTTCAGTAGGAGCGACACTGCGGAATGTTCCAACATCATTACCAAGGCAATAACAATCCCCCAAATTAAGGGTAAAATGATTTGACAATGGGTAATTGTCACCTCCGCTACTGAGAACATGTCTCCAAATGAAGTGTCAGTGTTCAGAATATAACTTTTTCCATCCTTCTTTTCTTTCCAAACAGTGTTCCTATTGGACTCTATTCTTTATCACCAACCCTTGTCTCTGTGCTTGGTGTCAGCAATAGAACTGTTCTGAATCATAGGTGTGGGTGAAGAGAAGAGAACAGAACAGAAGGGACAGGAAGAGGAGAGGAAGAGGAAGAGGAAGAGGAAGAGGAAGAGGAGAGGAATAATCAAAGGTTGTGTAACTCCCCATGAGCCTCCCGCTGCCCCTGGAACTAACACATAACAGATAGTCTTCAGTGTGGTGAGAATAGAACACATAAGAGACCTGCAGTGGGTCCAATCCTTTCCATTAACATTATTCTCCAAAGCAAAGCCTCTGCCGAGGAAAACATTGGGTGTTCATCAAAGCAGTTCAGCCTGTCTCTGTGTCCAGATGTGGACTGTAACTATGTTTGATGCTAACATCTTCATGCATGAAAGTCATAATGTGGAAGGGTCAACCTAAAAGAGGAAACACATTACCTGGCAATGACAAAGTAACGTGATAACTACACCTGGACTAGCAGGACAGCAAGCAGCCAAGCCAATCCTGAGGGGTTAACCTTGAGCCGCCGTGTTTGATAGACAATGGTAAACATCATTATTCAGCCAATCAGGTATCCCCTAAAGTAACTTATTAAATTAGAAGGTAATTGCTTATGTAAACAAAGCCTAATTGAATATAATGGCCCAGCTTTATTTAGCATTTAATTAACATGGCTGTTTAAGCAGAAGTCCACAGCGGCTGAGCTGGGAAGATGCAGTAGAGCTTGGTGCAGTCTTCTATTGTCTTCTATTGTTTGGTCTGGTCATTTATGTCGGAGGTAGTGTAGAGAAGTAATATTGAATATATACACACGCACACGCACACACACACATATATATACACCGGCTCCGAAATAATACCAACATGTTTCAAGCAGACCACCATAGTCCCTGTGCCCAAGAACACGAAGGTAACATGCCTAAATGACTACCGACCCGTAGCACACACGGCTGTACACATGAAATGCTTTGAAAGGCTGGTCATGGCTCACATCAACACCATTATCCCAGAAACCCTAGACCCACTCCAATTTGCAGACCGCACCAACAGATCCACAGATGATGCAATCTCTAGTGCACTCCACACTGCCCTTTCCCACCTGGACAAAAGGAATACCTACGTATGTGAGAATGCTATTCATTGACTACAGCTCAGCGTTCAACACCATAGTGCCCTCAAAGCTCATCACTAAGCTAAGGACCCTGGGACTAAACACCTCCCTCTGCAACTGGATCCTGGACTTCCTGATGGGCCACCCCCAGGTGGTAAGGGTAGGTAACAACATATCCGCCACGCTGATCCTCAACACGGGGGCCCCTCAGGGGTGCGTGCTCAGTCCCCTCCTGTACTCCCTGTTCACTCATGACTGCATGGCCAGGCACGACTCCAACACCATAATTAAGTTTGCTGATGACACAACAGTGGTAGGCCTGATCACCGACAACAACGAGACAGCCTATAGGGAGGAGGTCAGAGACCTGACCGTGTGGTGCAACAGCATCTCACTCAACGTGAACTTGACAAAGGAGATGATTGTGGACTACAGGAAAAGCAGGACCGAGCACGCCCCCATTCTCATCGACGGGGCTGTAGTGGAGCAGGTTGAGAGTTTTAAGTTCCTTGGTGTCCACATCACCAACAAACTAACATGGTCCAAGCACACCAAGACAGTCATGAAGAGGGCACGACAAAACCTATTCCCCCTCAGGAGACTGAAAAGATTTGGCATGGGTCCTCAGATCCTCAAAAGGTTTTACAGCTCTACCATCGAGAGTATCTGGTATCAAGGTAAGACCCAGATGCAGACCGTGTCGAATTAACAATGTTTATTACAGCAACAGGGGAAAAGGTACAGGACCGCCGGCAGGCTCAGGGTCAGGTCAGGCAGAGGTCAGTAATCCAGAGGTGGGGCAAAGTTACAGGAAGGCAGGCTGGCTCAAGGTCAGGGGCAGGCAGAGTGGTCAGGTGGGTGGGTACAGGGTCAGGACAGGCAAGGGTCAAAAACCAGGAGAATGAGAAAAGAGAGGCTGGGGAAAAGCAGGAGCAAACACAAAAATGCTGGTTGTCTTGACAAACAAGACGAACTGGCAACAGATAAACAGAGAACACAGGTATAAATACACATGGGATAATGGGGAAGATGGGCGACACCTGGAGGGGTGGAGACAATCACAAAGACAAGTGAAACAGATCAGGGTGTGACAGAGAGCATCCTGACGGGTTGCATCACTGCCTGGTATGGCAACTGCTCGGCCTCAGACCGCAAGACACTACAGAGGGTAGTGCGTATGGCCCAGTACATCACAGGGGCCAAGCTTCCTGCCATCCAGGACCTCTATACCAGGCCGTGTCAGAGGAAGGCCCTAAAAATTGTCAAAGACTCCAGACACCCTAGTCATAGACTGTTCTCTCTGCTACCGCATGGCAAGTGGTACCGGAGTGCCAAGTCTAGGTCCAACAGGCTTTTAAACAGCTTCTACTCCCAAGCCATAAGACTCCTGAACAGCTAATCAAATGGCTACCCAGACTATTTGCATTGCCCCTCCCCCCCTTCTACGCTGCTGCTACTCTCTGTTATTATCTATGCATAGTCACTTCAATAACTGTACCTACATGTACATATTACCTCAATTACCTTGACACCGTTGCCCCCTCACATTGATTCTGTACCGGTACCCCATGTATATAGACCCGCTATTGTTATTTACTTCTGCTCTTTAATTATTTGTTATTATTTTTTGTTTGTTTGTATTTTCTTAAAACTGCATTGTTGATTAAGGGCTGGTAAGTAAGCATTTCACTATAAGGTCTACAGTACACCTGTCGTATTTGGAGCATGTGACAAATAACATTTGATTTGATTTTATATACACGCATATATACACGCACACACATACATACATGTCGCTTACAACCCGTAATAAGACTATGTAATTAGTATGCTAACAAAGTCTATTAAACTGTTTATCTGACTCCATAAAAATGATTAAAATATGCAAGCAAGCATTAGGCAATGAGTTATCCGTGACTAGCAAGAATTGGTCTGAGAATGGAATTCTAAAGGCAAATAGGTTTAATGACATTGTAAAATAAACAATTAATTATGCATGGAATAAAGCTTAAGTTGCAAACCATTAATAAGCATTACATGACATTATTCTAGCCATGAAAACCTTAGAGTTACAAAGCAATGTATGAACAAATCAGATGAAAATGTACCTGGCCAGAGGTCTAAAAGCCTAGGAAATGAGCATCTATCACACAGCCTTTTTTCATGGGTGGAATACAGGATAAGAGGCAGAAAAGGCCATTTCATTCCATTTATAACATTTGAAGGTGTGACTTTTTCAAACCAAAACCAACCAACATTGAACAATTAAATGATACCTAGTTACAGTAACCTGATCACTCAGGCCCAATCTCTACAGGATGTCACAGCATCCAAAGGTATTGTGGGGGATGAGACCAATGCAACTAAGGTAGAATTCCTAAAGACAATAAAACTCCTTTACATACAGTAGTTTACAGTTCACCCTGTACAGGTACAAGTTACCACAGAGATCATACATCCATATACATTAGATAGCATCAGAGTTCTCCTCAGGGGACAAGTATAAAATAGATACCAAACATGGCTGCAATATATAATTTTATCACACATTCAAGTAGTCAGTCAGCTGGATACGGTGTGAGAGAGAGAGGCCTTTTGGCCCCTTAACGGGGGAATCTTATCTTTGACTGGTCCTTGAGCATTGTCTTGGGCCATTTGCCATGCAGACCCAGAGATGACAGAGAGCACATACATTAATGCCAAGCCTACACTAGAAGGTCAGCATTGAAACAAGACTCAAAAGCCTTTTTATTTTTTCATTCAATGCTTTAAAGCCTTTTACGATTCATTTTGATATCATCCTTAAACTTTTTATAGAAAAGATTACCTGTTACGGCTGTCATAGTCGTTCTCCTCCTCAGACGAGGAGGAGCATGGATCGGACCAACACGCAGAGTGGTTAGTGTTCATTATTTAATGAAAGTAAAACAGAACACTTCAAGACACAAAACAACAAACGTAACCAAACCGAAAACAGTCCCGTGTGGCACGAACACTGACACGAGATACAAACACCCACAAAACACACGTGAAACCCAGGCTGCCTAAGTATGATTCTCAATCAGGGACAACGATTGACAGCTGTCTCTGATTGAGAATCATACCCGGCCGAACACAAACATCCCAACATAGAAAATCAAACATAGACAAACCCACCCAACTCACGCCCTGACCAACAAAATAAATACAAGAAAAAGGAAAACAGGTCAGGAACGTGACATAACCCCCCCCTTAAGGTGCGAACTCCGGGCGCACCAGCATAAACTCTAGGGGAGGGTCTGGGTGGACGTCTGTCCACGGTGGCGGCTCTGGCGCTGGTCGTGGTCCCCACCCCACCATAGTCAAACCCCGCTTCCGTGGCCTCCTCCCAATGGCCACCCTCCATGTCAATCCCACTATACCAAAGGGCAGCACCGGACTGAGGGGCAGCTCCGGACTGAGGGGCAGCACCGGACTGAGAGGCAGCACCGGACTGAGGGGCGGATCCTGGCTGGCCGGCTCTGGCGGATCCTGGCTGGCCGGCTCTGGCGGATCCTGGCTGGACGGTTCTGGCGGATCCTGGCTGGACGGCTCTGGCGGATCCTGGCTGGACGGCTCTGGCGGATCCTGGCTGGACGGCTCTGGCTGGTCCTGGCTGGACGGCTCTGGCTGGTCCTGGCTGGACGGCTCTGGCTGGTCCTGGCTGGACGGCTCTGGCGGATCCTGTCTGGCAGACGGCTCTGAAGGCTCAGGACAGACGGGCAGCGCTGGGCAGGCAGACAGTTCAGACAGCGCTGGGAAGGCAGGCAGTTCAGACAGTGCTGGGAAGGCAGGCAGTTCAGACTCAGGCTGCGCTGGAGAGGAGGAAGGCTCTGACAGCGCTGGACAGGTGGGAGCAGCTGGAGAGAGAACCCGGAGAGACAGCCTGGTGCGGGGGGCTGCCACCGGAGGACTGGTACGTGGAGGTGGCACCGGGTATACCGGACCGTGAAGGAGGACACGCGCTCTTGAGCACCGAGCCTCCCCAACCCTACCAGGTTGAATGGTCCCCGTAGCCCTGCCAGTGCGGCGAGGTGGAATAGCCCGCACTGGGCTAAGCACGCGTACTGAGGACACCGTGCGCTTTACCGCATAACACGGTGTCTGACCAGTACGACGCCCTCTCACTCCACGGTAAGCACGGGGAGTTGGCTCAGGTATCCTACCCGGCTTTGCCACACTCCGCGTGTGCCCCCCCAAGACATTTTTGGGTCTGACTCTCGGGCTCCCAACCGCGTCGCCGCGCTGCCTCCTCATACCAGCGCCTCTCTGCCTTCGCTGCCTCCAATTCCGCCTTGGGACGGCGATATTCCTCTGGCTGAGCCCAGGGTCCTTTGCCGTCCAGAATCTCTTCCCAAGTCCAGGAGTCCTGGGTTTTTTTCCGCTGCTGTTGCCGCCCTTCTCCACTCCGCTTGGTCCATTGGTGGTGGGTGTTTCTGTTACGGCTGTCATAGTCGTTCTCCTCCTCAGACGAGGAGGAGCATGGATCGGACCAACACGCAGAGTGGTTAGTGTTCATTATTTAATGAAAGTAAAACAGAACACTTCAAGACACAAAACAACAAACGTAACCAAACCGAAACAGTCCCGTGTGGCACGAACACTGACACGAGATACAAACACCCACGTGAAACCCAGGCTGCCTAAGTATGATTCTCAATCAGGGACAACGATTGACAGCTGTCTCTGATTGAGAAGCATACCCGGCCGAACACAAACATCCCAACATAGAAAATCAAACATAGACAAACCCACCCAACTCACGCCCTGACCAACTAAATAAATACAAGAAAAAGGAAAACAGGTCAGGAACGTGACATTACCTGAAGGTAAAACTTATGTTATCATACCATCAAACTATCATACCAAAAGAGTATCATTTCTAGACAGGTACTGAGAAAAGACCCCATCAGTCCCTTGTCCTCTTGACTCCCTTATAAGGCTTGCTCTTGTATGTCCTGTATGACATTGACTCTATTGCCTCTTGACAACGCATTATTCAAGTTTCCTATCTTTCTTCATCTGTGGTCATTGCAATGCAATCAGAACTTGTGCACAATTCTGTCTGAGAAATGTCACACTGTATTCATAGATATTCCTCTCTCCACAAACACTCCAAAGCTCCATAACTCAAGGAACTCACATACTGGGAATCATTTCCCAAAACCATCTAGGATGCACTTCTCCTGTTATTATTTTCAAGTCACAGCATTGCCTGTTGACGAGAAACATTCAGTCGTATGGGTACTGGTCCGTACAGATAACGAAAAATAAATAGTGTATTTCCAGAACGAAGACACTCAAATGGAGAACCAACAATGCATGTTGTGTTCCTACCTAACTTTTCACGTACAGACGGACTACGTGGAATTTTGGAGTACTTCGAACAGTTCAAAGAACAGCGGGCATGTTTTCCTATTTGTTACTTGTGAAGGGTGTTATTGAAACTCCGGCGGAGATGGATAAAGAGGACAGTTGAGGAAACACCTTATCAGTATTTATAATAGAAAGTACATTCCCTGCTCGGAGATGAACACACAGATGCATCCATAATTGATCTGGGGAGTAAGCGAGGGGTCCTGTGTAGTCTGTGGCGGGCCCTCCTATTCACCAACTCTTGTAATGTGATGATGGATGCTCCGCTGGAGCCAGAGATAACACGGAGGCACCCAAGAGAGGAAAGACTGAAGCACAGAGATTGTCTGGGAGAGGGAGAGCAGCTAGACAGTGCTTAAAAACAGAAACAGTGATAAGGAAATAGCTTTATATCTCTGAAAATCCTAAACAATAAGAGGCTTGCAGAGTGAGAGCAGGCCTCACAGTTCTGGTAAGCCATCCTTCACAGAGTGGGGTGGACTCTCCATTGTATCAGCAGTGATGGGGTTCCATCAAGTACCCAAAGCTAGAGTTGGAAGGCTTCAAAGCAAGAGGTCCCCATATGAAGGCCTCAATGATGTTAGATTAATGTTGAGCATAATAAGGAATGGAATGGTGAGAGAGATTTTGATGAGAAACAACAAAGAAGGAATTCTGGACAAACAAAGAGAGGTCTCTGCAGTCTGCATGTGTGTCATATCTCACACAAGGCCAGAGCAAAAGGCTGACTGCAACAAAAAAAAAACACTCCAAGCTCATCCATGAGATTTACAATCAAAATCCACCTGACAAAGACTTCATATAGCTTCCAGTCCCAGCACAGTTCAGAGATCACAGCAGACCATTGATACTACAGCCAGATATTACACATACCTGTTTGTTCCCAACAGAAAGCTCCACAGATGGTAGAAGGATTTACACACAATCTCTAGTGGGATTTAGGGGAAGGATCAGACTCCAGAAACACAGGAAGTGTTGACCTTGTCAGTTGGAGCAAAGTCTTAGCGTGGCTGGCAGGTAAACTGCCACCCCAACACGTCTAACACTCTGGCATCAATTATTCATCACAAATAGAATTTGGAAACAGAAAATGGAAAACCAAAATATCTTCACAAGTAAAACCACGAGGGGCAAAAAGTAAACAGTATGACCCGTCTCTGTTGAAACGCCCAAAGCCGTTTTCTGAGAGAAAAAATGCCCTTGGTTTGTATCCTCTCCTCAAAAACCCCTTTAACCTCTGTGTCTCTTTATAGCTGGTGTGTATATACACATTTTAAAGAAATGGATTCCTACTCAGAGCGCCCGGGGCTGGGCAGAACAAAAAACGTGTGTATTAGTGCTTAGCAGAAAGGAGACGTGCAAGACGGAGAGAAGACTAGAGCCCAGCTGTTCTGTCTGTCGCTGCTCTTTAGCCGTTCCATTAAGAAGCCATTCATCAGATTATGCATTCCCAGGATGCACAGCTTTCCCTTTCGCCAGAGTCCCAGTGACTGTGAATTCATCCCGTGGGGGGCATCGCTAATTGAAATGTCATTATAGCTCCGAACTTACATGGCAAAGAGCACTGTTAAAGGAGCTGGATCATGTATGCAACCCATGTACTGTATATGACATACTGGAGGATACCAGTCAAGATGAAGTGAGGACTTCTAATATAGATACTAAGGGAATATGAGGGGCTAGTAAGGTTATTCCAGCAGAAATCTTGATGGTATTTTTGACTATTATTGACTTAATATTTTCCGGAATTTAATTTGGCAGTCCTTGACTCCATTCAAAAATCTAACACAGGCTTGATGTGAAACACCGATTTTATGATCAGTTAGACAAATGAATAGTGCCCAGTGATCATCCCCTGTGGCATGCTGTTGTTAAAGGGCCCATAACAGGACAACTTTACAAACAAGCTGCTTCTCCATTTTAGTGGTCAGTGCTGTAAAACGTGAATGGCCCTGAAAAGAAGCAAGTTGGAAATAATGACTTTGTGAGTGTGAGGATATGTAAAAAATAATATGAAACATTCTAATCAAAGCTAAGGAAGCAAATGGACCTTGAAGAAATGTAATCCTGGTCTGCATGCTAACCACACTTTTGCCTTAAGAGCGACTAAACCAACTTGTATGGTTAAAAACGGCCTATGTGGCATCAATACGTCAGAAACATTTATTCTAGTGTCAAAATTGACTACAAAGTGTAAATAGAACAATTTTCGTAAAAAATTCAGCATATTCCAAAACAGAGTTTTGTGATATTTGTGTAACTGAGGATGCCACAACTTGCATGAGGGTTAGGTTTTCATTTCAATCCTGCTCACACAGGGCCACCGCGGCTTAATTCACACAGGCAGCCCAATTCTGATATTTTTTCTCCTAATTGGTCTTTTGACCAAACACATACGATCTTTTCACGTCAGATCTTTTTCAGACCTGATCTGATTGATCAGTGATTGGTTTAGTGAAAAAAATTAATCAGAATTGGGCTGCCTATCTAAACGCAGCCTGCCTGGCAGTCTAATCACAGTTGGCAGTAATCAAATAATCTGGTGCACGCTATCCAATCTCTGAACAGAATCAACCAACAACCAACCATTTATTTACAGACAGCCAAACTAACCATTAGCACGCAGCGCCTCTGACTTGTTTACACAACAAACAAGAAGACATCGTCGCAAATGTTATGTTGAAAGAAAAAGCGTTTTTTTTAAACGGCTTGTGTTTATTCCAACTCAAACATTCTCACATTTGTGAACTAACATTTGCATCACAAAAACAGCTGTCATCAAAGATAGGCTACTACTCTAAAAACAAGCTTCTACTCTAGAAAAAAACTACTACTCTATTAACAAGCTACTACTCTAGAAACTAGATACTACTCTATTAACAAGCTACTACTCTAGAAACTAGATTCTACTCTAGAAACAAGCTACGACTCTAAAAACAAGCTACTACTCTAGAAACAAACTGCTACTCTAGATACAAAATACTACTCTAGAAACTAGATACTACTCTAGAAACAAGCTACAACTCTAGAAACTAGATACTACTCTAGAAACAAGCTGCTACTCTCGAAACAAGCTGCTACTCTAGATACAAAATACTACTCTAGAAACAAGCTGCTACTCTAGAAACTAGATACTACTCTAGAGACAAGCTGCTACTCTAGAAACAAGCTGCTACTCTAGAAACAAGCTGCTACTCTAGAAACTAGATACTACTCTAGAAACAAGCTGCTACTCTAGAAACTAGATACTACTCTAGAAACTAGCTTCTACTCTAGAAACAAGCTGCTACTCTAGAAGCTAGATTCTACTCTAGAAACAAGCTGCTACTCTAGAAGCTAGATTCTACTCTAGAAACAAGCTGCTACTCTAGAAACTAGCTTCTACTCTAGAAACAAGCTGCTACTCTAGAAGCTAGATTCTACTCTAGAAACAAGCTGCTACTGTCACGAATCCCGCTTCCTGAGTCTGGGTTTGCCTGTGTGTCTGTCCTGGAGTGTGTTTCAGGTGTCCTGGAACGCACCCTGTCTGGTTGCCGGGCGAATTAGCTCATTGGGAGATTGATTTCACCCGCACCTGTTTCCCGTCAGTAATCTGCACACCTGTCCTGATCATCATCTCTACCCTTCAAAAGCTCTGACCTGACTTCCATTCCCTGCCGGATCGTTAGCCATGAACAGTATGTTGTGCCTGAGTACCAGACTCCAGTTGGATAGAATTTGTTTTGTTGTTTTCATTTACGTATTGCTTGCCTTGAACTTACCTCCGTTTGTTTTGTCTTCAGTTACTCACCTGGATCATTCACTCCATTCCCGCCTGGTTGACAGAGGATTCTGCTACTACATTGGATTCACCTATTTCCTCTCATCTACTCACCACCGCTGCCCGCTACGCCATCTGGATATATCTACCTTTTCACATTTCACTGTAAATAAATACTCACCTTCTTCCTACGCTCCTTGTCCTGGTCTGCTTCTGGGTTCGATCTTGAAAGATCGTGACAGAACGATCCGGACAGTAATGAACCCAGCGGACCTGGACTCCGTTTGCCATGCCATTACCCTGCAGGAGAAGAAATTGGGACAACACAATACGGCGCTACAGGAGATAGCGAGTTCGATCCAGAATTTATCTGCTAGCTTGACACAAGTTAAGGATCAGCTCAGTTTGCAGGTGATTCATTCACCACCGGTTTCACCCATCTCACCTGCCGTGTCTGAAGCGGTTCCATTTCGTGAACCCAAGGTACCGACGCCTGATAAATATGAAGGGGATTTGGGAAAATGCCGTTCGTTTCTTATGCAGTGTGGGTTAGTGTTTGATCTACAGCCCCATTCTTACGCCACTGACAAGGCTAGGATAGCCTTTGTTATTGAACTGTTGCGTGGAAGAGCTCTGGAATGGGCTTCAGCCGTTTGGGAACGACAGGGAACCTGCACGGCTTCATATCAGGAGTTCACGGGAGAGATGAGGAAGCTTTTTGATCATCCAGTCCGAGGTAAGGACGCAGCTAAACGTTTGTTCTCTCTTCGCCAAGGAGATCGCAGTGTGGCAGATTTTATGATTGAGTTCAGGACATTGGCTGTGGAGAGTGGTTGGAATGAGGAGTCACTACAAGCGGTTTTTTACAAGGGGTTGTCAGATGAACTTAAGGATGAGCTGATTTCTTATCCAGAGCCTAGTGACTTAGACAGCTTGGTCGCTTTATCTATTCGGGTTGATAATAGAGTCCGAGAGAGGAGGGAGAAGCAGTGGGGTCTATCCAATCAATCTGTAACTCGGTTACCATTCGGTTCAGGAGGTGAACCAGGACGTATTGATCGTTATTCTCCACACGGGATTAGTGGAGGAGTCTTGCCACCAGATTCTGAACCAATGCAAGTGGGGCGACACGGGCTAACTAAGGAGGAGCGCCAACGTAGACGTGAGACCAATAGCTCTTTCTACTGTGGTAGATCGGGACATTACAACTCCGCTTGTCCACAGCGCCCGTTAAACTGCCCGGCTCGCTAAATTTGGGAGGAATTTTAGCGAGCCAGTTTCAATCTCTCAAGGATCTTGTCAGACCCCGTTTTCCTGCGACCCTTATGAATAAGGATCAGAGTTTTGACCTGAACGCTTTTATCGATTCAGGTGCCGATGGCAACTTTATGGATGCCGACTTGGTGGAACAGCTGGGGCTTTCCAAGGAGCAATTGCCGGAAGCCATTGAAGCAACCACTCTGAACGGCAGTAGTCTGGCACGGATCACTATGAGGACTGAACCGGTTAAGATGTTGGTGTCGGGAAATCATTCAGAGTTTATCTCTTTCTTCATTTTGTCCTCGCCCCATGTTCCTCTGGTTCTTGGTTACCCCTGGCTGAAGGAACACAATCCCTCGTTTGATTGGGTGACAGGGAAGGTAACTAGTTGGAGCATTGAGTGTCATGCTAACTGCCTTAGGACTGCCTGTTCTCCTGCTGTTTCCAGTCAGGTCAGTGACTCTGCTCCTCCTGATTTGTCCCTGGTTCCAGAAACATATCACGAGTTGGGTGAGGTATTCAGTAAACAGAAGGCTCTGTCTCTTCCTCCCCACCGACCTTATGATTGTGCGATTAATCTGTTTCCTGGATCTGCCTTTCCCAAGGGACGGTTATACAGTATCTCTCGACCGGAACGTGAGGCCTTGGAGACCTACATCAAGGAGTCTCTAGCTACAGGTCTCATTCGGCCATCGTCATCACCTTTGGGAGCAGGATTTTTTTTTGTGAGCAAGAAGGATGGTTCTCTTCGACCGTGTATTGATTATCGGGGTTTGAATGAGATTACGGTTAAGAACAAGTATCCCCTGCCCTTGATGAGCTCGGCTTTCGATTCCTTACAGGGTGCTACGGTTTTTACGAAGCTTGATTTACGTAATGCTTATCATTTGGTTCGGATCAAGGAGGGGGACGAGTGGTTGACTGGGTTCAATACTCCGATGGGACATTTTGAGTACCAGGTGATGCCGTTTGGACTGACCAACGCTCCGGCGGTGTTCCAAAGTATGGTGAATGACGTTTTGAGAGATATGATTGGTATTTTTGTGTTCGTTTACCTGGATGATATCCTCATCTTCTCAAAGGAGCTTTCTAGCCACGTTCTGCATGTCAAGCAGGTCCTGCAGCGGTTATTGGAGAACCGTCTGTTCGTGAAGGCGGAGAAGTGTGATTTTCACGCCCATACAACGTCCTTCCTCGGGTACATCATATCCAGGGGAGAGATCAAGATGGACCAAGAGAAGGTTCGGGCGGTTCGGGATTGGGTCCAGCCCGGTACAAGATTGCAGCTCCAGAGATTCCTGGGGTTTGCGAATTTTTATCGGAGGTTTATCCGTGACTACAGCCGGGTGGCTGCACCTTTAACTGTCCTGACGTCTTGCACCAGAAAGTTCTGTTGGACTCCTGAGGCAGACCGAGCATTTCTGGACTTGAAGAGCCGATTCACCAACGCCCCGATTCTCTCTCAACCTGACACTTCCCGTCAGTTCGTTGTGGAAGTGGATGCTTCTGATGTGGGTGTGGGCGCCATCCTGTCCCAGCGTAGCTCCACTGACGGTAAACTCCATCCCTGCGCTTTCTACTCTGGTCGTCTTTCTCCAGCTGAAAGAAACTACGATGTGGGTAACCGGGAGCTTCTCGCTGTGAAGCTTGCCTTGGAGGAGTGGCGGCACTGGTTGGAGGGAGCGGAGCAACCGTTTGTGGTCTGGACTGACCACAAGAATCTGGCTTACGTACAATCGGCTAAACGTCTCAACGCCCGTCAGGCTAGGTGGGCCTTGTTTTTTGGACGTTTCAATTTTTCCCTGACGTTCCGACCTGGGTCTAAGAACGGGAAGGCGGATGCCCTGTCCCGGATGTTCTCTAAGACGGAGGAGAGTGGGGTCAAGACTGAGACGATTCTTCCCCAGAATGTTGTCGTGGGAGCCGTTACATGGAGGATAGAGGAGGATGTGATGGCGGCCCTTCGGACGCAGCCCGGCCCCGGTAACGGTCCACCCGGTCGGTTGTTCGTACCCGAGTCGGTCCGTTCTGCTGTCCTTCAGTGGTCCCACGCCAGCAAGATAGCTTGTCACCCTGGCGTTGCTCGGACTATGGCACTACTGCGCAGACGTTTTTGGTGGCCTGCCATGGGAGAAGATACCCGGAGGTTTGTTGCCGCATGTCCTGTTTGTGCCCAGAACAAGAGTACCAATCGGCCCAGCTCTGGGCTTCTTCACCCTCTACCTATCCCTCGGCGACCTTGGTCGCATCTGGCCCTGGATTTTGTCACGGGATTGCCCCCTTCTGTTGGGAACACGGTCATTCTGACCATTGTGGACAGATTCAGCAAGTTTGCTCATTTTGTTCCTCTCTCCAAGCTTCCATCGGCTACGGAGACGTCCGAGATCCTGGTCAGGGAGGTTTTCAGGGTTCACGGATTGCCCAGTGACATTGTGTCTGACCGTGGTCCTCAGTTTACCTCTGCTGTCTGGAAATCCTTCTGTTTGGCCATTGGAGCTACAGTCAGTCTCACTTCTGGATTTCACCCACAATCTAATGGTCAAGCGGAGAGAGCCAACCAGAAGATGGAGTCCACGCTGCGTTGTCTTGTCTCCTCTGATCCCACCTCTTGGTCATCTCAATTACCCTGGGTTGAGTATGCCCATAATACCCTTCCTTCATCTGCCACTGGGATGTCCCCCTTCCAATGCCTTTACGGATACCAACCTCCTTTGTTTCCTTCTCAGGAGAGGGATCTCTCGGTTCCCTCTGTCCAGACCCATATTCGTCGTTGCCACCGGACCTGGCATCGGGTTTAGAGTTTCTGACCGGTATCAGATACAGGCGAACCGTCGCCGTATTCCTGCCCCAGCTTATACGGTTGGAGATAAGGTTTGGTTGGCTACACGGGATCTTCCTCTACGGACGGAGTCAAGGAAGTTGTCACCTAAGTTCATTGGTCCGTTTGTAGTGGAGAGAATCATAAATCCTGTGGTGGTTCGACTCAAGTTGCCTGCAACACTTAGAGTGCATCCCACTTTTCATGTCTCCTGTCTCAAGCCGGTTCACCTCAGTCCTCTGTTGCCTCCTCCTCCTCGTCCTCCTCCTCCTCGGATGATCGGAGGTGGTCCTGTCTACACGGTGCGCCGCATCATGGACTCCAGACGGCGGGGTCGAGGGTACCAGTTTCTAGTGGACTGGGAAGGATATGGTCCAGAGGAGAGGAGTTGGATTCCTCGGCGACAAATTCTGGATGACGACCTGATTCGTGACTTCTACCGCCTCCATCCTGGCGCTCCAGGTAGTCCGCCCGGTGGCGTTCGTCGGAGGGGGGGTACTGTCACGAATCCCGCTTCCTGAGTCTGGGTTTGCCTGTGTGTCTGTCCTGGAGTGTGTTTCAGGTGTCCTGGAACGCACCCTGTCTGGTTGCTGGGCGAATTAGCTCATTGGGAGATTGATTTCACCCGCACCTGTTTCCCGTCAGTAATCTGCACACCTGTCCTGATCATCATCTCTACCCTTCAAAAGCTCTGACCTGACTTCCATTCCCTGCCGGATCGTTAGCCATGAACAGTATGTTGTGCCTGAGTACCAGACTCCAGTTGGATAGAATTTGTTTTGTTGTTTTCATTTACGTATTGCTTGCCTTGAACTTACCTCCGTTTGTTTTGTCTTCAGTTACTCACCTGGATCATTCACTCCATTCCCGCCTGGTTGACAGAGGATTCTGCTACTACATTGGATTCACCTATTTCCTCTCATCTACTCACCACCGCTGCCCGCTACGCCATCTGGATATATCTACCTTTTCACATTTCACTGTAAA
Organism: Salvelinus namaycush; assembly: GCF_016432855.1. Taxonomy (NCBI): domain Eukaryota; kingdom Metazoa; phylum Chordata; class Actinopteri; order Salmoniformes; family Salmonidae; genus Salvelinus; species Salvelinus namaycush. Next base: position 39,162,503 of record NC_052312.1, read on the forward strand.
TAAATACTCACCTTCTTCCTACGCTCCTTGTCCTGGTCTGCTTCTGGGTTCGATCTTGAAAGATCGTGACAGCTACTCTAGAAACTAGCTTCTACTCTAGAAACAAGCTGCTACTCTAGAAACAAGCTTCTACTCTAGAAACAAGCTGCTACTCTAGAAACAAGCTGCTACTCTAGAAACAAGCTGCTACTCTAGAAACAAGCTACTACTCTAGAAACAAGCTACTACTCTAGAAACAAGCTACTACTCTAGAAACAAGCTACTACTCTAGAAACTAGATACTACTCTAGAAACAAGCTACTACTGTCACGCCCTGACTTTAGTTATATTTGTTTTCTTTATTATTTTGTTAGGTCCGCGTGTGACAAGGGTGGTTTGGTTAGTTTTGTATTGTCTAGGTTTTTGTCTTGTCTAGGTTTTTTTTGTTTATCTATGGGGATTTTGTATTGTCTAGGGGAATGTAGGTTTATGGTGGCCTGAATTGGTTCCCAATCAGAGACAGCTGTTTATCGTTGTCTCTGATTGGGGATCCTATTTAGGTTGTCATTTTCCATTTTGGTTTTGTGGGTAGTTGTCCATGTTTAGTTGCCTGTGAGCACTACTTTGGCGGCACGTTTCTTTTGGAGTGTTATTGTTTTGTTGGCGACATCGTTAATAAAGAAGTATGTATGCTCACAACGCTGCGCCTTGGTCCATTTCTTCAACAGACGATCGTGACAACAACTCTAGAAACAAGCTACTACTCTAGAAACTAGATACTACTCTAGAAACTAGATACTACTCTAGAAACAAGCTTCTACTCTAGATGAAAGATACTACTCTAGAAACTAGATACTACTCTAGATACTACTCTAGAAACAAGCTTCTACTCTAGATGAAAGATACTATTCTAGACACTAGATAATATTCTAGAAACTAGATACTACTCTAGAAACTAGATGCTACTCCAGAAACAAGCTTCTACTCTAGATGAAAGATACTACTCTAGACACTAGATAATACTCTAGAAACTAGATACTACTCTAGAAAGTAGATGCTACTCTAGAAACAAGCTTCTACTCTAGATGAAAGATATTACTCTAGACACTAGATAATACTCTAGACACTAGATACTACTCTAGAAACTAGATGCTACTCTAGAAACAAGCTACTACTCTAGAAACTAGATACTACTCTAGAAACTAGATACTACTCTAGAAACAAGCTTCTACTCTAGATGAAAGATACTACTCTAGAAACTAGATACTACTCTAGATACTACTCTAGAAACAAGCTTCTACTCTAGATGAAAGATACTATTCTAGACACTAGATAATATTCTAGAAACTAGATACTACTCTAGAAACTAGATGCTACTCCAGAAACAAGCTTCTACTCTAGATGAAAGATACTACTCTAGACACTAGATAATACTCTAGAAACTAGATACTACTCTAGAAAGTAGATGCTACTCTAGAAACAAGCTTCTACTCTAGATGAAAGATATTACTCTAGACACTAGATAATACTCTAGACACTAGATACTACTCTAGAAACTAGATGCTACTCTAGAAACAAGCTGCTACTCTAGAAACAAGCTGCTACTCTAGAAACAAGCTGCTACTCTAGAAACAAGCTTCTACTCTAGAAACAAGCTGCTACTCTAGAAACTAGCTTCTACTCTAGAAACAAGCTGCTACTCTAGAAACTAGCTTCTACTCTAGAAACAAGCTGCTACTCTAGAAACTAGCTTCTACTCTAGAAACAAGCTGCTACTCTAGAAACAAGCTGCTACTCTAGAAACAAGCTACAACTCTAGAAACAAGGAAGCAATCACGTTCACATTGTCATGCTGCGTCGCGTGTTTGGTATGGTGGCTGTTTGGGATATCAAATCAAATCAAATCAAATTGTATTTGTCACATACACATGGTTAGCAGATGTTAATGCGAGTGTAGCGAAATGCTTGTGCTTCTAGTTCCGACAATGCAGTAATAACCAACAAGTAATCTAACCTAACAATTCCACAACTACTACCTTATACACACAAGTGTAAAGGGATAAAGAATATGTACATAAAGATATATGAATGAGTGATGGTACAGAACGGCATAGGCAAGATGCAGTAGATGGTATAGAGTACAGTATATACATATGAGATGAGTAATGTAGGGTATGTAAACATAAAGTGGCATAGTTTAAAGTGGCTAGTGATACATGTATTACATAAAGATGGCAAGATGCAGTAGATGATATAGAGTACAGTATATACATATACATATGAGATGAGTAATGTAGGGTATGTAAACATTATATTAAGTGGCATTGTTTAAAGTGTCTAGTGGTACATTTTTACATAATTTCCATCAATTCCCATTATTAAAGTGGCTGGAGTTGAGTCAGTATGTTGGCAGCGGCCGCTAAATGTTAGTGGTGGCTGTTTAACAGTCTGATGGCCTTGAGATAGAAGCTGTTTTTCAGTCTCTCGGTCCCTGCTTTGATGCACCTGTACTGACCTCGCCTTCTGGATGATAGCGGGGTGAACAGGCAGTGGCTTGGGTGGTTGTTGTCCTTGATGATCTTTATGGCCTTCCTGTGACATCGGGTGGTGTAGGTGTCCTGGAGGGCAGGTAGTTTGCCCCCGGTGATGCTTTGTGCAGACCTCACTACCCTCTGGAGAGCCTTACAGTTGTGGGCGGAGCAGTTGCCGTACCAGGCGGTGATACAGCCCGACAGGATGCTCTCGATTGTGCATCTGTAGAAGTTTGTGAGTGCTTTTGGTGACAAGCCGAATTTCTTCAGCCTCCTGAGGTTGAAGAGGCGCTGCTGCGCCTTCTTCACAACGCTGTCTGTGTGGGTGGACCAATTCAGTTTGTCCGTGATGTGTACACCGAGGAACTTAAAACTCCCTCTGCTGTTTCCTGAAGTCCACAATCATCTCCTTTGTTTTGTTGACGTTGAGTTTGAGGTTATTCTCCTGACACCACACTCCGAGGGCCCTCACCTCCTCCCTGTAGGCCGTCTCGTCGTTGTTGGTAATCAAGCCTACCACTGTAGTGTCATCCGCAAACTTGATGATTGAGTTGGAGGCGTGCATGGCCACGCAGTCGTGGGTGAACAGGGAGTACAGGAGAGGGCTCAGAACGCACCCTTGTGGGGCCCCAGTGTTGAGGATCAGCGGGGTGGAGATGTTGTTACCTACCCTCACCACCTGGGGGCGGCCCGTCAGGAAGTCCAGGACCCAGTTGCACAGGGCGGGGTCGAGACCCTGGTCTCGTTTGATGTGGTTTGGTTTGGTTTGATGTGGATATCACATCCACATCAAACCACACTCCCAAAACACCTCTCGCTCATGGCTTCTTCCATTTCTTAATGAGCAAGCTACAAAGCCAGGCCAAATCAGTGAGTTCAGCCCCTGAATTCTGTCTCTAACAGCCATCACAGGATTAATTAATCTAATATCTGCTGAAAGCCATCTAATGCTAAGCGAACTACTATTGGCTTTGCTTTGGTAGAGTGTCATAATAAGAACATTTTTATGAGCGTTGTTGTGCTGAAGTGGGGATTGCACCTGTAGCTACTCCATTGAGTTGGTGCTGGAGGGCATTACCCTGTGAAGAGGCTGACCCTGTAATTTAACCCCAGCCACTGCACAACACTCTGTTTGTTTACCTTTCATCTCTGTCCACTTTCTTTTCCATATTCAGCATCAATGGTGGCTGTTATGGCTGATAGTTGTCGCCCATTATCTATGAACAAGATTAATAGAATTGGCGGCGTGGCCCACTTTCATGACGGTAAATCGGAGATGTGAAGCGCCATCAATTTCATTAGGGGCTGAGATGCTTCAGTTTTTCCATAATTTTCTTTAGTACTCGCCGCGCTCTGAGCTTTGTTTTGTCATCATCGCTTTTGACATTTCTCCTGCTTTATATTCATTTGTCTGCAGTAAATAGGAACATCTCTCAATGCTCTGCTTCAATTCCAGAGATGTCTGATTGTATTATGTCATTTGGCATTTATCTTCTCCCATACAGCTCTCTTAATAAATCTGTTGCCGTTGTTGCGGTTTTATACACGGTAGCCAGTGGCGTTGATTGACCGTATGACGACATGTACACTATCGGTCAAAAGTTTTAGAACACCGACTCATTCAAGGGTATTTCTTTATTTTTACCATTTTCTACATTGTAGAATAATAGTGAAGACATCAAAACTATGAAATAACACATATGGAATCATGTAGTAACCAAAAAAGTGTTAAACAAATATATCAAATCAAATAGCCACCCTTTGCCTTGATAATGGCTTTGCACACGCTTGGCATTCTCTCAACCAGCTTCATGAGGTAGTCACCTGGAATGCATTTCAATTAACAGGTTTGCCTTCTTCAAGTTAATTTGTGGAATTTCTTTCCTTCGTAATGCGTTTGAGCCAATCAGTTTTGTTGTGACAAGGTGGGGGGGGGGGGGGGGGGGGGTTATACAGAAGATAGCCCTATTTGGTATAAGACCAAGTCCAAGGACCAAGTCCATATAAGACCAAGGACAACTCAAATAAGCAAAGTGAAATGACAGTCCATCATTACTTTAAGACATGAAAGTCAGTCAAAAACCATCAAAAGCTATGATGAAACTGGCTCTCATGAGGACCGTCACAGGAATGGAAGACCCAGAGTTACCTCTGCTGCGGAAGATACATTCATTCGCGTTACCAGCCCCAGAAATTGCAGCCCAAATAAATGCTTCACAGAGTTCATGTAACAGACACATCTCAACATCAACTGCTCAGAGGAGACTGTGTTAATCAGACCTTCATGGTCGAATTGCTGCAAAGAATCCATTACTAAAGGAAGAGACTTGCTTGGGCCAAGAAACACGAGCAATGGACATTAGACCGGTGGACATCTGTCCTTTGGTCTGGAGTCCAAATTGGAGATTTTTGGTTCCAACCGCTGTGTCTTTGTGAGACACGGTGTGGGTGTATTTCCCACTGTCGTGTCTTTGGCATCATTAAACTGAAGACTGTAAGTTTATCAAATCAATTCTCTGTAATTATTATTATGTGATTAACTAATCAGGTAAATGTAATTAACTAGGAAGTCGGGGCACCAAGGAAAATATTCAGATTACAAAGTTATAATTTTCCTAATATAACTTTCAGATATTTTAATATCTGATCAATTAGTCTTCTAATTAATGAATTATTCTTTACCTCACATTAGTCTCATTCCAAACGTCGTAAATTGTTGGTTATCTGTACGAACCCAGTCTTCACTATGAATCATCCATACATCAATTGTCTCAATCATTTATTTATTAATAACTAATTAATAATCACAGAAATGCATAAACAAACAAACAAAGTAGATATGGTTACAATGAAATGATAGGGGATGTGCCCTAGTGGGCTAAACCGGAATGGCGGCTTGGTAGACAAAGGGACTGAGAAGGGCGCGAAAGACAAAAAGACACTACACCGTTGATAATTATAACAATTGAAATGCTAATCCTTTGCACATGAACGCTCACTCATTCGGGAATAATTGCAATCAATATATATATTTACGCTCAGTGTGTCGTCGGGATCTCTGTTGGAAACGTCCTTCTTTCTGTTGGAAGTTCATTCACCCCTCTCTCTGCGTCCCTGGAGTCTTTGGTTAGAATGGCTACTTCAGAGTAACATTCAGAAATGTTCTTATAGAATAGATGTTCCGGCGGTTGTCGGCATTCGCATTCAATGGTATAGAATTCCTAGCTGCAGACTAGTAATTTGTATCAAAGATTTGCTCTTATTCTGTCGGTATCGATAGTCTCAGAGTTTCAACAACCATTACAACCTTAGCTTATACTCAGGTTTATGGTCTCTGCTCAAACCTTAGCCCTCTCGTGGTAATCGAGGTAAGCTGGTCTGCTGGGAAATCCTTCAGGTGGGGGTTATATTCGTAACAGCAGAAAAGGGCTGTCCCATGACGCCAGGTCAATGTCTGTGCTCATGGGGCGGGCCTATGACTTAGTTAAACTCCAAAAGGAATTAGAGTTTCCTTCAATAAACAGTTTAAAATCACATTGCATAATTTAACAAATAGTTTCATCTTTACTCATTCATTTTATACAACAATTAGATGCAAGCCTCACAACTGAGACTCTTGTATAAACAGAGTTATGGTAATGTGGCTGTATTGTCTCTCATGAGTTTCACAAACATTAAACGAAATGGACCGGTCGTAGCTGGATTCTCCCCCGTACACATTCTCCAAAACATGGACATTGTTCAGTTCTCAAGTTCTGTGATGTGGAAGAGGTTCCTTTGTTCTCCTGTGAAACTCACTCTCTCTATATTGTCTGGCCATGAGGAGAGAGACTCCTCTAGGAATTTATGACCTGCATAACAGAGCCTGGGTGTAGGGGGAAGAGAGAGAGGTGGTGAGAGAGAATGGGGGATGGTGCAGAGAGAGGGGGGTGGTACTCGCTATCCCCAAAGAGGACCACGTCATGACACTACCGTGAGCATGGAGGAGGTGTGATGGTGTGAGGGTGCTTTGCTGGTGGCACTGTCTGTGATTTATTTAGAATTCAAGGCACACTTAACCAGCATGGCTACCACAGCATTCTGCAGCGATACGCTATCCCATCTGGTTTGGGCTTAGTGGGACTATCATTTGTTTTTCAACAGGACAGTGACCCAACACACCTCCAGGCTGTGTAAGGTCTATTTGACCAAGAAGGAGAGTGATGGAGTCCTGCATCGAATGACCTGGCCTCCACAATCCCCCAACCTCAAGCAAATTGAGATGGTTTGGGATGAGTCGTACCACAGAGTGAAGGAAAAGCAAACAACAAGTGCTCAGCATACATGGGAACTCCTTCAAGGCTGCTGGAAATGCATTCCAGGTGAAGCTGGTTAAGGAATGCCAAGAGTGTGCAAGCTGTTATCAAGGCATAGGGTGGGTATTTGATCTCAAATCTCAAATATAACATATATTTTTGGTTACTACATGATTCCATATGTGTTATTTTATAGTGTTGATGTCTTCACTATTATTCTACAATGTAGAAAATAGTACAAATGAAGAAAAACCCTTCTAAAACCTTTGACCAGTAGTATACATACAAATTTGTATTTTATTCCAGTGATTAATCTGCTCATTGTTTCATACTCTGGGTAATTACAGAGGTTTACATAGACCCATAGCCAGAATATGTAATTATGGTATATTAGGATCCAGCCTTATAAACGTCCAGTTCAGTGATAGTGGCTGGTCTTCCGGATGGCTGTATGGCTATGCCCGGATTTAATTACTTTTCATGAGAGGGCCATATCAATAACAAGTTATATGTTGCATATTGCAAGAAAGATAAGAATCTCACCTTTCTGGTAAAACATAGTTATTTATTGATTAGATGTACTCACGTTTAAAGACACAAGCTCAAGTAGATAGTACAAATATGATGAAAATATGAAATATCACATACGTATGATTAACTTCCTATTCATGAAAAATGGGTGAATAGGGCCTGATTTTGGGGGGGATAATCTACATACATTTCCAATCAACTTTACAAATGACATCCTATAAGATTTCAGCTGCCTTATTACTGTAATAATTCATCATAAAACTTGTGGGTTATTTTTGTGGCACAGCTTTCATTCATTCCTCTCCCTACCCTTGTGAAACCCACCGCGAGTTGGCTAGCGACTCTACAAATCCGTTACGATCTCAGCTTTCATGTCCTATAAAAGTTATACATCTGTAATGAACATAAAGTTGTTTTGTTTCACATCTACAAATAATGTTTTGTTTAAAAATTAATGTAATTCGATATAAAACCATGTGTGTTTGTTAGGGGCACAACTTTCACTGGGGTCAGGGGGGACATGTCTCCCCTATATTCTGAAATTTTATTTTTGTCCAACCCAGTTTTATCATTGGAATGTGATACAAAACGAGGCATCAGTGTGCTTTAGGGCAATGCGGATGCCTCCAACCGGTCGGGTAGGCTGGTAGTGTTTATCCGACTGTCTAAAAAAAAATTCTGTCGCTCCCACTTCTAAAACATAAGTTGCACCCCTGGTGATTGTCATAGGATGATAGGACTTCTTCCTATCGATGTGTGAGACTCTCAGTTTCCCAATGCTATGCAGCTTGTGATGTACCCTTCCGCCACAAATTGACAGACAGTCGGACCAGCTAATGAAAATTTAGGCGGGACTTCCCAGCCTCCAATGGATGTGGGTATGTAACCCGATCCCGTAGAGTCTTCAGAGGTGAACTCAATTTCAACTGGGAAGCGGGGCTATCAGCCAAAACTGTCACAGTGCGAATTGGCATTTAGGCTAAGTCCTCAAGGCCTGTTGCCTCCTCGGTGGCCTTTCTTATACAGTAAATGTAAGGGCCGACGCCGGAGATGAGAAGCAGGTACGGGGAGTCAACATTTAATAAGGAACAGACATGAAGCAAGACAGATACAGCGTCAGCACATGGGCAAAACAACGACATTCGACAAACAATGCTGAAGCGGCGAACAGACAGATATAGGGGAGGTAATGATACAGGTGATTGAGTCCAGGTGAGTCCAATAATCGCTGATGCGCGTGACGGGGAAAGGCAGGTGTGCGTACTGATGGTGGCAGGAGTGCGTAATGCTGGGGAGCCTGGTGCCCTCGAGCACCAGGGGGGAAGAGCGGGAGCAGGCGTGGCAGTACATTTGTTCAATTAGAGAGTTCAATGAGACCTGTGGAAAAACTGCTACCTCATTCTATGCGTGTTATAGTCAAAGCCTATTGAATAGAGGAAGGCACTGAGGAGCATAAAGAAACTGCATTAAATATGCTCTAACCCATCTGTACATGGTGGCATACGAGGAAACACCAGCTGAAAACCAGATCAACTGATTGATATGCAATGAGAACAATATCACTATTTGAAGGCCTAGTTATGCAGAAGCAACAATACTGCTATTTATGGCCCTAGCATGTAATATTGTTTTCTGACCATCTGACAGCTGCTGAATCACATGATCTTAAAGCTAAGATTTTTTTGGCCATCACAAAATCTAATCATAGGTAATAGGAATTCTGTCAAAGACTATGACAACTTTACTTCCTGGAGCGAGAGTTTTTTATTTATTTTTTATTTCACCTTTATTTAACCAGGTAGGCTAGTTGAGAACAAGTTCTCATTTGCAACTGCGACCTGGCCAAGATAAAGCAAAGCAGTTCGACACATACAACAACACAGAGTTACACATGGAATAAACAAACATACAATCAATAATACAGTACAAAAATCTATAAACAGCATGTGCAAATGAGGTAGGATAAGAGAGGTAAGGCAATAAATAGGCCATGGTGGCGAAGTAATTACAATATAGCAATTAAACACTGGAATGGTAGGGTGTGCAGAAGATGAATGTGCAAGTAGAGATACTGAGCAAGATAAATAAATAAATACAGTATGGGGATGAGGTAGATTGGATGGGCTATTTACAGATGAGCTATGTACAGGTGCAGTGATCTGTGAGCTGCTCTGACAGCTGGTGCTTAAAGCTAGTGAGGGAGGTAAGAGTCTCCAGCTTCAGAGATTTTTGCAGTTCGTTCCAGTCATTGGCAGCAGAGAACTGGAAGGAGAGGCGGCCAAAGGAAGAATTGGCTTTGGGGGTGACCAGTGAGATATACCTGCTGGAGCGCGTGCTACGGGTGGGTGCTGCTATGGTGACCAGTGAGCTGAGATAAGGAGGGGCTTTACCTAGCAGAGACTTGTAGATGACCTGGAGCCAGTGGGTTTGGCGACGAGTATGAAGCGAGGGCCAGCCAACGAGAGCATACAGGTCGCAGTGGTGGGTAGTATATGGGGCTTTGGTGACAAAACGGACCACCCACAATCCTGTTTAATAATACATGCTTAAATGAGTGAGCTAACCTGGAAGCCTGCCATCCATCTAAATGTAGCACGTGGTGCCCTTGTGGGACTCCAAGGTTCAGGGCAGCTCTGCCTTGAGCTGATGGAGGTGACTTGTAGTGAGCAGAAATTTCCCTGTGTTCATTCAGGCTGCTTGTATAAATCTAGGCCTACATGACTGGAGCCAGGCCATGCCTCTCAGTCAACCTCCACTCCGACGCACAGGTAAACACAACGCATTGTCTCCATCTAATATTCATCAGGACATCTGAGCAGCGCTCCAGTGTTGCCCCTATTGAGTCGTCATTTGTATAATTTGATACACAGCCTGAGTCCCAGACCTATCGAGCGGACCTGGGTGTTCCTGCCGGAGCGATTATTGATTCACAAATCAATGTGAGGCGCTTCAGATTCTCATACATAATTTGCCACTGAAGTGATCAAGTGAAGGGATCTGAGACGTTATCAGGGTTTTTAAAGTCCCGTCGAATGAAATTTGAAATCGATCCCATGTATAGGACACACACAAGTAGGTGTGTGGGTGGGTGCACACACACACACACATACACACACAAACACACACACACACACACACACACATCAATACAACTTCATATAGTTGTGTACACACCCTAACATAATTTACTTAATGATGACATAATTGAGTATAAAGTGTTTAATTGCCATCAAACACTAACAGGGAAAGATTAGGCCGATGGGTTAAACATTAAAATGGACATTACCACATGGCTCTTACATTAGACAGTCCATTACAACAATGATATTGTGTGTATTCCACATACAGTACTGTGCGATAAGCGTAAACAACAAATGCCATCTTTTCCCTCTAAAGCAATCAATAATATTACTGTCTTGCCTTGTGCTCCTTTGTTTTCATTATTCTCAACTAATGAGACAAGCATATTCTTTGAGACAAGCATATTCTCCCCTGCAAGGCACCAAGAGTACACACCATTAATCAACAACCATGCTTTAATCGTGCGGCTGCCGCCTGGGTTTGTCTGCTACTGTGAAAGCAGCTGTCACAATGGAACAATGTGCTTTGGTGCTTTTCCATCAACTCAGACCTCAAACCACACTCAAGTCATGGGGAAGGACCCCCTCCAACTACAACATCTTCAATCAGCTTGTCGATGAGGTCAATACAGTAGGCTGCTGAATAACACACTGATGTGGAGAGTCATGATTTATGAAAGTAGACAGGTCAGTGCTTCCCTGAATTCTGTGAGAATAAAGTGGCGCTTAAAAGTCTTAATTGACCGCAGTGCTCTGTGTCTACCCACAAGCCCTTGCTTCTGAAGACGCTGCAGGAAGCCGGTTAGGTTGAAGGCGGCGGGGCCACGGGGGACCCAGTCACAGTTGATTGGTATGCACACGTACAGTATGTTCCCTCCATTCTTTATTGTCCTTCACGGAGAATTGCCGTGGCACAATAAAGTGAGACTGCTTTAATATGCTATTTATTATCCTTCCTCCGACAGGAAACAGAGGAGGGAGAGACACAAACCTGATATTACCATATCGTAATCCAACCGAATGGGCTTAGAGTAATTTAATAATGTATTACACCGTGTGTACACAGGGTTGACTTGGACGCTTCTAAAAAATCCCTGTAATGCTTTGGAACAATGTCAATGCAATCAATGCGGGCAGATTGGTGACCCACTGGATTATATTGGATAAGGTGAAATAGGTGAAATAGTTAAATTATTTTATGAACTGCAGTCAAGAGCTATAGAGACAAGATTCCAGTAACTCCTCCTAGATGTTTATTATACATTAAATCAATAAGAGCAAATATTTGCCATTTCCTGACTGTGTGATGTGCCCTGCGTTATCACTTAACCTTTATGTAGGGAAGCGCTCGAGTGGTCACTTCCTCTTGCATAATAAATACAGCCACGGCAATCAAAGAATGTGTTGTATTAAAAGCCTGAAAAGTGAGGACCAAAGGATTTTTTATCTGTCCGGGAACACGCTGTCGTTTTCCCATTTTATTCAGCCAAAGCAGCGCTATTGCTGTAAAACCAGTAACCCTGGGCAGTAATTACTCTGTGCATTCTTATCGCCGGAAACTAGGAGGGAGGAAAAGACGGGCGAGAACGAGAAAAAAAGGCTTTGGCTGAGGAACTTTTCATCTGGCCTGTCAATCAGGTGGATTGATGCTTCCGCACCACTGTAGTTAACACGTTTTTTTTTACAAGATTAACTTAAAGAAGAACATATCTCTATGTTTCTTTTTTCTTTTACAGACAATTGTTTTGCATCATCTCTTGTTTTGTTGCTTCTTTTTTATGTTTGTTTTAAAAGTATCTTAATTCCATATTTAATAGTCTAGGTATATGTTGTTATTAGTTATTATTATATACCTCCTAACCACCATCAGAAACAACATTGATGGGTTTTGACTAGATGGGATACAGCTTTGACAGATTTGACTTATCGTAGCAGGTTAAGAGGCCTTACGCAGCAGGTTAGCAGAATGAACATAGGAGGTTAGGGGAATTAGGTTAAGGATAGGAAAAGGGTTAGGGTTAGGTAAAATGCAGAAAAATGCAACTTTTGACGTTAATTTGAGAAAGGCTGTTTTCCTTCTACCCATGAACACGTTGGTGGGGGCGGACAAGTGGTGGTATTCCTTATTAGCCATCATAGTCCAGTTGTCTCATAAAGGATACTGTTCTATACCAGCAGCAAGAGCTACTGTAGTAGTTTACTGTATTTCCTTGATTCCTCTGTCCCTTCAATCCCCAAACAAGTTTAAATGCTATAGTTCTGTTGTGCAGGTCAAATATAGATCAGAGTGCAGAGCCAGGAGCCTTGTAGTGTCATGCTAATAGCTCACTGTTGATCATACAGATAGATGTATGATCTTAATTTGAGCCAGTTTGCTACAGCAGGAAAATAACCCTGCAGCAACAGGACATTTGAATTATTATACGGATTATAATTAATGGAAATCTTTATAGGGGTTGATACATTTTTCCTAGGGATAATAAAGTCTGAAATTTCTAAGTGGAAAATACAAACATTTCAGAAGCCTTTTTAAACCACAATTACACAACAAGTTTTACATTCTGGTATTGCAGGATCAAATCAAATCAAATGTATTTATAAAGCCCTTTTTACATCAGCCGATGTCACAAAGTGCTTATACAGAAACCCAACTTAAAAATCCAAACAGCAAGCAATACAGATGTAGAAGCACGGTGTGTAGGAAAACTCCCTAGAAAGGCAGGAACCTAGGAAGAAACCTAGAGAGGAACCAGGCACTGAGGTGTGGCCAGTCCTCTTCTGGCTGTGCCGGGTGGAGATTATAAGAGTACAAGGCCATTAAGGCCAGATCATTCATAGATGACCAGCAGGGTCAAATAATAATCACAGTGGTTGTAGAGACTGCAATCGGTCAGCACCACAGGAGTAAATGTCAGCTGACTTTTCATAGCCGAGCATTCAGAGGTTGAGACCGCAGGTGTGGTAGAGAGGGAGAGAGAGAGAGAGAGGGGGAGAGAGAGAGAGAGATAGGGAGCGAGAGAGGGAGCGAGAGAGAGAGAGGGAGCGAGAGAGGGAGAGAAAGAGCGAGAGAGAGAGAGGGAGAGAGAGAAAGAGAGAGAGAGGGGGGCGAGAGGGAGTGAGAGAGAGGGAGTGAGAGAGAGGGAGTGAGAGAGAAAGAGAGAGAGGGGGAGTGAGAGAGAGAGAGAGAGAGAGAGAGAGAGAGAGAGAGAGAGAGAGAGAGAGAGAGAGAGAGAGAGAGAGAGAGAGAGAGAGAGAGAGAGAGAGAGAGAGAGAGAGAGAGAGAGAGAGAGAGAGAGAGAGAGAGAGAGAGAGAGAGAGAGAGAGAGAGAGAGAGAGAGAGAGAGAGAGAGAGAGAGAGAGAGAGAGAGAGAGAGAGAGAGAGAGAGAGAGAGAGAGAGAGAGAGAGAGAGAGAGAGAGAGAGAGAGAGAGAGAGAGAGAGAGAGAGAGAGAGAGAGAGAGAGAGAGAGAATCAAAAACAGCAGTTCCGGGGCAAGGTAACACTTCCGGGGAACAGGTCAGGGTTCCATAGCCGCAAGCAGAACAGTTGAAACTGGAGCAGCAGCTAGACAAGGTAGCACGTCTGCAGAACAGGTCAGGGTTCCATAGCCACAGGCAAAACAACAGAAACTGGATCAGCAGCACAACTGGAGACGGGGACAGTCAGGAGTCATCAGGCCAGGTAGTCCTGAGGCATCATCCTAGGGCTCAGAGAGGGGAGAGGGAGAGAATTAGAATTAGAGGGAGCATTCTTAAGTTCACACAGGACACCAGAATTTCACTAGATACGACAGACTGACCCTAGCCCCCAGGCAAATAGACTATTTAATCGGGAAAGTAATCCTGCAACAGAGTGATCAAATGATGATCCTACATCTGTAGCCTTTTACTCGTTCTGCAATTCCATCTACAGACTGTCTTCTATGAGGGCAGAGGGGGATATGGAGAGTGAGTAGACAGAGATGGAGTTCAGATAAGACCTGAAGTTGAAACCAAGTACAGTTACAGTCGGAAGTTTACATTCACTTAGGTTGGAGTCATTAAAACTCATTTCTCAACCACTCCACACATTTCTTGTTAACAAACTATAGTTTTGGCAAGTCGGTTAGGACATCTACTTTGTGCATGACACAAATAATTTTTCCAACAATTGTTTACAGACAGATTATTTCACTTATAACTCACTGTATCACAATTCCAGTGGGTCAGAAGTTTACATACACTAAGTTGACTGTCCCTTTAAATTCCAGAAAATTATGTCATGGCTTTAGAAGCTTCTGATAGGCTAATTGACATCATTTGAGTCAATTGGAGGTGTACCTGTGGATGTATTTCAAGGCCTACCTTCAAACTCAGTGCCTCTTTGCTTGACATAACGGGAAATTCAAAAGAAATCAACCAAGACCTCAAAAAAAATCTATAGACCTCCACAAGTCTGGTTCATCCTTGGGAGCAATTTCCAAACGCCTGAAGGTACCACGTTCATCTGTACAAATAATAGTATGCAAGTATAAACACCATGGGTGTCACGCGCTGGCCTTAGTATTCTTAGTAAAAGCTAAGACGATCGTGACAATGGGACCACGCAGCCGTCATACCGCTCAGGAAGGAGACGCGTTCTGTCTCCTAGAGATGAACGTACTTTGGTGCGAAAAGTGCAAATCAATCCCAGAACAACAGCAAAGGACCTTGTGAAGATGCTGGAGGAAACAAGTACAAAAATGTCTATTTCCACAGTAAAACGTGTCCTATATTGACATAACCTGAAAGGCCGCTTAGCAAGTAAGAAGCCACTGCTCCAAAACCGCCATAAAACAGCCAGACTACGGTTTGCAACTGCACATGGGGACACTTTTTGAAGAGATGTCCTCTGGTCTGATGAAACAAAAATAGAACTGTTTGGCCATAATGACCATCGTTATGTTTGGAGGAAAAAGGGGGAGGTTTGCAAGTTGAAGAACACCATCCCAACTGTGAAGCACCGGGCGACAGCATCATGTTGTGGGGGTGCTTTGCTGCAGGAGGGACTGGTGCACTTCACAAAATAGATGGCATCATGAGGATGGACAATTATGTGGATATATTGAAGCAACATCTCAAGACATCAGTCAGGAAGTTAAAGCTTGGTCGCAAATGGGTCTTCCAAATGGACAATGACCCCAAGCATACTTCCAAAGTTGTGGCAAAATGGCTTAAGGACAACAAAGTCAAGGTATTGGAGTGGCCATCACAAAGCCCTGACCTCAATCCTTTAGAAAATATGTTGGCAGAATTGAAAAAGCGTGTGCGAGCAAGGAGGCCTACAGACCTGACTCAGTTTTACCAGCTCTGTCAGGAGGAATGGGCCAAAATTCTTGTGGGAAGCTTGTGGAGGGCTACCCGAAACATTTGACCCAAGTTAAACAATTTAAAGTCAATGCTACCAAATACTAATTGAGTGTATGTAAACTTCTGACCCACTGGGAATGTGATGAAATAAATAAAAGCTGAAAAAAATTATTCTCTCTGCTCTTTTAACTGACCCAGGACAGGGAATTTTTACGAGGATTAAATGTCAGTAATTGTGAAACTGAGTTTAAATGTATTTGGCTAAGGTGTATGTAAACTTCTGACTTCAACTGTATATCCCAGCCATTATCTAAGCATTCCACAGGAAGAGATCCATAAGAAATGAAGTATCCAGACTAACTGGGTTAATCAGGTAATTGCTCAGAAGACTTGAGGTCGGAGAATGGATCAATTTTCACCAGATAAGATGTTTATCTTATCAGAGAAGAGCAGGCTGGGTATTCTCTGCTGTAGCTACATCAACTACCCAGAGGCAACGTGAGTGGTAAAAATACATTTGTTGACTTCATTTAAATATCTAATATTTGCAATCATGCAGTGGATTGAGAGACTGCAAAAAGGCTCTGCTGCTTACTGAGCATGATCAGTACCCACTTGTAGTGCTGCTAAAAACTCTGTGTTCTGTTCAGAGGCCAGGGGTATACCACAAAGCAGGATAGAGGACTTTGCTAGCTAACGTTGGTCAATTCTGAGTTCAACTCGGGATAACCGTTGACGCAAAGGTGGCTCATGTTTTAGCCAGGTACATTTCTATGGCAACGAATCCTAAACTCTAACATGCTTCAGGGACGGCTAACGTCATTTAATCCTGAATTAAGTGTCTGAGCTGCGAGTTGAGGACCAATGAAATCATATTCCCTCCCTCTCGCAAAGATTGACTCATCATCCCCTTCATTTGATGAAATCTTTTATTATTCAAATGTTTTATGTGTTAAAAAGAATAATATTAAAATACGTATCACACAGAGTCGCTGGGTTCGCGCCCAGGCTCTGTCGCAGCCGGCCGCGACCGGGAGGTCCGTGGGGCGACGCACAATTGGGCTAGCGTCGTCCGGGTTAGGGTGGGTTTGGCCGGTAGGGATATCCTTGTCTCATCGCGCTCCAGCGACTCCTGTGGCGGGCCGGGCGCAGTGCGTGCTAACCAAGGGGGCCAGGTGCACGGTGTTTCCTCCGACACATTGGTGCGGCTGGCTTCCGGGTTGGAGGCGCGCTGTGTTAAAGAAGCAGTGCGGCTTGGTTGGGTTGTGCTTCGGAGGACGCATGGCTTTCGACCTTCGTCTCTCCCGAGCCCGTACGGGAGTTGTAGCGATGAGACAAGATAGTAATTACTAGCGATTGGATACCACGAAAATTGGGGAGAAAAGGGGATAAAATTAAAAAAAATATATATATATATATATACGTATCACACTGCACACATTTAGTGACAGAATACATCTGCAACTTCACGGGCAGTAACTTTATTTAGACTAAAAACCAATGATTTTATTGATAGGAGTGGAAAAAAGGGGTTCTCTTTCATTGATAAAGCACACCAAAGACGGCATAAACGATTCGCTTAATTTAAAAAAAGGCACTTCTAGTAGCATATCTCCCACCATAGATTAAATTACTTCTCTTTCGTTTATTTCAGCAAAAATGAAAATGTGGCACTGACTCGCCCATGGATAGCTGTTTCAACATTGTCTCAATGAAGAGTTCGGCTTTTGACTCGTTGGCCAATCCATGTGTGACATGCACGCGCAGGTGCAGGATCAATATCCACCTTCGTAACATGGATGAAGCCTGAGTTGGAACTGAAACTGGCTAGCTTTAGATAATCCTGAATAGATCAAGCTAGCGTCGTAGTATACCCCTCAGGAAAGCTCTGAAGTAATTCTGAGAGGGTATTTCCCCATAGAAAGACCATTGACTCCATCTTGCTCAGGACCTTTTCATAACACCCTTATACTCAAGTGGGAGTATTGAGGCTAACTGAAGTGATGTTATTTAAGAGGCTGAATACAAAGTGAAGGCAGCATAATTCAACACACTGTGGCTGCTGCCGTGAAATATTGGGCGCTCAGTGACTCTGATAGAGAAGGCAAAGTATGGAGGTGGGAGGGGCGGCGCAATGAGACATTATTTCTTCTAACACAAACAGGGACACACACAATACACACATGCACATTCATACACACACGCATGCACACTCATACACACACACAGAGTCAGGGTGGGCCATTATTTCTAGGGAGGAATGAAATAGTGTACACTAAACAACAAAGGTGTACATGGAAATCCACCCATATGATTTATGACAATCCCACCTTCTCACGTCCCATTTTTCATCTGCTTTCTCAGTTTTTCTCTACATCCTTTTACAGCATGATGTATACAGTGGGGTTTTCATATGAGTCAACAAACAGTGGTCTAAGGTGAGTTCTGGGTCTACAGTATACCACAAAAATACCAATATCTCTTGCACAAACTGGTTGATATTCAGTATTGCGTAGGGCAGAAATAGAGACCTAAACTGAAGTGCTTCCAACAATTCACTGCCAAACAATTTGTCAGACTCAAATTGTAGGTCAAATTGTAGACAATAAATATTTTGTCAATGCAATTGACTTAGATGACAAAACATGTTACTTATGCAGTTAGGGATATGGTCAGTGCATTCAGGAGAGAAAATGGAAAATGGCTCATTTCCTATGAACCTGAAGGTGAGAAATAGATGTATCAGACTGAGCAGACAGTCTAGACAGTGGTCTACTACTCAGCTACATTATTTACACCTTTCGGTATTGACTAATGTACAATGCAAAACACAGATTCACACAGTAATATTGATCCAACAGCTCAACATCCCACATCATTCATTAAAAAAATACATTTCAGATCCTCTCTCTTACCATTGCATCTTCTTCTCACCAAGCGTGAAATTGATCGACTCCTGATAGTTGTTCAACTACTCAAAGAATCTCACCGACTTTACTTTTTCAACTACACATTTCCTGGAGGAGGTGGGTTTATTCAAGGCTCTGTATGGTTATCTGCTCAGGGCCGAGAGCAAACACAAGCCCAATATAACGTTTACGGCCATCTTAAACATTGATGTTAGGGGTCCCCTCATGCCAGGGACTGTCACTATACAAGGACATTAAGAGGCACTGTTGCTGTTTGCGTTACTGCAGAGGGATTATTCCCCCCGTCTATAGCCTGCATCACTTCACTACTCCTTTCTCTGTACTGTCGTATCACACATCTACAAGTTATTCTCTAAGTCCAACAGTGAGGTTATACCGCTGTGCCAATCTGAAGGGATCCGCTTCACTCTCAAGCATTCTATCTGAATGTCCTGAGTGCTGGCCAAACCAGTGGGGTAAAGAGGATTCCTAAAGATGTTGGACGGGGGGGGGGGGGGGGGGCAGTGGTGCAGAGTGAGTCTCCCCCTGGTCGCTGCAGGACTCTGCTGGCCTGGCTGGCTTCCCTCCAGACATCCCAGAGATCCACCCAACTAGCTGCCAGGAATGGAGGGGTCCTGGGACTCATTGGGAATGAGCAATCACCTACTCATCATGCCCACTAACCGTCCCAGTACCCAGACTCAAGGACTTTGAGATTGTAATGGAGAGAGAGGGCTCTGTTCACAAACACAAACAGACCCCACAGAGCCCCAGGACAGCAACACAATTAGACCCAACCAAATGATGAGAAAACTAAAAGATAATTACTTGACACATTGAAAAGAATTTACCAAAAAACTGAGCAAACTAGAATGCTATTTGGCCCTAAACAGAGAGTATACCTGACCACTGTGACTGACCCAAAATTAAGGAAACCTTTGACTATGTACAGACTCAGTGAGCATAGCCTTGCTATTGAGAAAGGCAGCTGAAGGCAGACCTGGCTCTCAAGAGAAGACAGGCTATGTACACACTGCCCACAAAATGAGGTGGAAACTGAGCTGCACTTCCTAACCTCCTGCCAAATGTATGACATTTTAGAGACACATATTTCCCTCAGATTACACAGACCCACAAAGAATTCCAAAACAAATCCAATTTTGTTGAACTCCCATATATATGGGGTGAAATGCCACAGTGTGCAATCACAGCAGCAAGATGTCTGACCTGTTGTCACAAGAAAAGGGCAACCAGTGAAGAACAAACACCATTGTAAATTCAACCTACATTTATGTTTATTTATGTTTATGTTTATTTACATCTGCTTCCAACTCACACCCTCAAACACGTAGATCCCCTGAACGTAGCTCACTTTCCAGCCCACTTTCCAGCTCACACTCTCAAACACGTAGATCCCCTGAACGTGGCTCACTTTCCAGCCCACTTTCCAGCTCACACTCTCAAACACGTAGATCCCCTGAACGTGGCTCACTTTCCAGCCCACTTTCCAGCTCACACTCTCAAACACCTAGATCCCCTGAACGCAGCTCACTCTCCAGATCCCAATCACCTGAATTTTAATCACCTGTTCACACACCTGTATGTCATTATCACACTCTATTTAGTTCAGTTCTTTGCACCCCATCACTGTGAGGTATTTTTTATTTTTTTTTGATACACATGTCTTTCAGAGCTCTGTTTTTCCCGTGATCTACCCCGCCTGTGTGTAATAGTTTTTGCCTGCCTCACTAACGACGCCTTTTGCTTATTCCCTGCCTGTACTTTAGCCTATCGGATTTCCTGTTATCAACCTCTTGCCTGTTCTCCTGGACTACGTTACTAGCCTTTTCCCTGCCTGTACTGTTGCCTCTTTGGACCCCTGTGTATGACCTTCTGCCTGCCCCTGGACCCATCTACCTGCCTCCTCCTGTGGTCCTATGCAATAAACACCTGCTGCGCCCTGCACTTGAAACCAGCTCTCTGTCTCCCCTCGTGTTCATCACATATGTCTTTATTCTATTGGAACTTTTGTAAGTGTAATGTTTACTGTTAATTTATTATTGTTTATTTCCCTTTGCCAAAGCAAGTGAAATAGATAATTAACCAATGTAAACATATGTTTCCCATGCCAATAAATCCCTTAAATTGAATTGAGAGAGAGAGATAGGGAAGAAGTGAAGGAGAGAGGGAGGGAGATAGGATGAAATGGGTGAGAAGATATGGGGGAAGGAGAGGCAGGAAGAGATACTGCAGGAACTAGAAAGAGCAGTGAAGAAACGGAATCTGGAAATGGGAACTTTCATAACTCAAACTTCCCTAAATCAACAAGTCTAATGTCTGTCTGGTGTACTAAAAGCAAGAATGACTTAATAAAATCCTGCATTGTTTGTCATGTGTCTGGCTATGTCTATGTCTGTGTGTGCATTTCTGCAGTATACACATCTAGCAGCAACTACAGCACGTTTGTCACTTACAATAACATTAAGATGTCATCAGTGTAAAAATAAATCATTTTGAACATGTCTTGAGGGATATTGTATGTACCAAGAATGGATGCTGTATGATGAGTAATGATGGAATTTGTCAGCCTGTGGCAGAATGATAGAAGGCATTACCATACTTATGAGGTTCATGTGAGATGACACCAGAAAATGGTTTGCCAAAATGGGGTGCAGTCTCATTACTTTCTGCTGCACAAACGTAGGCTACTTTATACCCAAAAGTGGCTGTTATCTGGCTTTGATTTAGAGTAAACAGACCAGGCACAAATCTAACTGCTCCTAAATGCCAATCAGATACAGTCCAGACCACAGGAGGCTGGTGGCACCCTTAATTGGGGAGGATGGGCTTGTGGTAATGGCTGGAGCGGATAGGTGGAATGGTATCAAATACATCAAACATGTTTTAATGCCTTTCCGTTTACTCCATTCCAGACATTATTATGAGCCATCCTCCCCTCAGCAGCCTCCACTGGTCCAGACAGGTAAATACTACTCGGAGCAGCAGCACCAATGCCCCAGCCACACTAAATACACACTAAATAACTGCAATCAGCCACAGCATTCAGGGCCAAGACGCTCAGGGGTTTCAAAGAAAGGAAGATAAATATGTGATGTTTCCTCATTAGATCTCCATCCCTCCTCACCCTTGAGATAGCCTGGCCTAGGGCTCGTCAGGCCTGCCTCTACCATACTGCTAGGAAACTCCTCTGTTCTCCAAGAAGAGGAGAATGGACTGCTAACCTCCGTGATCATTCAACTAAGGGGGTAATAAACAGAAATGAAGGCCGAGCTAAAAACCTGACCATAAGTAGAAAATGGCGAACTCGACCAACTTCCTGATTCCCAATTAATTGTGATGCATGATTTCCCTTTAGATTCGCTCGACGATGCTTAATGTTACCACCACTCAAATGTACAGCATCATTAGTGGAATATAAAGGGCCCTGCCATCCCTCTTCCCCTCTCCAGTGGTTTGTTATTGCCCTCATCACGCCAAGTGATTTAAACTCATGGCCAAGCACCATCTCTTTTACACCTCCACTGTCCATATTGCTAAACTTTAACAATGGCTGTAAAAATTAAACACTCTTCCCTGTACACCAGGTGTGAAGCACATCACAAAAGGAAATCTTTTTTTCCCCATTGGTGTTGATGTGATGGTGACATAAAAAGCCTATTACAGCAATGATTTTGTTTTTTGCTTAATTGATCATGGAAGAATGACAAACCACATCATAAATGGAACACATAACGGAATATTTTGTCCTTTCTAAATTGAGAAATGATCTGTATTGAGTTAGTAAGTATAGATTATAGCAATCCATATTGTTTGTGATGGGAAGCCTCTTCCAGTTTTGAGAGAGTGTCACGTTGGTATGAATGATTCGGGAGACAAACGCAGGAATGCGTAATAGTTTTTTTTATTTTACCCAAATTACGGCGTGCCGTGCAAAGGCAAAGGGACAAAGACCAAACAAACACTATACAAAACACAGGGTAGAAACCCAAACAAAAGAGACCCCACAATCATCTGCGCAATCCACAATGGCACGAAAGCCAAAACACACAGCACAGGTACTCACACGAACCAACGGACATTGTAACAATAATCGACAGGATACTGGTAAACCAAGAGCACACTTATACAATTACTAATCACTGGGAATAGGAGCCAGGTGTGCATAATGAAAGTTCCGGAGGGATCCGTGACACAGAGAGGCTGGTTTTGTATTTCAAGCCAGAGAAAGGCTGATAACAATGGCTTTTTCAGGAGATGGTTCTATGGCTCCTGTCCTGCCTCTTGCCGTGACCAGAGCTGGCTGATGAATGTGTCTCTTCCTGTCTGGGAACGACTGCTACATGCACAGGGAATCATTTTCAATTTCCTTATACCTGTCTTGCTCCACTTGGCACGATTGATTGTTACTTTTCATTTAGTTTTGAGACAAAGAGACCCCAGGTTGGGCTGAAACTATTTCATCTATCCCCGCCTGCCTCAGAAATCAAATCAAATTGTATTTGTTACATGCACCGAATACAACAGGTGTAGACATATATACAAGGAGTACCGGTAGTGAGTTAAAGTGCAGGGGTAATTGAGGTAATATTCTAGGAAGGGGTAAAAGTGACTATGCAATCAGGATAGATAATAAACAGACTAGCAGAAGTACACGTGGAGAGTGTGACAGTGTGTCTGTGTGTGAGTGTGTGTGTGTGAGTGTGTGTGTGAGTGTGTGTGTGTAGGAGTGTCAGTGTAGTATGTGTGAGTGTGTGGGTAGAGACTACTGTGTGCATAGAGCCAGTGCAAGAATGTCAATGCAAAAAAAAGGGGGTCAATGCAAATATTCTGGGTAGCCATTTAAAAAATACACATACACCAGATAGGTGGTTAACTGTTCCGCAGTCTTATGGAGTCGGGGTAGAAGCTGTTCAGGAGCCTTTTGGTGCCAGACTTGGCGCTCCGTACCGCTTGCCGACTTGGGTGGCAGGAGTCTTTTTTTAGGGCCTTCCTCTGACTCTGCCTTGTATAGAGGTCCTGGATGGCAGGGAACTTGGCCCCAGTGATGTACTGGGCCGTACGCACTACCCTCTGTAGCCCCTTGCAGTCGGATGCCAAGCAGATGCCATAACAAGCGGGGTTTCAGCCAGTCAAGTTGCTGTCAATGGTGCAGCTTTAGAACATTTTGAGGATCTGAGGGCCCATGACAAATCTTTTCAGCCTCCTGAGGGTGAGGAGGCGTTGTCGTGCCCTCTTCACGACTGTGTTGTGTGTTTGCTCAGTGTGGATATTGCCTGTAACCCATGGCTTCTGGTTAGGATATGTACATTGTCGTCATCAATACACTTATTAATGAAGCCGGTGACTGATGTGGTAAATTCCTCAATACCATTGGATGAAAACCAGAACATATTCCAGTCTGTGCAAGCAAAACCGTCCTGTAGCTTAGCATCCGCTTCATGTAACCACTTCCGTATTGAGTGCGTCACTGGTACTTCCTGTTTGAGTTTTTGCTTATAAGCAGGAATCTGGAGGATAAGGTTTTGTATGCGTCTCTGTGTGTGTAGTAAAGGAGATCTAGAGCTTTGTATGAGTCTCTGTGTGTGTCGTAAAGGAGATCTAGAGCTTTGTATGAGTCTCTGTGTGTGTAGTAAAGGAGATCTAGAGCTTTGTATGAGTCTCTGTGTGTGTTGTAAAGGAGATCTAGAGCTTTGTATGAGTCTCTGTGTGTGTCGTAAAGGAGATCTAGAGCTTTGTATGAGTCTCTGTGTGTGTAGTAAAGGAGATCTAGAGCTTTGTATGAGTCTCTGTGTGTGTCGTAAAGGAGATCTAGAGCTTTGTATGAGTCTCTGTGTGTGTAGTAAAGGAGATCTAGAGCTTTGTATGAGTCTCTGTGTGTGTAGTAAAGGAGATCTAGAGCTTTGTATGAGTCTCTGTGTGTGTCGTAAAGGAGATCTAGAGCTTTGTATGAGTCTCTGTGTGTGTAGTAAAGGAGATCTAGAGCTTTGTATGAGTCTCTGTGTGTGTAGTAAAGGAGATCTAGAGCTTTGTATGAGTCTCTGTGTGTGTAGTAAAGGAGATCTAGAGCTTTGTATGCGTCTCTGTGTGTGTAGTAAAGGAGATCTAGAGCTTTGTATGCGTCTCTGTGTGTGTAGTAAAGGAGATCTAGAGTATTTTCACCTCTAGTTACACAGGTGACATGCTGGTACAAATGAGGTAAAACTGATTTCAGTTTTCCTGCATTAAAATCACCGGCCACCAGGAGAGCCGCCTCTGGGTGAGCATTTTCTTGTTTGTTTATGGTCCTATACAGTTTGTTGAGTGCCAGCATCGGTTTGTGGTGGTAAATAGACAGCGGCAAAAAACATAAATAAAAACTTTATTGGTAAATAGAATGGTCTACAGCTTATCATAAGGTATTCTAACTACTTCTAACTACTTCTAACTATTCTAACTACTATTCTATTCTAACTACTAAAGAGCTTCTGGACATCAGAACAGCTATCACTAACCTTGGATGAGGTCTTCTACTTCAATGAGTCGGATGCGAAGGACTTCATTTATTGATTATCCCGGAGCAGGTCCAAATCCCGGAGAAGGAGGAGAGTGGATACACCGCCTCTACCCTCCGTTCTATTGGCAAACCTGCAATCCCTGGAGAATAAACTGGACGAGCTCCATTCGAGACTATCCTATCAACGTGACCTGAAGAACTGTAATATGCTATGTTTCTCAGAGTCATGGCTGAACAAGTACGTGTAAAATATAAATCTAGCTGGTTTTTCTATACAAGGAAGTCTCGAGGTTCTCCAGAGACAGCTCTGTGTTAAAAATTAACAAATATCCCTTCTCTCTCCATCACAGAGCTGTCTCTGGAGAACCTCGAGACTTCCTTAATATTAGAGATTGTGAAACAGTAGTTTTTAACAAAAAGACACACACCCCCTCCCCTGAGTTTCCCCAACGCTGCCGTTCTGTCCTGCCGATGTATAGAAAAACCAGCTAGATTTATATTTTACACGTACTTGTTCAGCCATGACTCTGAGAAACATAGCATATTACAGTTCTTCAGGTCACGTTGATAGGATAGTCTCGAATGGAGCTCGTCCAGTTTATTCTCCAGGGATTGCAGGTTTGCCAATAGAACGGAGGGTAGAGGCGGTGTATCCACTCTCCTCCTTCTCCGGGATTTGGACCTGCTCCGGGATAATCAATAAATTATGTCCTTCGCCTCCGACTCATTGAAGTAGAAGACCTCATCCAAGGTTAGTGATAGCTGTTCTGATGTCCAGAAGCTCTTTTCAGTCATAGGAAACGACGGCGGAAACATTATGGACAAAAAAAGTTAAGATCAGCAGAAAAGAATATAAATTGCGCAATAGCGCGTAAAACAGCTGCTATTCCCTCAAGCAGCATTTTTGATGCAATCCTCAGCCCTTGTTTGTCACAAATAACGTGCACTCGTGTTTGGCTGTGACTGTTGGTTGTCCCCTCCTTTCTCTCTCGTTCTCCAATCCAAAATGTTACCTATCAAGTGTGGTTGCCAGGCCTGACAGAGCTCCTCATAGTTTGGGGTTGATTACAACAATCTGAACCTTGGACCCCAATTAAATCTCATCTTCCTAACACTGATATGCGCAATTTGGCACAACGGGATAGTGCCCATTCCCATTTCCTGTGAGTTGTTGTCCAAGTGACAATATGAGCGGATGCAGGAAAGCATTTCTCATAAAAGGAGATGTGCATTTTTATGAGTCGGTTATGTGTGTCTGCCGTTTCCTATGAAGTCGGTCTAAGAGAATGTCATCACTGAATGATACATAATCTGTAGCGAGAAACACATGTTTATGAAGCCACTGTCCTTTTGCTGACAAGTACTATTGGCAGATAGTTGTTAACCCTATCAGTCCCGAGACCCTAGCAAAAATTGGCTTTTCATTCCTCTGACTTTTATTTATCTGCATGTCCAGCCCTCATATTCAGCCTCACAATGAAGTGTTTTACCATTTTATTTTCAGGACATCCAGGGCTACAAGCAGAATCCAATTTAACATGAACAGTTGCATTCCTGAGTTTTATTGACAAATTTCAACAACAACAAAAACCGTGTAGCCAAAGCAAAAATCTGTATATCTAACTAGTCAGTGACAACTGTGTGGAGTTTTCAACAGCAACTTTGTGACCTTATTACAGTATTATAGACACTTTGTCCTGGGATTTCCTATGATCTTCTACGTAGAGGAACCCCTTACCTTCTAACAACTTTATGAAGCTTGGGAGCATCATGAAGCAAAATAGCTTTCATAGATAATGTTTAATAGTTTGTAGCTCAAACAATTCTGACTCTACAGATGTTTTTGTAAAAAAAGACCTGGCCCCGGGCCCCTTCGGGAACCGCCCTTGTCTCACAGACACTTCTCTAGCTCAACCTCTGTTAATCACACAATGGTTGGTGCAGAATAAATAGGCACATCCAATGGTACAGTCTGTAGTCTGTAGCTCAAACACACAATGTTTAAAAGCGGTAGAAGTCTAAAATCATGCTGCCGGGACGGTGGGACTCATTGGGTTAAATTAAGTTTATTTTCAAACTTTTTAATAAGGATATGCTGTCTTTGGAGAGCATGACATACAGATATGGTTCTGTATCAATGGACACAGTTTATTTCAAAGATTCTTCTGCAAGTCAGCGTGCCATTACTATCCTCACAGCTATGCAACTACGCCGCAGAGTGTTTCTAAACTCCTGCTCTTACTAGTAATTAGGGCAGTGACCTTGTCATGGTAAGTACACCACAAAAATATGTTCTAGTAAGGCTCTCTCACTTCCTGATTTCTTCACTGATTTTGGGCTTGTAGTCATTTCTGGCCATCTCCGCAGTCTGCAGTGAAATGGCATAGCCTTCTGCTGCGGTTGATTTTAAAAGTCAAAGTGAAGAAGACAGGGAGTTTTTACTTTTAAATATCCCCCCGTCTGCATGCACAGAAACACTTTCCACTATGCACACAATATGCTTTACCACTGCAGCGAATGTTTTATATTCTTCAGATAATAGGTTAGTCTAAGAAAGGTAAGCCGCGGCAGAAACATCACTAAGCTCGGAGGCGAGCAAAGCCAAATTGGCTCTTATGTGCAGTTTATCGCGGCAACTGTCTCAGTAAGTCGCCTCTAAGAGTTTCCAGATCATACGCATAAGGTGTATTTACCAGGCTCAGACTAAATGACCTCAACAGTAACACCACGATACAGGCTTCAACTCCTCTTCTGTAAATAGTCTGTCACACCCTGGCCTTAGTTATCTTTGTTTTCTTTATTATTTTTGTTAGGTCAGGGTGTGACATGGGGGAGGTTTGTGTTTGGGTGATTATATGGTTAAGGGGTTGTTGGGTTTTGTGTGTGTGTGGTTTTGTGTTGAGTGAATATGTCTAGGTATGTCTATGGTTT
The DNA here is from genome assembly GCF_016432855.1 of Salvelinus namaycush. Taxonomy (NCBI): domain Eukaryota; kingdom Metazoa; phylum Chordata; class Actinopteri; order Salmoniformes; family Salmonidae; genus Salvelinus; species Salvelinus namaycush. The sequence continues at coordinate 39,190,599 of NC_052312.1, forward strand.
AGTGAGGGTTTCTAGGTATGTCTATGGTTGCCTGAGTGGTTTCTCAATCAGAGACAGATGTCTTTCATTTGTCTCTGATTGGGAGCCATATTTTAGGCGGCCATAGGCATCATGTGTTTGTTGGGTCATTGTCTTAGTCTGTGTCTAGGTCTGTGTCAAGTTTGCATGTTTTGCATTTAGTCGGTTTTAGTTTCACGGTCTTCGATTTGTTGTTTTGCTTCGTTTGGTCATCTCCTTAATAAAGAGAAGATGCATTCTTTACACGCTGCGCCTTGGTCCTCTCTCTCTCCCATGGTCGATCGTGACATAGTCACAGAGAGGGTGCGCTGCACTGCTAAGTGTCATTGTTCAAACAACTTGACTATATTGAATACGACAGACCAATCCGATCCCAATATAGCCTTATGAACCAAAGTAGCAAATACAGATATGGATCTCCTTCCATTTGTTTGTGAACAGAAAGTGAACAGAAAAAGAGAGGTAGAGCAGGCGTGCACTTGGGTATGAACACACATTCATATGACAGTCATATGAGGTGAACAGTGACAATAAACAGGCTGATGGTTGTCTATTCTTCTATTCGTCTCTGACTGCAAGACTGTTTGTGACGACACCCATTGGTCTCTATTGCGAAAACGTTCCATTTAATAATCGATACATCAGCTTTGGCAAACAGTGATATGTTCCAGATATGTAGATCTTCCTGTCCTCTCGCAGTCTCAAACAACAGAATAACGATTTGAGGTCTTCTTTCCTGAGCGGTCACCGTTAGCGACAGATTCATGGTTCATCTACTTGGGCAGATTTCAGTGCTTTGTCCAACCTACCATCGCTATCACTTCAATTAATTACTCTCAATTAAGATGCTATAAACCAGCCCTCAATCTAAAGAATTGCTAATAAGCTAATTTAGGGACATTGAAGACTGAAACAGAGATGGTGAATGGAAGATAATGAACCCTAAGCTTGATGTCAGCCCTGTCTGCCGCTCGTCTCCTCACTATGCGACGGGAGTGATTCACTGATTGACATCAAATCAATCAAGACTTTAAGGTGGAAACTGGAAATATGGAAGATGGACGGACACCTCTACAAAATGGCCAACAAGACAACAAAAAGAGCCATGAAGATAGAGATGCCGAGGTTTGGAACTTACTGTCGAACACAGATACTTAACCAGACCGTGTTGTCTAAAACATATACCGTAGGATGACAGCTGTATGATATGAATATTTACTGTATTATTTACTGTAAACACACTATACAAGACACTATAGGCATGTCATAGTACTGAAGCTGAGAGCGTGTTAATGGGGCCAAACATAGTGCAAAGAGTGGCTACCAGGTCACCTGACTGACACCAAAACTCACCTATTATGGGCTGATGCTAACAAAACATTACATACATTCATTACTGTAACACACCAGTCAGAAATCTGAGTGAGACCATTAGGGAATGCTGGAACTAAAGAACATTGCAGCTTATTTCTGAAGAAATTGCAACAGCAACACGTTCATGCTAATATGTGTTGTAATTGCATGATAGTCAGGCCCCATGTGTCAACAAGCGCTGTTCAGCAGAGTGCTAATTAGCTGGCCGGAGACTTCGAGAAATGTGATTGGTCATGCTTCAAGCAGCAAGAGCTGTATAACCAATGGAATTGAGTGAATCATTTCAACATCTCATCCCCTTCGCTTTATGTGATATTTTGCACTTAACTATGTTATATTACATGTTTGATTTGGTTATAAACCAAAACAAATGTCCTTCCTTTTCACTGGTGGGTAAAATCAATGAGTAACGGAACAAATTGTGTCAGCTGCTTGTCCCTGGCTTCCATCTAAATGTCTTCCACCTGCCTCTTCATTGATTTGTGCATATTTTGTGAGATGTAGCATTTCACTCTCTCCCTCTTTCTCCCTTCACACCTCTCATTGCCAGGGTCCCAGTTGGATTCAGAGCAGCCCAATTTGTCATTGACTTGTCAGGCCTGAATAAGACAAACTGCTTCATACTCATGTATCTGTTGTAACACCACACCCTGAGGATTCTGGTTCAGGGGCTCACTGAGGGGATACGTACTTTACAATGTATTGTTGATGTGAGAGGTTCATGTAAAAAGATATGATAGTGCCATAATATCATGTGTACTCTCAAGGATGCACTGCCCAACAATATTGTAGTGCTCTTTACCCCTGTGGACCCTGCCCCCGATGGTCCACAGTGTGTGTATGGTTATCACACCTGCTTTAGCAGGTCAAGGTCGGGATGATCCGTTGAAAAGTAGAAATAGGTGTTTTGGCACTAGGCTGGGTCAAATGGCTACATTCACTGGAGGATATATATTGATACTGGAGCAGGGAAAAGGGTAAACATATGTTACTATCCTTCCCCAAAGGAATTCGGGACTCACTTTTCCTGCACCCCTATGCAGATGAGCTTCCTGATTTAAATAAATTAGCTGAAAACCCACACTAACACACAGTTATATTAACAGTATTGTACTTTTCATGTATCCTACTTTTGGCCAGCTAATAGCCTAACCACCAATCAAGCAACATTATAGACTAAAAGTTACAATCCTGTTGCTGCAGGATTATTTTGCTGTCACAATATAGGTCAAATTAAGATCCTCTGATAGCTCCAGGATTAATGAGTGTCCAGTAACTCCAACACACTGTGTCAACCAGGGGAGCACTTGAACACGAGTATTTGAAGAGGGCCATATTGATATCCTGATGTCAATCAGGACACGGCTGCAGACAGGGCTCTAGGGTTCCATTGGGACTCCCCACTGTACTCCACCTCCCCAAGGCCTGCTCATGGGAGAGAAGAGCATTACTGGGTTATTACACTGGACTGGACTGAAGGAAGAAAGATCTTCTGTATTTTGTAACACCGTGCTTGAGAACGTATGGCTCTGAATACATACATAGTGGAAGAATAGCCCCTTAACTTCTTATGGCTGCAGGGGCAGTATTGAGTAGCTTGGATGAAAGGTGCACAGAAGTGCCCATAATAAACTGCCTGCTCCTCAGTCCCAGTTGCTAATATATGCATATTGTTATTCGTATTGGATGGAAAACACTCTGAAGTTTCTAAAACTGTTTGAATTATGCCTGCGAGTATAACAGAACTCATATGACAGGCAAAAACCTGAGAAGTTCCACTTCCTGTTTGAATTTTTTCTGAGGTGGCAGATTTTCAACCAAGCTCTCATTGAAATTACAGCGAGATATTGATGAGTTTTCACTTCCTAGTCAATAGAACTTTGTCTGATGACTCTAATGTGAAGGGGGCCGAAGGAGACAGGAATGAGTAATCACTGCCACGAGCTGACCATGCTTTCACATGCGCATTCACATGAGGAGGACCTCCGTTCCACCGCTCATCTGAAGTCAATCTAATTCTCCGGTTGGAACGTTATTCAAGATGTATGTTAACAACATTCTAAAGATTGATTCAGTACATTGTTTGACATGTTTCTACTGACTGTTATGGAACTTTTGGACATTTTGTCACGTTATAGAGGACGCGCTTTGTGACTTTTGAATTGTTTACCAAACGCGCTAACCAAAGTAGCTAATTGGACATAAATAACGGACATTATCGAACAAATCATGCATTTATTGTGGACCTGGGATTCCTAGGACTGCATTCTGATGAAGTTCATCAAAGGTAAGGAAACATTTATCATGTATTTTCTGGTTTCTGTTGACCCCAACATGGCGGCTAATTTGACTATTGTTCTGAGCTCCGTCTCAGATTATTGCATGATTTGCTTTTTCCGTAAAGTTTTTTTGAAATCTGACACAGCGGTTGCATTAAGGAGAGGTATATCTATAATTCCATGTGTATAACTTGTATTATCATCTACATTTATGATGAGTATTTCTGTTGAAACGATGTGGCTATGCAAAATCACTTGATGTTTTTGGAACTAGTGAATGTAACGCGCCAATGTAAACTCAGATTTTTTGTTATAAATATGAACTTCATCAAACAAAACATGCATGTATTGTGTAACATGAAGTCCTATGAGTGTCATCTGATGAAGATAATCAAAGGTTAGTGATTTATTTTATCTCTATTTCTGCTTTTTCTGACTGCTATCTTTCACTGGCTGTGCTTATTGTGGTTTGATGGTGACCTAACATAATCGTTTGTAGTGCTTTCGCTGAAAAGCATATTTGAAATCGGACACTTTGGTGGGATTAATAACAAGATTACCTTTAAATTATATAGGACACATGTATGTTTGAGGAATTTTAATTATGAGATTTCTGTTGTTTGAATTTGGCGCCCTGCACTTTATCTGGCTGCTGTCATATCGATCCCGGTATGCAGCCATAAGACGTTAATGAATCTTTTGGTTCACGTGTGGGTCTTTAACACATCTTAATTTGATGAAAGACAGTCCATTAACAGAAGATACTCTCTCTCCATCTGCCCTCTAATTGAGGCCAACCTTTAGCTGTCTCTAGTGTGCCACTTCAATATGCTGCTCTTGATCATCCTCTCCTCTTTTAATATGTGTGTGTGTGTGTGTGTGTGTGTGTGTGTGTGTGTGTGTGTGTGTGTGTGTGTGTGTGTGTGTGTGTGTGTGTGTGTGTGTGTGTGTGTGTGTGTGTGTGTGTGTGTGTGTGTGTGTGTGTGTGTGTGTGTGTGTGTGTGTGTGTGTGTGTGTTTATGTGTGTGTTTATGTGTGTTTATGTTTGTGTGTGTTTATGCGTGCGTGCGTGCGTGCGTGCGTGCGTGCGTGCGTGCGTGCGTGCGTATGCATCAGACTGTTGTCCTATGTTTCCTGGTTCTTGTCAGACTTGACTAATAACACATCTCCCATTAACAAGAGCATTAACAGCAGCTTTTTGTTTGTCTTCCTAATTTACAGTGTTGGGAGATGCTTAATGCTGACAATTGCACTTATGATGAAAATATAAACTTGTCACTTCACATCTCCAGAAAACAACTGACCTCCATGGCTTTATCCGGTTCATGTTTCTTTTCCTCACAGACCCCCCTCTACTTCACATTATGTAAAGTAGATTATATGTAGGCATTCCATCCACTTACTGCTAGCCAATTTAACAACCGCTACTTTGCTACACGGTAAGGCAGAATTCTTATTTAATGCAGGAGTATATTTTGCAAAATCCAAAACACCATTACAGTCCACTGTCTTAATTGAAAGCTACAGTTAGAACTTCTTCTATCCATACAGTGTCTACTAACCCCTTTCCCAATTTGGCAACTAGCAATAGTCTAACAATAATGGCTTAAAAACTGAAAATTGCTTTTCTTGGAGTAATGGCTTTGTCAAGTTGAAGAGAAAGGAGAGCTGGAAAGAGGCAGTTTGGGGGCAGGTGGGTCTGTTTATGACACTGGGTGTCACGACTTCTGCCGAAGTCGGTTCCTCTCCTTGTTCGGGCGGTGTTCGGCGGTCAACGTCACCGGTCTTCTAGCCATCGCCGATCCATTTTTCATTTTCCATTTGTTTTGTCTTGTTTTCCCACACACCTGGTTTTCATTCTCTCATTACGTGTTGTGTATTTAACCCTCTGTTCCCCTCATGTCTTTGTGTGGTATTGTTTGTTTGTAAGTGCTTGTGCACATGTTGACTGGTACGCGTCGGGTTTTGTACCCAAGTTGTTAATTTCTTGATGCCGTTGGTTTTGGAATTAAACTTCTCCGGCTCCTGCCTAGTTCTGCTCTCCTGCGTCTGTCTTCCCTGCCACCAGTTACGCACCCCTTACACTGGGCTGCTTTTCAAATTCCCTGTCTGTCTGTCAATCTTTTACAGGACTTGAAGACAGTCAATGTCTACATTGTATGTCGCTTGCATTAAAATGTCTCCATAGGGTTGTGATATGGTATACTCCTATATACAATGTTCTCTATCATTTTTTTAACACAGCTGATATAGAGGTGTTGTGTGTTGGGAGGAGCACACACAGCAGGACTCAGAGAGACTTCCCCAGTAGATGTCAGTAGAACATTCCGAGCCCAAATGTTTCAACTACACTGTTTGCTTTGGAATGATCCCCAGAATAACCAATGCCAAGCCATGTGAAAGGAAGTGAATGGGAATAACAATGAACAATATCATGTGGGAAACAAACAGACAAACACACTGAGAGCTTGCGAATCATAACATCCCTGTTATACAAGAGCTAATCGTAGAAAATAATTATTTCCAGACGTTGCTTAGATCATTGTCTCATAATAAAAAGATCCCATCAGCTTCACAATGAATTGAAACAAAAAGAGATGTACATCTCAAGAAGCCTGTAGGCTACATGTATGAGGCCATGACAAACAATCATTTGGACCGTGCCTTGTGCTGGAACAAGAGCCAATAAGAATTTACAGGTTGACATGGTGGGATAGGGAGATAATACTGTAAAGTATGTGTCTGTGTGATGGGCTATACATGTAAACAAAGGCCGGATGCTGCTCGGTAGCCATTATCTTGCCCGCCCTGTGGGGGAGATGGGTGCAGGAGCAGTCAGGGTCATTATGCACCACAAAAATCTGAGGGGGCACAAAGTACAGTGCCTTGGAAAGTTTTCAGACCCCTTCCCCTTTTCCACATTTTGTTACATTACAGCCTTATTCTAAAATGGATTTTTTATTTTATTTCCCTCATCAATCTACACACAATACCCCATAATGACAAAGCGAAAAGAGGTTTTTAGAAATGTTTGAAAATGTATTACAAATAAAAAAACAGAACTACCCTTTGCTATGAGACTTGAAATTGAGCTCAGGTGCATCTTGTTTCCATTGATCATCCTTGAGATGTTTCTACAACTTGATTGGAGTCCACCTGTGGTAAATTCAATTGATTGGACATGATTTCGAAAGGCATACAGTACACCTGTCGATATAAGATCCCACAGTGCATGTCAGAGCAAAAACAAAGCCATGAAGTCGAAGGAATTGTCCGCAGAGCTCCGAGACAGGATTGTGTCAAGGTAAAGATCTGGGGAAGGGTACCAAAAGGGCCTTGGTCAGGGAGGTGACCAAGAACCCAATGGTCACTCTGACAGAGCTCTAGAGTTCCTCTGTGGAGATGGGAGACCCTTCCAGAAGGACAACCATCTCTGCAGCACTCCACCAATCAGGCCTTTATGGTAGAGTGGCCAGACGGAAGCCACTCCTCAGTAAAAGGCACATGACAGCCCACTTGGAATTTCCAAAAGGAACCTAAAGACTCACAGACCATGAGAAACAAGATTCTCTGGTCTGATGAAACCAAGATTGAACTCTTTTGCCTGAATGCCAAGTGTCACGTCTGGAGGAAACCTGGCACCATCCCTACGGGGAAGCATATTGGTGGAAGCATCATGCTGTGGATATGTTTTTCAGCGGCAGGGACTGGGAGACTAGTCAGGATCGAGGCAAAGATTAATGGAGCAAAGTACAGAGAGATCCTTGATGAAAACCTGCTTGAGAGCGCTCAGAACCTCAGACTGGGACAAAGGTTCACCTTCCAACAGGACAACGACCCTAAGCACACAGCCAAGACAACGCAGGAGTGGCAAGTCTCTGAATGTCTTTGAGTGGCCCAGCCAGAGCCTGGACTTGAACCCGATCTAACATCTCTGGAGAGACCTGAAAATATCTGTGCAGCAACGTTCCTCATCCAAGCTGTCAGGGCTTGAAAGGATCTGTTGAGAAGAATGGGAGAAACTCCCCAAATAAAGGTGTGCTAAGCTTGTAGCGTCATACCCAAGAAGACTCGAGGCTGTAATCGCTGCCAGAGGTGCTTCAACAAAGTACTGAGTAAAGGGTCTGGATACTTCTAAAAAACAGTTTTTGCTTTGTCATTATGGGGTATTGTGTGTAGATTCATGAGGGAAAAAAACAATTTAAGACATTTTAGAATAAGGCTGTAGCATATCAAAATGTGCAACAATTCAAGGGGTCTGAATACAATCTGAATGCACTGTACATGAGGGTGGTTGGGTGGTGGTTGGAGAATTTTGCATTTTTCAAACACCTGAAACAGCCTTTCTCTGCAATCTAGAGACATAATCATTATGCTTAATTATATGTCAAAATGTGTCTATACCTCGTGAGCTGTCTGCATCCTCCTGACTGGTGGTTCTTTTTTTAAACAAACTAAATATGCTTCTCTGCATCTCTGCTAAAATCTGGGTAAAAGATTGAAAGGAATGTGAGTCTTATTCAGTACATTTAGTAATTGCTTGCTTTTCTAAAGTCTACCGACCTTGCCAGAAAGCATGCCATCTAAGATAGTTAGACAAGCTAGCTACTCTAACTTGATTGATAGCCTGTAAGCCATCAAAATTGCTAGGTGGCTAGTAGTATTACAAAGAAACAACAACAACAAATAAAAAATGAAACAGGACACATCTGAGGGCGCCCATGTGCTCCCTGTGATCTTGACGCCTCTGTGCGCAGTCAATGCTGCGCTCATTCAGCATGAGGAGGCATTGTTCTGGGTAGGTTAAGTCGTTTTAACCAGCGGCTAACCAAATCTCATATCACTGAGAGTGCTGTGCAGTTCAGCACGTACTGACCGTACGTAAAATGGCTAAACTCCTTTTAATCCTCCTCTGCAGAGGTCTGTTTTGAAGACGATCAACCAGCAGCTTTACCTTCTTCTTGACTTTCTCCCCCAGTTTTCTTGCTCACGCGTCGTGTGCGCTCTCCATGGTGCTGAAAGGCATCAACGCAATCCGCTCAAACAAACGGCCTTGGCTACCCAGACGACATTTCACAAGTAATGCAAATCAAGTTTAGGCACATTCAGAGCACAAACAATGCAACCATGATAGGACATGTATAATTTGTATAGTATACAATATAATTATCACGCAGTTTGCAACTCTGCATACAATCAGTGTATAACATCACCGCCGGTTTTGTTCGTCAGAAAGCAAGACAGGTACGCAGGGGATTTCACCGGCAACAAATATTCTAAGAAATTCTGCACTCTGCACCGCCCCCCTCTAACTCTCCAACTCTCTCTCTCTCTGTCTCTCACATACACGCTCTCCTCCCTCGCCACTTTCTCCAGCCAAGAAGCCAGCTTTGCCTCCCCAGCTTTACTCTACAAGCATGTCCTCAGACGTGCAGCCGTGTGATGAAGCGGACCAACTAACTTCCAGAGAGCACCGGACGAAGGAAACCCGCTGCACGAGTAGCAGAAAAGCCTGAGAGCAGGTAATTAACTCAACAACATAGGTCACGCAAATCTTAAGAATGTTTGGTTGGAGAATGGAGAGAATTGCGCAAGATAAAAATTCGCTCAGTCAGTGTACGGGCGCATAACATTCGCGTGTAATGTAATCGTGCAATCTTTATAGTAGCCTATACATTTGATTGTTTTTATATGAATCTACTTGGGATACGTGTATAATGTAACAACATCAGACGTGGCAGGATACTGACAGAACTTTGTGCGCAACAAGCAAGGTTCGACTTGACCTATGGTATATGAATGTCTTTCTTTGGCATTCACTACATTATACTGAATCAACCAAATGCTATACAATAGAACATATCAGTAAGGAGTCATATTTCCTATCGGAGGATGTAATAAACGTGTTTATCAGTGACATGGGAGTGGAGATGGTTTGCGCTTTAGACATAGGTATCTGTATATTGTGCCATGCCATGATGCGGAATGGAATTGTCACATTGCGCAATGAAATTCAGCTTAGCAAATAAATAAATGATCATGGTGCTATGGAGATTGCTTTCTATTACCTGCTGTTGTCGTCAATATTGGAATGATTCTCTTTTATTTTGGAAAAGTAAAAAGTATTTAATTCTCATATGATCCATATCTTATTTTCAGTGGATTGTTTCTGCATCCAACATAAATGAAACGATATATACAAGGGTGTTATACAATGTTACGATAATAATATTTAATTAGTTGTCTTAATAATTACAATGATTATAAAGGGAATATTACATTTTCCACCATTTGCATGTCTGTTGCCGATCCATCAATGGAACGGTTCCTTTCTCTATGGGAATGGTATTGCGCATCCCCGTGCCAAGCATCTCTCCAGCATAACAGCAAGCATTTCGTGAGAGTTGGCAAATTGTTTTTCAAAGCAAGTTCAACAATCGAATTTTCCGCTTGGGCTATGGGCTACTACAACTGTATTGCGTTAAGATGTTATTCTATTGTGCGACACAAAGAGGGTATACCATTTAAATATACCGTTGATTTGTGTTTTGTATATTTGTGTTTAAATAAAAATATAGAATAATCGTAGTCATTTTGCTGTGAAGTATGAAGCATCCGGAAGTTGACGCATGATTTGGACTCGATGTCCTTGATTTGGAGACCTTCATACCTCGTGCAAATACGACTCTGTCCATCCAGTGGGGACAGAATGCTATTGCTGTGTCCCCTACCCCACAAAGGAAGACAGGGAATGGTTTGTCGATTTCGTCGCCAGCCTCCATTAATTTATGCACCCCACCATCATAACGATACATGGACAGCACGCTGCATGAACATACGTGCTGGAATATGTTAAAGAGAGGATCTTCAATTATTTCACCCAATGCGCAATGAGTTTACTCGTGGTTGTTTTGCAGTGGTGTTGAGAGAAGGGTTTCGATTTAGTGACAAACAACAGGGTTTGTTCGACTGTGATGAAGCTGCATGTCTCACTGAATGTGCGCGTAAAAGCGCGCTTGGCACTGCGCGAGCAACCCCGAAGGATGAGTTTGGATATGGCTGGTGCATGTTGACACAGATTAGCAGATTGTATGATTGTATAACGGACAGCATTAACAAGATTGTGAGCGATTCCAGATTTCTCAACAGATCAAATAAGAGGGCTTGCCTCATTATCTAGGTTGCATGATGTGTTTCCGAAATTGCGTCAAAATCAAGTTTTGAAATGAGCCACTGCTTTTGTGTTTTGAGGTCGCTGGAAGCTGGTGAAATTCCTCACGACAACGTCACAGTCGTGTCAAGCTTTTTGAGGCTGGAAAAGAAAAATGTGCTTTGCATCGATTACCATCTCCATGTGATGTATGGGTCCCTGTGATCTCCAATAAAACTCTGGTCACACTGCGGGAGAATAAATGTGCCTGGCTATTCATAAATAGCCCCATAGACTCACATCAGGATATGCATTTATCAGACCGGGATAAAGACACACTGTCTCGACTGTCCCATCTGTAAACTGTTAAATATGATTGTTTTTGATCGAGTTGACAGGTGATGAGAAAAAAATATTACTTTTTTTATAGATGAAGAATCAGTGCTTGCATTACTGATTGGTCTCCCAAGTCTAAATGACGTTGGCCATTTAACAGATTGGAGAGGGGGCGAATCCTTTGAAGACGGATGCAAATGTACTTCTTGCTAATGTGTCTGGTGTGTTTGATTAATTAGTGCACTTGATGCATTTGAGGTCCAGGTGCAGGTTGAAAAACGTGGTCATCATTTATAACAAAAAGGCACGGACTCTGCACTCTCTCTTTTACGTGCGTAAGTGCACTGGTAATTATTAGGAACAATGTGACCCTGAATTCATTGTTGAAATTAATTGGGTTTGTGAGATAAAGACTGGGCAGACAACACTAGACCCATTGAATACTGAATAATTGTTGGTAGTGGTTTGGTTCTTGCAAAGTGTATTTGGTTCTGGTACAGCTTGGCTGATAGGGTGCATTCTGGTGCTCACAATTAAGAGCCTTTAACAGAATGGTTATTGGTATTGCCTTTGCGCTATCTTCGCAAATATAACATGCACGGGTAACCTAATTCCATTTCCAGAGGAAAATATGATTGTTTTTTGTACAGCACTGCCATGTACAGCACAGACCCAGAATACATTGAGTGTATTTCGTTTTTCAATATGACGTGCTTGCCATCAGCTATGGTGCAGATCAGACACACACCATTGCATCAGATTATTTGTATCCTACATTATTATGTGAGCGAGCTTTTGAGAGGGTATTTTGTACCTCATATTCCCTGTCACAAACATCACATTTCTGAAAATATACAAAGGCCCTTATATAATTGCTGAAAAGCTTACTCGACTGATTTTTCCTGATTCCCTCCTCCACCGTAGGTGGGGTGAGCAGCAGTACACTTGTATAATATTTTACAGTTGAAGATGTATTAAGCTGCATGGTCAAGGTGTCACGCAGCACAGTCCTAGCAATTTGTGTGAAAAAGTTGCACAATTCTTTAAGCTGTCAGTGAAATCTATACGATGCGTTGTCGACTTATCCACAGGTAAATACTCTAGCTATTTCCTTAATGGTTATCATACTTTATGCAAGCTGTACCGAGCGAGGTTGTTTTGGAAAGGACCTGTTTTTTTACCACTTATGGTAGCATTTGCTGGTATTTTCATGTGCTTCTTCAGTAAAGATTTACTAAGGTTACACATCGAGGACACAGTCAGTACATTACTGACAATATATTATCGATATCACATTAGAGACGCAACCATTAAAGAGTAAGCATTATTTCCCTGTGCCGTTGTGGTTTATGACCATGATTATCTCATACTGTACTGTATAGGCATATACTAACCCTTAGGGTAACACGCTGTATAGGGCTCATAACCTATATTCTATAGACTTGGAGAGCTGTATCAATGTGAATATGTTACGCTGCATATTGGCTGCTGTGGATGACATGCTGGCTTACTAACAATGTGAGTAAAGAGGAAGAATGGGATTTGCGTTTGTGTGTAGGGAGAAGCTATGGATTTATTCATTTTTAGCTATAGGGTCGTTTTTTATCAGTGTTCATTTTTGTTTTACACTCATTCTCCAATGTATTTACACCAACCATGAGATAGATGTTGAGTTTGTTCAATGTCATCCCACTAAAGGTGGGACATATTGACGGGCTATATTTGGCAGAGAGAGTTACCATTCAGTGAGATGCTATTTGTGTGTTTTCTCTATAGGGGCATCCCAAGCTGACCCCATCCGGAGACTTCTTCCTGGGCTGAACACAATGGTGACTGTTTGACAGTGAAAGTGGAGGTTTACTGTATAGTAGCTCAGCTGGAGTTCCTCACCCCTTCATGACATGCAGTGAGCCGATGCCACCAGCAGGTATGGTGGACAATTGTAATTAAGATTAATGACCTATTGTGATTTTTAAGTTGTTGCTGCTCCAGAACATATTAGTTACTTACACTTTTCTAAATGGATTTCATGTTTTGCATATCAGCCATCTATAAAGTTGTGGTCTATTAGGAGAGCAGCAAGTGTCTGCTTGAGAGGGGCCACTTGAACAGCTCTTGAAGTCACACAGGTTCCCTGCCTCACTTGATAGAGCAGCTGTTTAGGAGCAGAGTAAACTAAGGTAGCAGATGTAAAATAAACACCTGAGCGGGGTCCACACATCCAGTTTTCAGGAGGAAAGGAAGCTAGGTTGAAAATACTGTATCCCTGAAAACAAGATGTTTCCCCGCTGAGGGTGGGAGCAGAACAGGCATGATAATTACTCACTTGTTTAATACAATTGCAAAGTTAACACTTAACACATAATACACTTCCAGCTTTGCCTATACATTCCCACCATGTGCGCATCATGTATGGTCACTTTTAAATGAACCCAGGCTCTAATGGAATGTTCGCGAGGCTGGCACCAGGGGTGCATTTGATATAGCAGTGAGGAGCAAAGGTGTCTTTTTAAAAGTTTACATTTAGTCGGTTATGTGTTTGATTAAACGGACATAGGCCTTTAGAGCATTAACCCAGCGGTGGTGGGGCTAATCCAGCGGTGGTGGGACTAATCGAGCGGTGGTGGGACTAATCGAGCGGTGGTGGGACTAATCGAGCGGTGGTGCGGTGCACATCAGTGGAGCTGAGAGATGGCACCAGTTGAAAGGAATGCCTGATTATCACACTTTCAACCACAGCAGGCTGACACATCTACACTGAGCTGCTGGTGTTAAATCACACTGTTTAATTTTATTCCTATGCAATTAAAAGGTTATTTTTGCTTTGTATGGATAAGCTGAGGCACCAGCGATGGAGGCTTGTTAAGGAAGAGGATGTAATTAAGCTAAAATGGGAGAATGGAATAAGAGCATGTGCAAACCTTCCACTCTTAACGTGTTCAGCACAATGGAGCGGTAAGGAAGTCCTCTCTAGACGGGTTTTTGAGCAGCTACATTGACCATGCTAGTCACCACCACTCAGAACACAGAGATGTGTTGAGATACAGCATGCCCATCTCCGGTCCAAATAAGTACTTACATTGCATGCTTTCCTGATGCAACTCCGTAGCCTATATTCTGTAACAATAGGGTTCTCGCAAGCCTGAGATTCAGCTCAAGGAACATCGAAAAAATCGGACAATCAAACCAGTCACGGCGCATAAAATCCAGCTGATTTGTGCTGTCATAACAGCAGTCATTACACCTGGAGCAGATGATGGGTTATTCATCTGACGTTGAAGGATTCAGAACTTATACAGACTGTACTGTAGGAACTCCACAGCACTGAGTGATGCTCCTCCAGATCTTTGTCTAGCACTGTGAAGTATGGATCAAATAAAATAGTGTCATTGCATTTCCTACAAAGACTATTGGAGGTCGTTGAACTAAGCGGTATGTTGTGTGTTTTTGTTCTTCTTCTGTGCATTGTGTCAGCATATTTCATAAAAAAATGCTGAAGAGATGTAGTGACCCGGTAATTGGTTGTAAAACCCAAGCTTGCTGTTTAGTATTTCAGGGCTCTCTAGTCTATACGGTGGTGAATTACACTTCCTCAGATGAACCCAGTGATGATTGTAGTGTAAAAGCTTGATAGAATACATCAGAAGCCATTACTCTTCAAAATTGGTTCTAGGTGATCTGTTTAGTGTCCCACAGGGGGAGACCTGAATACATTAAATCATGCAGGTTGGCATTTATTGGGATGACTTATGTAAAAGCTTATGTACTGGAGGAAGCTCTGCAGGGTAGTCACTAGCTGGCACAGCCACAAAGTCATACAGTCGGATTTTAAACGTAACCCTCCAGGACAAGATTCATCCCAATAAACGTCAACATGCTTTAATCATGGCCGGAGAAAATTGAAGATCTGTTGATATCATTGTAATGAATCATCCACGCTGTATCTCTCTCTAACTCCCTTTCCTGGTCTCCTCCCTCTGAATTAGCCAGGCATCTAAAAGGTTGCAGTGTCTTTGTGGTGCATCGTGACACTGTTCCATTCTAATCAAGAGGGTTCACTGCATTACCCTTGGGCTAGCAGCTAGCCTATCAGCTATTGTTGGGACACAGATTAGAGATGGAAGAAAGAGCTTCCCACTGCTGTCTGTAAACAGTGCCGAATCCTTTGTTGTACCATAACAGAGACCCAAGACTGCTTAGTAATAGTAGTACTACTAAGTAGTAGTACCATCGATATCACAAGATATTTCTCTGCCTGTTTTCGGTTCTCAGACACAGCTGAGGAAGCCTCAGGTGTTCCTAAGTCCTGCCACTCATCCAGTAATAATTCCGGCTGTCATTCCCGGTGCTTAATTGCACTAAGCCTCGGCACCGGATAAATCCGGGACTGCGCTTCTAGCTCCATTATTATTGGCTCCATAAAACATTCAGCACTCCCCGCTCCCGTTGGACCCATGGCGGAGCAGTGACATTGTCATTTTGCAGCCAGATCTAATTCCTCCATGATGTGGGATTGGAAGATTGGAAGACAGAAGACATGGAGAGGTGGTTTTCCCTCCCTGCCCTCTGACCTCTCACACACAGGTTGGCTATTGGAGTTACATTTGATGGCGAGGGACACAGAGAATGAGTTCAAGAGAGGAAAGTGTTAAGGGGTGATTATTTTTCCAATCCCCCCCCCCCCTAGACTCAGTAGGTAGAGAATGATACAGCCAGCCTGGCTCATCTGGCTGTTATTGTTACCAACTCTACCCAGACAGAATATACTGGACTCTAGAGGGATGTTTTCCACCACAGTGCTACTGCTGTTGCTGCTGCTGACTGTGTGAATGTTTGTGAGGGAGCCTCGTGTCAATTTCTCCCCTTTCGGGTCATGAACACTAACGAGCAATTAGACAGGAAGAGGGACAATGATACGAGGCTGAAAAAATGTCTCCCTACAGTCCTGGTGAGTTTGAGCTCTTTCAGGCAGAGTCTGACAGGACTGGGCCTTTAATCATTCACAGCCACTAACAGGACCAGTGAGACTGTCTGAATGGGTCTGTGTTATGTCAGAAAGAAAGATAGCATCTCAAACATTTGACATTCACACTCCAGGAAGCACGTACAGATACACACGCACATACACTCATGGTCTCACAGCACACTAGCACACACACGCACACACACACACACACACACACACACACACACACACACACACACACACACACACACACACACACACACACACACACACACACACACCCCTATGCCCGTCCTTTTCTCTTCATTCACCATTCCCTGGATCACCGTCATCATCTCTCTTTCCTGTTTCTCATCTACACACTTAGAAAAAAAGGTGCTATCTAGAACCTAAAACAGTTCTTCGGCTGTCCCCATAGGAGAACCCTTTGAATAACCCTTTTTTGTTCCAGGTAGAACCCTTTTGGGTTCCATGTAAAACCTTTTCCACAGAGGGCTCTACATGGAACCCAAAAGAGTTCTGCCTGGAACCAAAAACGGTTCTACCTGGAACCAAAAAGGGTTCTCCTATCGGGACAGCTGAAGAACCCTTTTGGAATGCTTTTTTCTAAGAATGTACCTTACAATTATGCCCTCTTTCTCCTGGATACTGGGCTCCCCCCAAAGGTTGACATGTCTACCAAGGTGATAGTGTCACGCCCTGGCCTTAGTTATCTTTGTTTTCTTTATTATTTTAGTTAGGTCAGGGTGTGACATGGGGGATGTATGTGTTTTGTATTGTCTAGGGTTTTTTGTATGTTTATGGGTGCTGTGGTTTAGTTGGTTAAAGTGTCTAGTCTAGGTGTATGTATGTCTATGGTTGCCTAGATTGGTTCACAATTAGAGACAGCTGTCTATCGTTATCTCTGATTGGGAACCATATTTAGGCAGCCATATTCATTAGGTAGTTCGTGGGTGATTGTCTATGTGTAGTGTTTAGTGTCAGCACTATTTGTTCTATAGCTTCACGTTCGTCGTTTTATTGGTTTGTATAGTTTGTATAGTGTTCCTCGTTTCGTTTTCGTCTTCAATAATAGAAGATGTATTGTTATCACGCTGCGCCTTGGTCCTCCTCTCTTCCACAATACGACGATCGTGACAGATAGGTTAATCATGTGTATTTCTTTAATTAATTCAGAATTTCCCCTGTCCTAGTGGATCTGTTGTTTTCCCATCCTCAGCCATTCACTTTCAACAACTAAGTGTTTTGAGCCCCTATGTAAAAGACTAACATGGTTTTAAAGGTCATTCTCACACTTTAAATTCAATTGTACTCTTAAAAGGCCTTAACATCTTAATTACTAATCCTTATTGTAAACCTCTGTAATTCTATGTCACCTTTGCCCTGGTCCTGTCCTCCGACCATTAAGGAACCCTAAATGCCCCGTCAAACTAGAACGCTTTATTTAATTCTCAGTTCAGTAGATTCTGCCAAAACGTACCATTGAAAGGAATTGGCACGAAATTACAGCATCAATCCATTTTTCCATTTAGTCCTGTTGCGAGCCTCTTGCAACATATATACTATCTCTTTTTTTGTGAATGTTCAGAACTGCAGAATGTGCCAAAGAAGCGAGTCTGTAAATTGCCTATGCAATTTTACAAAGCAATTGTGCTTCTCCCATCCCAGTGTCAGTGGAGAAAAAAAAGGCAATCTGCGAAAATTGAACTTCAATTAGAGTAGTGGAGAGACTAATGCTTCACACAAAAGCTCCATTTTGTACAGGCCTACATGCTCTCACCAGCTAAACACAGGCTCTGAAGATAATGACGGAATCATAGCAGAGAAAAATGCTCCTGTCCAAGACGCTGGCTAATTTAAGGAGCAGAAAGGGAAAGGGGGATACCTAGTCAGTTGTACAACTGAATGCATTCAATTGAAATGTGTCTTTCCGCATTTTTTATTTTTGTCAGCTATGGGATTCAATCCAGCAACCTTTCGGTTACTGGCCCAACGCTCCTACCCCAATGGTGGTGGATCATGTTGAATACGTGTTAAAACCGAGCAATACTAATGCAAGCAATGATCATTTGAGGTTACAGATTCACCGGTGTCTCAGTTTATTCTAGTGCATTTGTGAGTGCAGACCTGTTTATACTGTAGCTTCAGGTATAACTCATCTCACCTTTTGTTTCTTTTTCCACTATGTTGTGTAGTAAAGCCCGGTTCTTTTATGTGCTCAGCTGGTCCGATTTACTGCGGCTGTCCATTCTGTCTAACTATACGTAAACGCAAGACAAAGGCCAGATAACGGTTGTAAAAACCACTGCCTTGTTAGTCTTGGATGGCATTTCGTAGATGTCTGTTATTTTCTTGTTATTTCTCAGAAAGAGCAAAGATGTGTGTCTAGCTGTGCCCAGGGGGACAGTGGAGGGAAATCACTAGAGGATGTAGATATATCCCAAGGAGGAAGAGCGACTGGGACAAAGAGGAAACAGGGTAATGACATACTTCCACTATCAAAACAAGACCAGGACGACTCCAGACATATGATATTTCAGAGACATTTCCATAAGCCATAAGCACAACATGTCCGGATCATCCAATACCTAGATATCTAGCTAACTTTCTCAACCTCAGGCTGTCAGTGAGAGAAACTACCAGCCATTTGGCCTATAGACCTGCTGCTCTATAGGCCAAAGGTCCATGGCTAGACCTGACATTCTTGAAGATACCATTGTGGACAAAACTCTTTCCAGGTGGCTGAATTGACATTTGGAATAAATGCCACGGAGAAAGAGTGTATTTAAGCCATTTGTGTGCGTTTTAGGAACTGTGCATGCCTTCCCCCCGTTGATTCGATGTGGTATTTATATGGAAGTTCTGTGGGTTTATGAAAGGATTTATTATTTCCGTTATTATCTTTAGACTCCCCGTTGAGTCAGTTAGCCGTGTCAAACTGAACGGCCTGTCTGATATGCTGTTACTTGAGTTGACAGAGACAGGGTTTGCCGAGGGAGCCCAGAGAATACAGTGTGTCAGTGTAACACAAACACACTCGGGGGATAGATTCTCTGAATTCACACCCTCTGATAGACCTCTCCAGAAACCATCCAAGAAAGGAGTCAGGACGCTGAAGAAAAATAACAAGAAGCACAACCAGAGAAAAACTCTTGGCTTGTCAGACCAGGTGGAACAAAGATGAGTAGAGAACAATAAACAGGCAAGCGAGCGATAAAAAAAGAATTCCAGGACAAAATCAGAGGGGCTTCAGCTCAGAGGCAAGTGATAATTGTGAGCTTTTAGAATGCAGGAGACAATGTTCTCTCTGCTTCAACGTGTTCCGTGAACGTGGAGGTGGAAGGTATTTGGGTATTGTCCTACTGGTCTATCTCATCAGTCAGGATGGTGGCCACCTGGCCATAGATATATCAGACCAGATGCCGTGTGATGAGTGTGTCTGTAAACGTATTGGCCTACGTACTGAGGTGGCGGTAGGTACAGACAAAATCCGATGTCCTTTTTTGAAATCATTTTTTCGCTGTTTTTACTAGTCAGTCCCCATCCTTAAATACCCCTGGCTTTCATTAGAGAAAAGTCTGCAGCTCATTTTAACAATCAAGTCCTGTTGTGAGTATAAACAGCAGGCTGCAAAGGGAGGGATTGGTTGCCAAAGACTAACTACTTTCTTCTGTAAATAACAGAATGTCTTTGGATATATAACAATAGGCTTGTATAAAGATGAATACATGCCGAAAAAAGTTGAGTGAGAAATCTGCTCTGCTTTATTCCATCAGACAAACACTGTTGATATAGTAGACTAAACGTATGTGCATTCAATGTAAATATCATCTTTACTCCACAGACGTTGGTTCTGAATTGGCTGGTGTTGGCTGAGTGGTGCTGTTGACCCAACTGCCTCATTTTGCCTTTAAGGTCACTCGGATCCTTCTCATTATTATGTGCATGGTGAGAGAACATTTCTGCGAGCCAGTGGTGACTCACCATGGTCTTGCCTATTGACTAAAGTCTGGAGGCGTGACAGCTTTCACAGTTTTGGGCAGTGGAATGATGAACTGCACTTAAACTCACTAGTGTCAGGAGAGAGCATTAAGTCTAGGTGACATGAATGAGAAAAAAAAACATGCAAACAATGACTAACATTTTAACCTGTGTGAACAGGATGACAGTGGCTTAGACTTGGAGGATCAAACTCAACCACTTATTGGATATGATGGAAAGGTCTCCAGAGTAGTACCACTACTTCAGCCTTCCTAGTTGATTTATGCCTGATTCATTTGGAATACGTCTCCATAGATCCAAACCAATATGGCCTCCTGTCTCCCAGTATGTTGACAGTGACTCCCCGGTTGGCGGTATGAACCTGTAAGCAAAAATATGTTAAACAGGCTGGATAGAATCATTATGTCTGCCATCACATCAGGCATCACATACCTTGGAATTAATCCAGAAGGAACCGGATTCTTAGACTGAGTTAATTGAGAATTAAGCTGTGTAGTCTCGTGGCTCTGGAAAGAGATCCCAAGGGGGCGTCTTTCCAATTATCTATTAACTTGTGATTCATTGGTTCAGTTGTTCTCCTTTCCATCCCAACCTGACCTCCTTCTGTGTCTGTTCATTATTCTCCCTCTCCTCTCCCCACAGTCGCCTCATATTTCCTGTCTGTCTCCATCTCCCTCCCTCCCCTCGTGTGTTCTCTCTAGCTCTGCTGCTCGCCTTAGCGCAGTGATGGGCTTTTCCCATGCAGCTGGTTCTTAATGCTCCAGAAAGCTGATGTTAATGTTGACTGGGATCACCGACTCTCCTCCGAGGCACAGAGTGGTGAGAAATGAATGTGCTACCTCCAGCCGGCCTGGCCCAATAACTTCTCATATATGGATTCTGAGGCCTGAACGGGGGGGAAAGCGTACTGTTTGGGTTTAGAGGAAGAGGGAGGGGGGAGGGGGGAGGAGTAGGGTGTTTATGATAGGATGTGTATGAGTGTATACTGATGTCTTAAGAAATGAAGGTGGATGATAGCACGTCATGAAGGATGATGAAGAAGGGTTAGTATGCATTTGGGAGACATCCATGCCTGACAGGACAGTGTGTTAATAAAACAGGGAAAGTGGGCCTGTTGCTCCCTCAAGCATTGGTTCGTCCGTCTTGCTGTCAACAGCATTGACAGTCAGCCTGCTCTGCTCCTGCTCTGCTGCGCCAACCTCCCTTAACCTCACAACCCTGTCTGACAGCCCTGGAGATGCTCTGTTCTGAGAAAGAGAGGTGTGTGTGTGTCTCCAGACGGTGCGGTTAGCCTCATTTACATCAGAGGATTCGTCATGACAGTGACCCTCGCTGACGAACGTAAGCAGACAGAGATCCCCCCCCCGTCTGTTTTCTTCACGTTCTGCCATCAGTCCCTGGCTCAGAGTCTGTAAAGCAGCCATCCATGCCACAGCCTCGGTGACAGCACAGGGAAAATCATATGTCATCACTCCACACACCGTCCCCTCACATTCCCAGGGATGCGTATCCTGTCAGCCTTGCTATGATCTCCACAAACCAGACCAGGCATCCATTTTAGATTGAATGGGGTGGCGCTGGTTCCATCCTGATTGGGTGACGTTCTAGTGTCTGTGTTATTTGTGACTGTTGGAAGGCCATGGTGTGCGAGACCAAGATACGCATAGTGACTCATTCCCCAGTGCTTAGAGCCAGGAAAGCCCCATCCGTCATGCAAAGATCACCCTTGTCCTGTCTCTTTGAAGTGATGGTTGGATTTGGTGAGGCAGGACACAGTGCCTCCGGTGTGAAAAGGTTCTACTACCGTGGGGCGACTCGTTCAAAAACGCAGTAGCGTTCCATACGTATGTATGAGACCAGGTGTGTAGCCAGGAACCCAGCCAAGTTAATCCACTACCAATTCATCCGTGCTTGGGAGTAATTCAGTATGTAAGTGGCTTTTTAATCTTTTCTTTGGAAGGTGTGGTAACCCTTGCTCTCACATAAACCCACAGGGGAGCAGCATTAATCAAAAGAACACAGAATGGGTTTGATGGATTGGGTTGATGATTTGAATTTCCCCTTAAAAATGATGTTTTTATTCGTCTCATCTGCGGGTTTAAATCAGTGGAACGTCCGTTAGAACGATGCCCAGCCATCTAAATTACATGCAGGACTCAAAAACTGGAGATTTATCGACTTCCTCCACTGGCCTGCATGAATGATTTATTACTCAATGTCTCTCACACAAACCCCAGCAGCTCTTTAATCCACACTGATATTAGCCTGCCTGACTGTATATTAGTGGACTGAGAGACGTATAATAAACAAACTTCTCTCTCTCTCTCTCTTTTTGTCTTCAGTTTATCATGCAACTTTGAAAAACTTGGATTACTTTTGATCTCAATGCTTTGCCCGGCTGACCCAATGAGGCATTGTGCAGACGGTGTCTGCCAGAATGATGAGGTACATGGTCTTAGATTATCCTTTGAATTACCTGTTTCTGTGCGTGTAAGATTGGGAAGGAGAGAAAGAAGCTGGCAGACTGGGGGGATTAGGAGGGGCTGATTCCCAGAGTAAAGGCTGTCAATTTGTTCACTGTGAGGAGATGTGATTGAGCATGTCTGCTGGCTACTTGGACCACAGCCCCGCGTCTCCCCAGTGCAGGGATTGATTGAGTCGTACCTGCCTAGGGTTCCGTTGGCCCTGCGCCTGTCCACGGGCCACGTTCCCTCTCCCTGCCCAGTCTGTCAGCCCCTGAAGTTATGACATCATGAGCCCCCTCATAAGGCACCTCCATTGTTTTGAAATGAAGGGACATCAATTTCCCAAGCTCCACTGCCCAGCGGATGATTTGTGAGTGCTATTATCCTCAGAAATCGCTCTGGAAAATGGCTGCGGAATGGAGAGAGTTTGGGAGGGGTGACTTGCTGCATGGAAATGGTGTCTAAGCTGCCTGTTTTGGCCAGTTCCAATAGAGGTATTTCACACTTTTGGGGTCAAAACCCCATGTACACATACATGTAAATCTACTCAGATTACAGAGTTCATGATTGTAAGCTACTATTTTTGCCCTGAAATTGGCATTTGGAGAAAAATATGACTTTGTAGATAGGACTGCCAGCTAAGAGAGTGAGAGATGGAAATAAATAGCGAGACAGAGGCAAAAATTGACCACTCACCTGGATGTCAATGGAGCATTTCCAGAACTTTCTCTCTTGCCGTTTGTAGAAGCAGCATACCTGGGTGCCATCCAGTTGACAGCCAAGGTTTTCATATCGAGGCTTGACTAATTCATTAGAAAGCCATCTGAGTCCCAGAACGTTCCATTGTTAGAACCTGAGGCTGAGAAATAAACTGCTGACTATTCCAAACACGCCTTCCAAACTTGATCACAATGGATAGGTAATGCCTTATGCATTCCCATTTCATTATGAATAAAAAAACTAAATGTTCGGAAAGCGTGTGTGAAATTGTTTTTATTTCCTTGAAGAGTACCTAAACATGGCAACAAAATATGAAAATATAAAGATAAAGTCGCATTCATATTTCAAGTCTGCCCTAATTCAATCTCCTCTATTTCCTTTTCAAAACATTTGTCCACATTTCAACTCTAAACTTTAACGGAAGTAAGAGTCTGAATCTATTTAGCATCCTTTCGGGAAGAAGCAACTTACAGTACTTTTGCTTTCAGGAGCCACTCAGCTCGACACAATACGTGGTCAAATGCAGAAAGTTATCAGTGAGGTGCAGGAACGTAAAGTCCTCTTCACCACTCACTGAAGAATTCAATTCTCCCACATGGACCCATCTGACAGCAGAGGGCTATTCTGCACGGGCAAGATAAACATTACAGTGGAAAACAGTGAAATAATAAATGCTGAAGGAATATGTTGGGATATTTATCTGAAGGGCCTGAAGATAGGGCCGAGGTGGGGAGAGGACTGAGGACAAATTTGTTTTTGCCATTGGCAGATTGTGACTAGACCTTCTGAATACTAAACATACTAGTTCCTTTTGTTTTCTGATAATCCATCCATTGTTGACTGTAGATGACAACACAATGTCCTGGTCTTCGCCCGTGGGAGTGTGATGTTTGGGACGGGATCTACTAGGTTCGGTAGTTATTCCCATCTTTTCTCTCGTACCCAACAGCGTTTGCGTTTACTATGGCCATTGTTAATGGCAGGAAATTAGAAAACAAAAAGTCAATTTTTAAATAAGCGTTGTATCCATTAAACACAAACCAATTCTCGATGGAAACGGAACCAAACAACGCAAAATAGCAATATCTGATAAGAGCCATTGAGATGCCATCGGTATTGCAGCAATTGCAACGTCAAACATACAAACTGTACAAGTTCAACTGTACGAGTTCAAATCGACAGCATAAACAATGCATTCATTCACACAAAAAAGCTGTATATTCCTATATGTTCCTGCCAGGAGTTCACAGGAAAGCTGTATATTCCTATATGTTCCTGCCAGGAGTTCACAGGAAAGCTATGAGAATTGCATTGTGTAAACTACAAAAGGAACAGAATAACCTAAATCTCTGTCACTGTAGTAACCTCTGACCTCAGATAGTATTACATCAGAGTTGAGAGAGAAGACGTCCTCTCCATCCTGTAACCTTTGTTTAACCCAGATATCCTCGCCTGCTTTTCCAGGAATATCCCCTGCTATTTCTCTTGCAGAGGGAAATGTAATTTTTAAAGGACTCCTCGCCGGAATTCTTTCTAGTTGTGAATGTAATTATATAATCTCAGAGAAAACCCCTCCTCCGTTCTTTTCCCATCAGCTACTAAACCTCTGGGAGTGCCACTGTTGATTCACTCTACTGCCTGATGATGAGTTCATACAACGCTCCACACACACCGTTCCTATTTCTCACAGCCTTCAGATGTTTAGGTCTGATTTACATAGATTTAATACTGGTAGGTTTGAAAGGAAAGTCCAGCATTGCCATCAAGATTAACCTGATCAAATCAAATCAATCAAATCTCACTGTGCTGGATGGTGAAAGACAGTAGTTGGCCATAATGTGTGAGCTAACCTTTATGACATGGATTGAATATTTATTCACCTCTTATCAGCCCTCATGTGGCTGGCTAACCCTCGCACTGTTCTCTCCCAGTCTCTCCCCTGAACTTTAGGCAGAAATATTTTTATCCCAGTGTAAAGTCAGAGCTCAGCAGAAAAGACTGCTTTCCTCCAAAGAATGATGAACACTGTAAAAGCCCACTTTTCAATAGCAGGGATTTCTAGGGGATGGGATGAGGTTGAATAAATATGCAGAGGCTGCATGGTTTTGTCCGAGAGCACAGAGTGAACAGACCTGCTTATCAGGTTTTAGATAATATGTGGGAAGAAGAAAAAAAAATCCCCTGACCTCTGAATGTCATTATCGGTGCAGTTTACTAGCCTGTATTATTCACTGCCTGCTTCCTTTAGCTATTAAAATGGGGGGTCCATTCTCCAACTGGCTATTTTTGTAGTCAGACAGCAGCGAGGGGGGTGGCAACAGAATCTCTTTGATATTCTTCTCACATTGAGCTAATTGTGCAGTTGTTGGGCTGTTTACGCACAAATCTGAAATTGCCTCGTAAACAGATTACATGGGAACTGTACAAGAGGCAAGCGTTTGATTGAAAAGTTGCAATAGAAGACTGGTTGAGTGGAGGTTTCATGACTGTGTACAATTATATACGCTAGTTCCAGAGAAAGATTTAATAAGCAATCACCCCTCTTGTCAATGTCTTCCACTATTAACATAAATTAATCCTTCAGTCCATTTTGCTAGTTTCTGTATGGATGTCATGCTTGATGATTGCCAGTCATCTCCAGTGTTATGTACAGAGCCAAATGTGTTGTTATTCAGTTGATGAGAGAAGAACCTCTAAATCATATCAAGAATATTAGAAGTCCAAAATAGAACGCAATGCATTTTCCAAAGAGCACTATGCAAGATCAACAGCTGTTTCAACATAATCTTCCTCCTGCATGCTAAATTAATCACACACAAAAAAAGAGTTGATGTAGTCAGCCAGGAAAACATGGAATACTATAATTCATGGTATCAGTGTAGGGACTGCTCACTTGGCCAGCTTCATCTTAACCTATATTAGTCATAGGTATGACAACTCTATGAGTGACAAGGTCTAGGACAACAAGTGCCAGCCACGGGCTCTACCTGCCCCAGGGTCAACTACTATAATGTTTGCATTGTCATTCTCTAAATCACCTCGCTGGTGTCGTGACGGGAAAGGCCTTCCGCCTCCTCGTTCTCCTCGTTCTCCTTAATGAGCGCAGTTAACACAAAGCAGGCATATACTGGGACATACTGAGTGGGAGAGAAAAACAGAAAGCAATGCTAATAGCTAAGTAAACAAACTAATAACTGGAGCGCTCGGCCCTGGGGTTAAACAACAGACCCCTCTAATCACTCTCTTTGATTCAGTTGCATTGGTATTCATACAGGGAGCAGCCGAGAAGATGTTTTGTCTGAACACGGTCAACTCCAGCCCCCGGTGTCTGAGACTCATGCCGGTACGTCGGAATGAACAAGCTGCTGCAGACATATTCACCCATGGAGAAAAACACAAAAACACATGTGTACGGTATGTGCCTGTAAAATAGCACGCACCACTTTCTTAGACAACTGCAAGCAACTCATCTGTGACTGATGAAAGGTTGCTGAGAGCATTTGAGGTTGATCAATATCTAGGGAAGGCAGTCTGAGAATAACAATTCAAGTAAATACAAAGATATCCATCATTTTAACAAATATACAGAGATATGGAATAGAGAGCGGTGAGAGATCTGCATTGCAGAGATGTAGCCTATCGTCACACACCAGCAGAGGCTGATTGACGAACAGCTTTTCCAAATGGTATAATCAAGACGTTATAGAAGGAAGCGAGCAGAGACAAGCACTACAGCTGGTAGGAAGGCACATAGTAGACAACAGGGAGAGCTGGTTAAGAACGTCAGCTAAGAGGTGCTTCTCATTGACGAACATTTTAGAATAGACCCTAAGATCTATAACAGCCCCAGAACCCTGAGAGTCAAGCCTCGTCATACTCCTGAACCGTGATAGAGCAGCAGCCCATACTTGGAGCCCGGGTCCTGGCAATTTGCGCAGAGTGACACCGAATACTAGAACATTGCTTTATGGGCGTTCCCTCCTGAGTATTTCAAAATGGAAACACTGGCAGGCCTGTTTAATGGGTTATTCTTGCTATGGGGTATTTTCAAAGCACTTAACAGTTCATAGCGGTGCAAATATGTTTTTCTGTAAAAGGAGAATTATACTAGTCTCTAAGGGGTATCAAATGGAAATGCTAGAGTCTTTGGACATAAAACATCAATTTCACCAGGGATTGCGTGAGGGGAAATTGCAATGACTCTAAAAACATAATATAAATTATCAGGATAAAGGTAAGACCCAGAAGCAGACCGCGTTGAAGTAACAATGTTTATTACAGCAACAGGGGCAAAGGTACAGGACGGCAGGCAGGCTCAGGGTCAGGGACAGGCAGAGTGGTCAGGTGGGCGGGCTCAGAGTCAGGACAGGCAAGGGTCAAAACCAAGAGGATGAGAAAAGAGAGACTGGTGAAAAGCAGGAGCTGATACAAAACACGCTGGTTGACATAACAAACAAGACAAACAAGACAAACTGGCCAGCGACAAACAGAGAACACAGGTATAAATATACAGGGGATAATGGGGAAGATGGGCGACACCTGGAGGGGGGTGGAGACAATCACAAAGACAAGTGAAACAGATCAGGGCGTGACAATAAATTGATTCAATCCCCCATAGTTCATGATGCACTACCCAGGGGGTGTCCAATGCTCCCCCTAGGTAGAATAGCGATGAAACCATTTGCTTGGTTATACCAGAGACAATTTGAAGTATAACTTCGTGTCTACTATTTGCCGCATATAAACATCTCTCTTGAGTTTATCGTTCTCTGCAGAATGTCATAGCAAGCTGTTGCGCAACGTTAGCTCACAGTAAGCCAGTGCATATGGAAACATCCTATTTAGACACCCTTGGAGGTCTGCTATACTGTGTGAGCATGCTCCGTACCTATCTGCAGTCTGCACCCCTCTCTTCAGGGAGGGCTGAGCTGAGAGATTTCCCAGATAAATGGTTCTGTCACCCAGTCAGGACGCCGTAGAGGCATGTCAGAGAGACAGAGGGCCTCATTAAGACGTCTTATAGCCAGCGCAGCACCGCAGCTCCCCTGACCCTTCTGGAGCTGTACTGACCCAGGAGGGGTGATGATGGCAGGCATCCTCTCAGTACGGAGAGCCCTCTGGGCCTTCCTGCCTCACCACCTGTACTCTACCTACCGGCAGGGGAGAGAGAGGAGCAGCTGCCATATTTATAAGGGTGATTCTGAGAGAGTAAAGGGGTAGGGTGTAGTTTCTCCGTTATATCTGCTTCTCCGTCATAAGCTGCTATCTGCAGCTTTTTTACAAGGTTGAATGGGGTAACTTAAACTAACAGATTAAATTGACACACTACATTTCAGGCATTGATGGTAGAGATAGCATATGCTTACTTTTACGTAATATCTTAATTCTGCCTAATCAGAAACAATTGAATTTACTGTTTACCTCGAAGGCTTCTGTTTACCACTGAAATCACAGGGGGGTAAAGTCTTGATTGTAATTAGTTTCAGATGTCCTGCAGCTAAACCCAAGTAGATTCAGTTCAATCTTGAGTTGCGTATTATCAGCTACAAAGTGTAATAGAGTATGTACAAGTGATAGGCTACAATCTAAACCTTGCCTCAATCACCAGATGACCTCTAACCTACTACAGTAGTTCAGATCATTATGTTCAACACCCAACACAAGGACACCAGCTCTGACCTCACAAACCCACTCAGTCACATAATCGTACACACACTTTCATTTTTACACATGATACTCCTGTAAACACACACACACACACACACACACACACACACACACACACACACACACACACACACACACACACACACACACACACACACACACACACACAGCAATGCCAGGCCTAGAGTAAATCAGCGATGACTGTGTGTTGGGACAGGCATGCAGCTTTATTAAATCAACCCCCCCCCCCCCCCCCCCCCCCCCCAGAGGGTAGGGTAATTTATGAGGGAAGATTAAGGTGATGGAGTATGGACAAAGACAGCAGCCACAGCCAGACAGGATCCATGGAGAACCACAGAGCACACTTTACAGCCCTGATGGTTATTCTCACTGACACACAGATAACTCTCCAAGCAGGACAGATACAGCTTGCGCCACAGACAGAGAAGAAGAACTCAACTTTATTGGAACTCAGCAGAAGCTGCCTCCTTATGTCTTCCATCACCATATCGCTACTTTACAAGCTGCCTCACTTGTATGTTTAGTCAGCTAGCATTTCTGCATCAGGAAGTAACCAGATGTTGAGAAATATAGCTTATGTTCAAAATAGCGAGGATGTGCAAAACACTAATGTAAGACCTTGAATGGTTTCTAATATTACCATCAGCAAAATGGGCGCCGGCAATGTCATGTCATGTAATCTTTCTGAATTTCCAGTATCGTCATCATGTGACTGTCACTGTCAGGATGGGGTGTTCCCTGAAGAGCCAGAAATACCTTAAACAGCGGAATAAGAACTTCTCACAGTGATGCAAAATCCTCCAACACGTTCCACATGATCAGCTCCCACCAGAGTGTACTTTCCTTCATGTGTGTCTGATCAAACTAACGACTTCTCCTATTAGCCTAATGAATGAATTATAGCCACAGAAACAAAGATCATTAAGCACATTTTCACCAGGGGACAAATCATTTGGACAATGTGACGTTGGACAATGTGAAGAGAAACGATCTGGTAGCCCACCAGCTCTACATTATCTGCATTGAAGAGAAAATGACCTCCGTCACTCCTGTCATGCCTCAAGGGTGCCATTTCATCTCTGAGGGGCTCTGTGAGTTCTTCACTGCCTTCTTGTTTCAGTGTGATTACTCATAACAGGCAGAGTACGGTATTGCCCGGCAGAATGCGTTGTAATGCACACACCCGCGTCTCATAAACAGAACACGATATCATATTTGAATCTGCTCTGGGATGACAGTGTACAAAACACAACCATAGCCACAGGGCTTATCTCTCATCTAATAACTGTTGTCTTTTTTATTCCTTATTTTAATACCTCGTGTTCTTTAGCAGCCTGCGGTTCGGTTCATAAGCAGGTGTTACATTCATTCTCCACTTAAGGTAGAGTTCCAGGAGTGTTTTTATGTAGTGGCTGGTAAAGAGTTTTTAAAACTCTGTGTTGTTGTTTTTGTCGCACTGCTTTGCTTTATCTTGGCCAGGTGGCAGTTGTAAATGAGAACTTGTTCTCAACTGGCATACCTGGTTAAATAAAGGTGAAATACATTTTTTAAAGACATTTTATTTTTTTAAAGTATTTTTATTTCTGCAAGGTGCTGTGACACAAAATTTGCATTTAAACATCAGGCTGCCTGTTAGCGCCACATAGGGAACTATGGGTAACTGAGTGCTCAGGGGAAATGTTCTCAAAGTGGCATGGGTTTTATAGATGTGGCATGTGAGGTTGAACTTAGACCATGCTCATTTACATGTGAGGCGGCCAAAGCTACTTTTGCGTATCATAATTAGCTTAGTCTAGTGGAGTGTATGTATTATGTAAATCGTGATTTACAGGTGCTTTAGGGTTGGAGAAGGAGACTATAATTCAAGCAGTAGGGCTGAGAGAGCAAATCCAATGGCGGTTACATGTTCCAACCTTGAACAAAGTCACTGGCCTTCATACACAACCGTAATTATCAGTTCTACTCATGAAAGTATTCAATCAACAAACACCTCCCTTTCACCACTCCTTCGCTCTTAAAATATATTGAAACTCTTCACAACTAATGTTTGGTATGTGAAGGTGGCTCTACTGTTAGCATTGGCCCCTGCTCCATTAATCTCACTAGTGCTATATCTAACAAGGACACCCAGAATGTAACGACAAACTGAGTGCTGGATCATGACTGCACGCTAATGGCTCCTCACTCCAAATGGACTTTCACATCTGCCCCAAGGGAGCCTGTTCCATGTTGTCTTCGAATGAGAAAGATGTTTGGTCAAATATATTGGAAATGGAGCTTCAAAGGTGTACATGCTCGCATTTGAAGTTCTTTGTCAAGCAAAGTTACATATTGCCTATGATCCAGTTTTTATTCATTGCAAATAGAGAAGATTATCTGTTGGCCAAAGCTCACACCCTCAAGCTTGGGCCATTAACATCCGTCCTGTATCTGAGCTAAGTAGGTATTTAATGCATGAGCTCTGTGTATTTTCATGTGTGAAATTTTGCAGCCTTAGGTTGGCTTAAAAATGTGCACAGTCCACTGCCCGTGTGTAAATCTCAACCAATGAGTCACAGCAACATAAGGGAGACCCTAAATCCTAAATCCTTTACTTGACTACACAGAACTAGTTCACTTCTAACTGACAGTGAAGCATACACCCTGCTGTGTTGTTATGGATTTAAAATGTACATACCTTAATGTTTATTTGAAAAGTCATATGTCTGCCCTGGTATAAGCGTGTGTCGTTTTCTTCGATCGTCTTTATGAATTTTTATCTGAAATAAAATATTATGGACGGTAGATCATTATCATCCTGTTCAACATTTATTGAAATTGTACCTTTATTTAACTAGGCAAGTCAGTTAAGAACAAATTCTTATTTACAATGACGGCCTAGGAACAGTGGGGTTAACTGCCTTGTTCAGGGCCGGAACGACAGATTTGTATCTTGGCAGCTCAGGGATTTGAACTTGGAACCTTTCAGTTACTAGTCCAATGCTCACTAGTCCAACACTCTAACCACTAGGTTGTATTTCATTATCTGAAATATGTGTGTGATGTGTGGGAAATTATGTATTCACTCAACCTCCTCACTTCTACACATAACCTCCTGGGAACGTAAAGACAACTTGAAGGCAGCTAGAGGTTGATCCATTTATTTAGAGTACAGAGGTATAGGACTGTCCTATTTTGCTAGATATTCTTGTAAAATAAATGGCCAATCTCAATGAGACTAACCTGGTAAAATAAAGGTAAAATATATATGAATCATTCCACATCCAATCTTCTGCCATTCCTCTGTATAATTCCTTGAGGTGAATCTTCATAAGTGCCTGGGGCATGGGCCAGTCAGTCACTGCAGCATAGTTGTGAGGTGTGTGTGTGTGACATTCTGAAGGTTGATGTGGAGATTATCTCTGTTCATTTTGTCACTGCTCATTAGAGTGGTAGTGTGGAATTTCAGCAGCTTGTTCAAGCTCTCAGGAGACTGAGAAAAGCATCTCATATGGGAGGAAAACTGACTCGTCGCTGAACTTTTATCAATGGCTGTCTAAATGAATTTGTCGAGCAAAGCGCAGTAAAAGTGTCTACCATTTAAACGGCTATGTCCCCAGTTCCCACAACCTTGCTACACACTGATATTGCTGATATCGCCTGGTGTGACTTAAATGGATGCTCTCCAATTGTTCTAATAACACTGTAAAAATTTACCTTTGAAACAAAAGAGTGAATGTGTGAAGCAATTCGTTAGGGTAGTGCTTCATATCAACAACAGCAATGTGTTAGCTTAGTGCTCAATATCAACAATACCAATGTGTTAGCATAGTGCTCAATATCAACAATACCAATGTGTTAGCTTAGTGCTCAATATCAACAATACCAATGTGTTAGCATAGTGCTCAATATCAACAATACCAATGTGTTAGCTTAGTGCTCAATATCAACAATACCAATGTGTTAGCTTAGTGCTCAATATCAACAATACCAATGTGTTAGCTTAGTGCTCAATATCAACAATACCAATGTGTTAGCTTAGTGCTCAATATCAACAATACCAATGTGTTAGCCTAGTGCTTCATATCAACAACAGCAATGTGTTAGCTTAGTGCTCAATATCAACAATACCAATGTGTTAGCCTAGTGCTCCATATAAACAATACCAATATGTTAGCATAGTGCTCAATATCAACAATACCAATGTGTTAGCTTAGTGCTCAATATCAACAATACCAATGTGTTAGCTTAGTGCTCAATATCAACAATACCAATGTGTTAGCATAGTGCTCAATATCAACAATACCAATGTGTTAGCTTAGTGCTCAATATCAACAATACCAATGTGTTAGCTTAGTGCTCAATATCAACAATACCAATGTGTTAGCTTAGTGCTCAATATCAACAATACCAATGTGTTAGCTTAGTGCTCAATATCAACAATACCAATGTGTTAGCCTAGTGCTTCATATCAACAACAGCAATGTGTTAGCTTAGTGCTCAATATCAACAATACCAATGTGTTAGCCTAGTGCTCCATATAAACAATACCAATATGTTAGCATAGTGCTCAATATCAACAATACCAATGTGTTAGCTTAGTGCTCAATATCAACAATACCAATGTGTTAGCTTAGTGCTCAATATCAACAATACCAATGTGTTAGCCTAGTGCTCAATATCAACAATACCAATGTGTTAGCTTAGTGCTCAATATCAACAATACCAATGTGTTAGCTTAGTGCTCAATATCAACAATACCAATGTGTTAGCATAGTGCTCAATATCAACAATACCAATGTGTTAGCTTAGTGCTCAATATCAACAATACCAATGTGTTAGCTTAGTGCTCAATATCAACAATACCAATGTGTTAGCTTAGTGCTCAATATCAACAATACCAATGTGTTAGCTTAGTGCTCAATATCAACAATACCAATGTGTTAGCCTAGTGCTTCATATCAACAACAGCAATGTGTTAGTGTAGTGCTTTATATCAACAACAGCAATGTGTTAGCCTAGTGCTCTATATAAACAACAGCAATGTGTTAGCCTAGTGCTCTATATAAACAACAGCAATGTGTTAGCCTAGTGCTCTATATCAACAACAGCAATGTGTTAGCCTAGTGCTCTATATAAACAACAGCAATGTGTTAGCCTAGTGCTCTATATAAACAACAGCAATGTGTTAGCCTAGTGCTCTATATAAACAACAGCAATGTGTTAGCCTAGTGCTATATATAAACAACAGCAATGTGTTAGCCTAGTGCTCTATATCAACAACAGCAATGTGTTAGCCTAGTGCTCTATATAAACAACAGC
Organism: Salvelinus namaycush; assembly: GCF_016432855.1. Classification (NCBI taxonomy): domain Eukaryota; kingdom Metazoa; phylum Chordata; class Actinopteri; order Salmoniformes; family Salmonidae; genus Salvelinus; species Salvelinus namaycush. Next base: position 39,224,898 of record NC_052312.1, read on the forward strand.
AATGTGTTAGCCTAGTGCTCTATATAAACAACAGCAATGTGTTAGCCTAGTGCTCTATATAAACAACAGCAATGTGTTAGCCTAGTGCTCTATATCAACAACAGCAATGTGTTAGCCTAGTGCTCTATATAAACAACAGCAATGTGTTAGCCTAGTGCTCTATATCAACAACAGCAATGTGTTAGCCTAGTGCTCTATATAAACAACAGCAATGTGTTAGCCTAGTGCTCTATATCAACAACAGCAATGTGTTAGCCTAGTGCTCTATATAAACAACAGCAATGTGTTAGCCTAGTGCTTTATATAAACAACAGCAATGTGTTAGCCTAGTGCTCTATATAAACAACAGCAACGTGTTAGTCTAGTGCTCTATATGAACAACAGCAATGTGTTAGCCTAGTGCTCTATATAAACAACAGCAACGTGTTAGTCTAGTGCTCTATATCAACAACAGCAATGTGTTAGCCTAGTGCTCTATATAAACAACAGCAATGTGTTAGCCTAGTGCTCTATATAAACAACAGCAACGTGTTAGCCTAGTGCTCTATATCAACAACAGCAATGTGTTAGCCTAGTGCTATATATAAACAACAGCAATGTGTTAGCCTAGTGCTCTATATAAACAACAGCAATGTGTTAGCCTAGTGCTCTATATCAACAACAGCAATGTGTTAGCCTAGTGCTCCATATAAAAAACAGCAATGTGTTAGCCTAGTGCTCTATATAAACAACACCAATGCGTTAGCCTAGTGCTCCATATAAACAACAGCAATGTGTTAGCCTAGTGCTCCATATAAACAACAGCAATGTGTTAGCCTAGTGCTCTATATAAACAACAGCAATGCGTTAGCCTAGTGCTCCATATAAACAACAGCAATATGTTAGCCTAGTGCTCCATATAAACAACAGCAATGTGTTAGCGTAGTGTTCTATATCAACAACAGCAATGTGTTAGCCTAGTGCTCCATATAAACAACAGCAATGGGTTAGCCTAGTGCTCTATATCAACAACAGCAATGTGTTAGCCTAGTGCTTTATATAAACAACAGCAATGTGTTAGCCTAGTGCTCTATATAAACAACAGCAATGTGTTAGCCTAGTGCTCCATATAAACAACAGCAATGGGTTAGCCTAGTGCTCTATATCAACAACAGCAATGTGTTAGCCTAGTGCTCTATATAAACAACAGCAATGTGTTAGCCTAGTGCTCTATATCAACAACAGCAATGTGTTAGCCTAGTGCTCTATATAAACAACAGCAATGTGTTAGCCTAGTGCTTTATATAAACAACAGCAATGTGTTAGCCTAGTGCTCTATATAAACAACAGCAACGTGTTAGTCTAGTGCTCTATATGAACAACAGCAATGTGTTAGCCTAGTGCTCTATATAAACAACAGCAACGTGTTAGTCTAGTGCTCTATATCAACAACAGCAATGTGTTAGCCTAGTGCTCTATATAAACAACAGCAATGTGTTAGCCTAGTGCTCTATATAAACAACAGCAACGTGTTAGCCTAGTGCTCTATATCAACAACAGCAATGTGTTAGCCTAGTGCTATATATAAACAACAGCAATGTGTTAGCCTAGTGCTCTATATAAACAACAGCAATGTGTTAGCCTAGTGCTCTATATCAACAACAGCAATGTGTTAGCCTAGTGCTCCATATAAAAAACAGCAATGTGTTAGCCTAGTGCTCTATATAAACAACACCAATGCGTTAGCCTAGTGCTCCATATAAACAACAGCAATGTGTTAGCCTAGTGCTCCATATAAACAACAGCAATGTGTTAGCCTAGTGCTCTATATAAACAACAGCAATGCGTTAGCCTAGTGCTCCATATAAACAACAGCAATGTGTTAGCGTAGTGTTCTATATCAACAACAGCAATGTGTTAGCCTAGTGCTCCATATAAACAACAGCAATGGGTTAGCCTAGTGCTCTATATCAACAACAGCAATGTGTTAGCCTAGTGCTTTATATAAACAACAGCAATGTGTTAGCCTAGTGCTCCATATAAACAACAGCAATGGGTTAGCCTAGTGCTCTATATCAACAACAGCAATGTGTTAGCCTAGTGCTTTATATAAACAACAGCAATGTGTTAGCCTAGTGCTCCATATAAACAACAGCAATGGGTTAGCCTAGTGCTCCATATCAACAGCCTCACTGGTAATGCTGAGATAACAGAGGACACAGTATCAGTCCACCCTGCCAGCCACACATTCCCTCTCAGTTCAAAGCTCTTCTGCATCTCTGATGGAGATAGAGGTCTGTGTGTAAATGGTGCTGCGGTGCTGCAGTGGCAGTGTCTGCCTCTCAACAGTGGTGTTGTTGGTGGAGCTGCAGCATCAAAGCGGTGGTTTGTTTGCCGTGTGAGAGGGAGCACTTCCCAGAGGACTGTCAGGTCAGTGTGGTGCCGTGCTCGTCGGCTCCCTGGCAGGGATTGACAGGAGAGGGCAGCGCCAGTGCTGACTGAGAGCTCAGTGGGAGTGCCCTTCCAATTAGCAACTAGTAACCTTCCAACCCTGCCCTGCTTTCAGTCCGGGCTCCAAGGCCAGACAGGGATGCACACGTAGACCTGAGCACACACACACAGACACACAGATCTATTCACATTGTTGAGGAAAACTCGTTCCAAGGATCAGGCAGAGCTCATGATCAAGTTAATACGAGTTTATTCAAGCAATTGCAAGGAAGATCACACTCAGGATAAACCGGAGATGAACTGAAAAGTTACAGAATCACACAGTCACGATATACTTCTTCTACACAAAGAGCTGCTAAGTTGAGAGATACGGGGGACTTGGCTCCACTTCCTTAATGCATTGAACAAACAAGAACATGTTCTAACCAGTTCTCACAGCCTGTGTGTCTTAGAGAGGGTAGTGATGAGTTCTGTAAAGTATATTCAGATAGAAGAAGAATTTGGCCTTGTACTGGGCCTCTAGTACCCGAAGCGATAAGGAGCCAGCAGCAATTCACTCCTTTGTGCGGTGTGTGAAGAGGGTACTGGACAGTTATGGAAAATTACCAGTTGATACAGTACATATAGGACTATTCAACTCAAGTGTTTACATAGCATTAGGCTGTAGCAGAACCATTTTCCCCCAACAACATCCACACACGCACAATGTTTAACGGAATCCTTAAGGCAAACAACTAACAATCAGTACGGCCAAACACCAGGCACTTATACCTCTCCCAACCAACAGGAGGCTTAACTGTTCATGTAGATGAATCTCCATTGCTGAGGACTGTGGTCCAAGACTCACTTCATTCCATCTCATTGGAGTAGAGCACTCTGCAACCCACTGACAACTCATTGATCATCACCATGAACACGTGTCGTATGACAATTCACCTATTAGGAAGAGGGGTGACCCATAAAACGAATTGTTCAAATTTTGTTCCCCCCCCCCCCCAAACACTGTGTTGTCCCACCCAAAAAAGTAGTCGTCTCCCACTCTATATAAAACTCTATAGCCATTTTGTGTTTTTCTTAATTAAGGCAGTGTTCTGTGGCGTTATTTGAATTATGCAATATGGTATGTTTTTTAGATGGTCACTCTTGTATGCCATTTCTATGAGCAAATATATATATTTTTTACAAAAAGGCTTTGACAATGAAAAATATAACCTTTTCAAGACTAGGCTTGCAAGTGTGCTATTTACAGTTATTTACTGAATGAATTTCATTACATTCTAATGCTGGAGAGGAACCTCTGCGGTGTCCAAAGGCTTGTTGGTAAACGCCAGCCTTTTATTTTTATCAAGCTCAACCTTCATGAAGCATTTCATTCAGCCTAGGCATTCTTAGTTGTTTTTTGGTTGTTGCTGTGTTTCTCCCTCAGCAGACTGTATTGATCGTTATGTTGAATCCACTGTGAGAGAAGCAGAGGAGAGCTGGTATCCAATTCCATTCAGTCAGAGGGAAAGTCGCATTGATCGCGCTTAAAGTGACAAGATTGAGGAGGCCCATATTGAGCGTTATTGTCCTGGTAGAAATAGAGCGTTGGACAAAGGGACAGAGTGCGGATGGTTCCCCGAATGCGAATGGGTTGAAAGCAATGAATCAATCCTGGTGTGATTTATAATAGATCTAATAGTTCATCACACCTTCATACTACTAGACCAGTGTATCAAATGACAGGCAGACATGGTGATTTAAAGAGACACGAAAACACCATGGAAATAAATAAGGCCTGTGCACATGCAGGGTGAGAGGTCCTCAGTGCTGCTTGTAATAACATACTGTTGAGCACATGCACTGACTGACATGGTATTTCTTCTCAAAGGCAGGTGTTGGAGAGGCTGGGTTTTCATGGGATTTGCTCGCATAATTCAACACAGGAATTTGGGTGATTCAGCCTCTTCTCCTCCTGAGGAGAATACACACATCACAACAAGAGAGACAACAAAACACTACATAAAGAGAGACTTAAGAAAACAGCATAGCAAGGCAGCAACACATGACAACACAGCATGGTCCATCGCTGGAATCTTAATTGCATAGTGAGAACATTCTCAGCAGGCTAATTGTGCCATGATGTAAAGAAGTTGAGTATGGGGTCTGGAATCTGAGACAGATGGGGGCAGATGTGGACATGTCTCAAGAAGGATATTATATGAAATAGACAGACGGAGGGGCAGAATTAAGATGTGAGGTGAGAGGAAGATGGACAGTTGAGAGTGTTTAGAGGTAGAAAAAACAGGTAGAAGGAAAAGAGAGCAGCAACTTTAAATAACTGTCTGCCAGGAGCCGGAGATCCTTGCTTCACTGTTTAGTTTACACTGCTTTAGCCTCTCATATACAGTGTCCACGGGTTTCTGCTTCTGTCAATGTGTGCGCCGGATAGCCAATTAGGCATGGAAATGGGAGAATTAAAGCAGGTTGCAGTTTAGACCAAAAAGCTCTATTTTTGTCTCATCAGACCACATGACCTTCTCCCATTCCTCCTCATTGGCAAACTTCAGACGGGCCTGGACATGCGCTGGCTTGAGCACGGGGACCTTGCGTGCGCTGCAGGATTTTAATCCATGACGGTGTAATGTGTTACTAATGGTTTTCTTTGAGACTGTGGTCCCAGCTCTCTTCAGGTCATTGACCAGGTCCTGCCGTGCAGTTCTGGGCTGATCCCTCACCTTCCTCATGATCATTGATGCCCCACGAGGTGAGATCTTGCATGGAGCCCAAGACCGAGGGTGATTGACCGTCATCTTGAACTTCTTCCATTTTCTAATAATTGCGCCAACAGTTGTTGCCTTCTCACCAAGCTGCTTGCCTATTGTCCTGTAGCCCATCCCAGCCTTGTGCAGGTCTACAGTTTTATCCCTGATGTCCTTACACAGCTCTCTGGTCTTGGCCATTGTGGAGAGGTTGGAGTCTGTTTGATTGAGTGTGTGGACAGGTGTCTTTTATACAGGTAACGAGTTCAAACAGGTGCAGTTAATACAGGTAATGAGTGGAGAACAGGAGGGCTTCTTAAAGAAAAACTAACAGGTCTGTGAGAGCCGGAATTCTTACTGGTTGGTAGGTGATCAAATACTTATGTCATGCAATAAAATGCAAATTAATTACTTAAAAATCATACAATGTGATTTTCTGGATTTTTGTTTTAGATTCCGTCTCTCACAGTTGAAGTGTACCTATGATAAAAATTACAGACCTCTACCTGCTTTGTAAGTAGGAAAACCTGCAAAATCAGCAGTGTATCAAATACTTGTTCTCCCCACTGTATCTCAGCAGCCTGAGATAACAACGGCTGGAATTCAGTTTGGATTCCTGACCTGGCAACGTCTGTACGTCACCACCAGTTCTGTCAATGGAAAATTGCGAAGGCTTTTAGAAATTGCTGCTTTTCAATATGAGGACACCAGAAGCATGGTAGCTGAGCTCATTTCTGCAAGTGGTTATTGATTAATTGATAGTTACAGACACTTTTGACTTATCCATTGTCTGTCTACTACTTTGTGAAGTATTTCAGCTGTATCTTTTTTTACCTTAATTTAACTAGGCAAGTCAGTTAAGAACAAATTCTTATTTTCATTGACGGCCTAGGAACAGTGGGTTAACTGCCTTATTCAGGGGCAGAACGACAGATTTGTACCTTGACAGTTTGGGGATTTGATCTTGCAACCTTTCGGTTACTAGTCCAACACTGTATCCACTAGGCTACACTGCCACCCCATCCTCCTGAAGAAAATGTCTTCAAACCAGCTCCCTTTTCTAAATAGAGATGGTGCAGTAATATTTACCGGGAAAAATATTCTACTGAACCCTGGCTTTTGTTATGCTTGATGTACTGTATCTTGTAAATGTTCCAACAGCCGTCTCTACATGCACAAATATGACATGGCGGTGTATCATTAGAGGAGTGTGGGGGCGTCAAACGGAAATGTCTGCTGCTGTCCTCAATCTTGTTCTTTTTTAGGAGCACTGTACTTACAGAGAACATTTGAGTGAATAGAGCACAGGAAAGAAACAGCATTGGCAGTCACTATGGGATGACGAACAATGTTTCTCATGTCATCTTATTTGATAGGCCTTGAATGGAATGCCATAACACACAGCACCCTGAGAATATTCACAGAAACAGGGTGGGATGCATGTTAGGGTAGTGGAGATTATTGAATGGTAACAATTTCCTGATTATACTGTAAATCTCTACTCCAGGCCACAGAGCATCAGGACTTGTTTCCATAGTTTATGTATACCTTCTCATACCAATATCAGCTTACAGAGTTCTATACAGAACACCCTACCATGACAAAATGGAAATCAATATCAAACTATTATTTCTATACAACTAGCTCTATGTGGCCTTATCAGGTCTGTTGCATAAAGGGGCAGCCACCACTCGGCCGATGGGTTTATGTCCAGTGAAGCCTGCTTATTTGTGATTGAAACAAGTGGCCGTGAGGCATTCTCTCACTAGATATATCAGATGTGACAACCGAATCTCTGTTGCCCTAGCGTGCTTGTGTGTGTCTGTGCGTGCCTGTGTGTGTGTGTGTGCCTGTGTGTGCGTGCCTGTGTGTGTGTGCGTGCCTGTGTGTGTGTGTGTGTGTGCGTGACTGTGTGTGTGTGTGTGCGTGACTGTGTGTGCGTGACTGTGTGCGCGGTGTGTGTGTGTGTGTGTGTGTGACTGTGTGTGCGTGACTGTGTGCGCGGTGTGTGTGTGTGTGTGTGTGTGTGTGTGTGTGTGTGTGTGTGTGTGTGTGTGTGTGTGTGTGTGTGTGTGTGTGTGTGTGTGTGTGTGTGTGTGTGTAATAAGTGGTTGACCGTGCTTGGGTCATTTCACTCCTCGCTTTTAATTACGTTCTAAATGTCAAGATATGAATCGCTCTGCACTGCTGTTTGAACCGCTATGTGTGAGCAATTTGCTGTGGCACAGTCTTCCAAAGAACTGTTGTTCATCTTTTGTTTCTGGTCGACCCGGTGGACAATTACAAAGAGATTCTAAATGGACACAAAGGCAAAGAGAGAAGAGAGAGGACGGATGTGTGGGAGGGTGATTGAAAAGCTTCTGCCTTAGGCAGCTTTGATCTCTGACCTCTATTCCTTCAGTGTACAATACCACCGTTGCAGGATGTATGTGCCATGGCAACTACCCAATTAAGGTCACATTTCCTCCACATGAAGACTATTGTATGGTTTAATTAAAGCTGGGAGAATAATGAGCAAAGGTAAACAGTAATTACAGGAACCAAGTCATTGATTACAGTCAGGTATGCGAGTGGCCCGATGGGGATTTCTTCACAGGGGAATATCTCAGAATATCTGCTTGATTGGGCTATGCCGCTAAACACATTTACAGGCTTACACGAATGCTGGAAATAGGCTTAATTTGTCATGCGGGATTCAGTATCACCATAATGGTGAATAGTGTATCAACACATATTATGGGTTAATATTGTACTATTCTTTTTATTTTTTTTATTTTGTAATTTACCCCCTTTTTCTCCCCAATTCCGTGATATCCTATTGCGATCCAATTGCAATCTTGTCTCCTCGCTGCAACTCCCTCACAGGCTCGGGAGAAGTGAAGGTCTAGTCATCCGTCCTCCGAAACATGACCCGCCAAACCGCGCTTCTTAACACCTGCCCGCTTAACCCGGAAGCTGGCCGCACCAATGTGTCGGAGGAAACACCGTTCAACTGATGATCGAAGTCTACCTGCAGGCACCCGGCACGCCACAAGGAGTCGCTAGAGCACAATGAGCCAAGTAAAGCCACCCCGGCCAAACCCTCCCTTAACACGGATGACGCTGGGCCAATTGTGCGCCGCCTCATGGGACTCCCGGTCACGGCCGGTTGTGACAGAACATGGGATCGAACCTGGGTCTGTAGTGACGCCTCAAGCACTGCAATGCAGTGCCTTAGAACTCTGCTGCACTCGGCAGACTATTCATACTATTCTACATAACATTAATATACAGTATATTAAATTAATGTCTCCCACCTCCACTGAACTGTTATTGAGGCACAGAATTTATGGGAGTTCCTATCCACTCAACATGTGACCAATCAAACATAGCCATCTATTCCCTTTGTGGTGATGAATCTATTCCCAGAGTTCAGATACGCTCAGTGAATTATGCATGTCCTATAGATAGGCCTCCAAACAGTGAGGAGGTGAAGCCATGATTGGACCAGCCTCTAACACATTAAGGAGGTTTCCACATGGGCATATAAATAGCCAAACAGCCCAATAGTGACACTTAAAAAAGCCCACTTGTATTAATGAAAAAGGTTATTGCATCATCAGTGGATTGATCAGGGTCACTGATGGGTAATGAGAGGCTAGTTTCTGTGGAAACAGTGATAGCAGTCCAATAAAAGTTAGATCAGGTATGAGATTGGCTCATCCCAGCAACATCTGAGGTGTACAGTCACACAGCAGACATCAGTGTGCTACGACCTGTAACACCCAAAGAGAGTGACTGGATGTGCTACGACCTGTAACACCCAAAGAGAGTGACTGGATATGCTACGACCTGTAACACCCAAAGAGAGTGACTGGATGTGCTACGACCTGTAACACCCAAAGAGAGTGACTGGATATGCTACGACCTGTAACATCCAAAGAGAGTGACTGGATATGCTACGACCTGTAACACCCAAAGAGAGTGACTGGATATGCTACGACCTGTAACACCCAAAGAGAGTGACTGGATATGCTACGACCTGTAACACCCAAAGAGAGTGACTGGATATGCTACGACCTGTAACCTCCAAAGAGAGTGACTGGATATGCTACGACCTGTGACATCCAAAGAGAGTGACTGGATATGCTACGACCTGTAACACCCAAAGAGAGTGACTGGATATGCTACGACCTGTAACACCCAAAGAGAGTGACTGGATATGCTACGACCTGTAACACCCAAAGAGAGTCACTGGATATGCTACGACCTGTAACCTCCAAAGAGAGTGACTGGATATGCTACGACCTGTAACACCCAAAGAGAGTGACTGGATATGCTACGACCTGTAACACCCAAAGAGAGTGACTGGATATGCTACGACCTGTAACACCCAACGAGAGTGACTGGATATGCTACGACCTGTGACACCCAAAGAGAGTGACTGGATATGCTACGACCTGTAACACCCAAAGAGAGTGACTGGATATGCTAAAACCTGTAACACCCAAAGAGAGTGACTGGATGTGCTATGTCTACTCTTCCTCTAGCTATTTCTTAGTCAAGTTTACTGAAGTGTAGAAAATAAGTCCAAAATCCGCCTTGGAAAGACATTAGCTTTGCGTCAATCTAAATGGGCCCCTAGCTGTACATTAATGAGAAAACGTATTGAATTATCTATCCAGGCTGTTTGTCTTCTGAGACAGGAGTGTGCAGCCATAAAGCGACTCCAACAAGAGTCTGTTAGCAATAGCATTAGCAGGGGGACCACGATAAGGCCATACACTTGTGGGTCATTACCATTCATCACCACTATTATAATTACAATGCCGCACTCATAATGGCCCAAGACCAAATATTGCGTCTGTGTTCAACACCAATTGAATGTATACATAATCTTCCATTACAAGCCTTTAGCTTTCCTTCCGAGTGAGTTAAGAAATGTAAAGGAGTCACGCACACTAGAATTTGCATTTGACAGCCAGTGAGTGTGTAACTTGTAAAAATGTAATTTTCTGGGTGACTTCCCCGCTTAGAGATGTCGAAGCCGACGATGGAAGATCAGCTAGGAGGTTTATTGAGACAGAGTGGGGTGCCCGTAGAGTGGGGTGCTCATGTCTGATCTCGGAAGAGTCTGATCTTGGCAAAGTACAACGCAGACATTGTGGGTTATAGTGAAAATGTACATGGTGAACCCGAGTGACATGCAGCCTCGGAGGCCCTGCAGCGCTACAATGGATGCACCCACTCTCTCTGTACTTTCATAATAGAAAGACGTTCAGTTAAACAAATGGGGCATCCAAAACATCCACTCTCTGATGCTGATGGACAGTCTGACTGAGAGAGAAAAGAAGAGAGAGTGAGAGAGAGAGAGAGTGAGAGAGAGAGAGAGAGAGAGAGAGAGAGAGAACAGAGAATTGTGTGGCAGGGTGGATCACAGCTGGCTCCCTGCCTTGCATTCCCAGAGATATCTCCATTTACAAATAATTCACTTCCTCCATTAGTAAAGGGGACCAGAAAAATGTGAGTCCAACTAACTATCTAAGCCAGATCCTCTTTACTTGTGTGCTTTGCTCATTTACAAAGAGCTACATAACGGTACAACATTGGGTTGATGCTAAATTAATTACAACCTCTCCTGTCATAAACAATATAGTTAATCATATCAATGGGACAACTGTCGTGGTAATTTATAGATGGCAGAAAGTGAGTGATCAGCAGGGAGCCTAAAAATATGAGACAGAACCCTACCCTTCCCCCGAAACTCTCATCTCCTCGTTACACTGCATTCTGAATGAAAGTGGATTGTTCCAGGCAGGGTATAGTGCATGCAGCAGTCCTTTAGATGTGCAGGTTGTTATGGTGAAGGAGGCGTCAACATGCTTCAACATGCTCCATAATGCTCCAACATGCTTCAACATTTTTCAACATGCTCCAACATTCTTCCATATCCTTCGACATCCTTCAACATGCTTTAACATGCTCTAATATGCTTCAACATGCTTCAACATTCTTCAACATGCTCTGACATGATGCAACATGCTTCAACATGCTTCAACATGCTCCAACATGCTTCAACATGCTTCAACATGCTCCAACATGCTTCAACATTTTTCAACATGCTCCAACATTCTTCCATATCCTTCAACATCCTTCAACATGCTCTAATATGCTTCAACATGCTTCAACATACTCCAAAATTCTCCAACATGCGAAGTCCTCAGATTCATAGAGGTTAAAGTGGTTGTCAGAGACACAGCAGGGACAGCGGCCAGCTCTGGGAATGGGGAAAGGGCACCCGTCTAAGTCCTGAATGTGAGGTGTCATCATTTGATTCATGCCTGACATCATCGTGTGTGTTTCGACTTGAGCAGCCTGATAAACTGACATCATCGTGTGCGTTTCGACTTGGGCAGCCTGATAAACTGACATCCTTGTGTATGTTTCGACTTGGGCAGCCTGATAAACTGACATCCTTGTGTATGTTTCGACTAGGGCAGCCTGATAAACTGACATCCTTGTGTATGTTTCGACTAGGGCAGCCTGATAAACTGTGAGAAATTGCTGATGGATGGCCGACTGCTTCGGCGATAAGCCTCATTTCTCTCCTTGGTATAGGTGATATATAGAAAGACGGGATTCCTCTTCTTTTTTGTAAATCAGAGACCTTGTGGGTGTCACTTTGGACACGATTTCCTGTTACTCCCTTATACTCTCATTGGCTGCCTTCCTTCTCACCCTCCCCCAAGAAATTATGATTGGCAGCGGTTGGATGAGGGTAAAATGTAGGCTACAGTCACATAGAGATAGATACATAATGAATTTCTTGCAGGTAAGCCAGATGATATAGTACCTGATGATATAGTACCAGATGGCATAGTACCAGATGATATAGTACCAGATGACATAGTACCAGATGATATAGTACCAGATTACATAGTACCAGATGATATAAAACGGTGGCATACTCTTCTGAGAGCCCCGACCTGCATTGTGAACCACTGTCGCTGTGGTGTCATATGCAGACATAAACGTTTAATTAACTTAAATCTACTCTAATATAATATGTGAGAACAATGTGGCCCTGTATACAAGCACATTGGTGTGACTGTTAGTCCCCCTGGGATGGGTTTGAAACAGTTCAAATCTACTGTCCTTTACAACAAAACAGATTAGGCCAATAGGATACAAACAAAATGTTATTTCAACCTCGACGGATAAGTTGATGTTTAATTTAACACTTAACATGACCTTTTTCTCTGTTATTCTCATAACTTCCAATGTAAGCAACAAGCATAGCATGCCACCAACACACAATTTCCAACTCAAGACTACTAAGCCATTCACAGCCTCCTCTGTCCCAAACCAAAGAAAACAACTACTATAGCTGCCTGGACATTAAGCTCCTTTATTGCAAAGTGAAGTAACTGAAGCAATGCTACTTCACACAAATTGCAAGTGATGTCTCCCAATTCAAATGAGCTGCCAACCGCTTGACTCAACATAAAGCTTAAAGGCACACTTGAAGAAAAATGTCTTACTGGGAAAGTAATTACGTGCTCTGAATGATGTGCTAAAGGGAGGAAAGAACAAACTAAATGACAAGGTGTTGAATGTTTCTCTACATCTACCAGCCATGTGCGTGCTAAACATACACATGCGTCACATAGAGTCCCTGTAGTGATACGCTAATGGCACCTTAAGGGTCGTGACCTCTCCATCTTACTGTCAACACATTACACCTTAACAGGCGGTCATCAGTGCTTATTTAGAAAAACAATAGAGTATTGATATCCAGCTCAATACTTTAACGGAGGGTGCAGGGCGGTTTAGCTGCTGGCCTTATGATAGATTGCTTAGATATGTAGTTAAAACGGTTAAACAATCTCAGAGACAGGCAAGCACCTAATTACTTCTCACATCCAATCCATTTAGTGGAGAAGCAACATGATAGCGCTCATATCGCCGAGCAACTTCATCTGCGTAATTACAAATCAAATGTTCATCCATGTATCATTAAGAAGGTCTCAATCTCCCAGAGTTCATCTTCAGAAATGAAACTCAAGACATGTAACCGTATCCACAGGAGGGCCTTTGGTAGCAAATGAAATGTCAATGCCCATATGACGGGAGAGAATGAATACCATTCCTCATATGAAAGACATCTAGACAGGGAGTAACAGGGTGAATGGGGTGGTTGACTAACTGTCATGGTTTGTCAAGGCCGAACTCATTGATGATGCAAACCTACTGTCATACTTCCCTTCAGGTAAACTAATCTGGTCATGTCAGATCTGGGTCAAACCAGCTATAGCCTACTATGATTACCATCATCAATCATTTCAGCATTATGTTGAAGAATGTAGACTATCAATGGTACTTAAACATTCCAGAGCAGCATAGGACACAGTGTGACCTTCATAAGGAGACAAAACGTCTACCTGTCGAGAAGCTCTTTGTTTCTATAAACGCACTCTTCCTGAACTTTTAGTAAAAGTGTTTCGTATAAAAGTATTGTGTCCCTATCGGACACTGCAGTTCACCTTTCCTAATCTCTGTCAAACACCTTCCTCATCTCGCAGCTGTAATTACGTGGCTCTTTTCACCACGGCTGATTTGGCGGCCCTGGTAATCGCATTAAGTAATCCCTGCCTCTGAATGGATGCAACAGGATGGACATTGTCAAGGAACTTTTCCCCAATGCTTAGAGGGTGGAAGAGTGCCAGAGATGACTCTATTCCCCCTCTCTAATTGTCTCGTTCTGTTGTTATATTGGAGCTGGGTAACCTTCAGCTGACAGGGGTTTGTTATCCTGCATTGGCCATCTTACTTTGCCCTGTACTGTGCAGTGTGATGAAGTAGTGGTTCCCTCCACTGGCACTGGATTTTGTAATGGAATATAGTAGAAAGGATGGATCTTTATAGTCTTGGTGCCTCCGGGGAGACTTCAGGGGTTGATCATCTTTCTGTGTATTTAATGAATAAACAAACCTGTCATAAATAACAACTTGATAGAATGACTAAATTAATGAATGTGTGGACAGATGAGTGACGTTGAGGTAGAGGGAAAGAGAGGCGTAGTCTTGATGAGATTAAGATGAGCTGGGTAGCTTCCGAGGCCTCTGTCTGTGCAGGGCAGGCAGGCCAGGCAGGCAGTCTATCATGGGGGAGTGGAGAGGCTGACTTAATTGGATGTGATCAATGTTTCACATGTGTGGTCATTTCTCAGATGCCCTTTCTTTGACTTAGGCATAATGGAAAATCGCTATACTCTCACTAGCCATTACACTGGGCCCCCATTCATCTCAGCCAATCAGCGGGTCTGATGAGAGAAAACCCCACTATCCGGTCAATCCATTAAGAGAAGTGCAATTAAGAATATAATATATATAGGCCTAGCTCAAGGCATATGAAAATTAGTCGTCTGGATTTTTTTGCACAATATTGCTGAGGACTTCGTCTTTGAAGTCTAGGCACATTTGATTTCACTGAAATGGTTGACGGCTGTGAAATCATATAAGATTTTAGTTTATCAAAAGATATTATAGGCCATATTGAAATGACGATGGGCGAGGCACATCGAGTCATTTAGGGATTCAATATCAGTGGCCAAATGTTGCTGCATTTCTTTGAGCATTCCTCAACCCCATTAGCTTCACAACACCTACAGTAGTCATATTCAGGCTAATAAACTGTGTTAGTGTTCTGACACAACGCCAACGAGAGGGACAGTATGTATTTTCATCTATCCACGTCTACAGCAGTTCAAGAACAATATTCCCTAGTGTCATCCAATAGGGCTGTCTGAATAGACAAGCAGGCCTTTAAATCTCCTTCTTTGTGGCTTTGGCATAGCTATCTGCTCTGAGTGTCATTCAAAAGACATGCTTGATGGTCTGATGAATCGTCTCTGAGCTCACTGGCTGCCCAACAGAGGGCTGTAGGCACAGACTGAATCATAACATCGTAATCCATCAGATAATTAACACATTGCAGTATGGAATGTGATCTTGTTGATGCCTTCTCTCTGTGACCAAATAGGTGCCAAAGGAAAAAAACACTAGTTCTTCGGTATTTCCCAATTTTAAATGTGTTTTTGACAGGTAGGTAGAAATGGAACGCGCTTTGGTCAGCGCTGGGAACATTGAGTGCTCATGAATCTGATGTATACTCCCGCTGCCTCGCTCCGGCACTCGATGTCGCCGGTTTACTAACCCCCGGTTCTGGCAACCCATCATTACGTACACCTGGCAACCCATCATTACACAAACCTGACAACCCTAATTATGCACACCTGCACCTCATCATGAGGCACACACCTGGACTCCATCACTACCCTGATTACTCCCCCTTTATCTGGCACTCCCTAGCATCACTCTTCAGGCAGTATTAATTATGTGTTTATGTCCAGACGTGGCGCTTGTTTTGTATCACTCTATGTTCATCATCATCATCATCATCATCATCATTATTATTATTATTATTAATAATAATAAACTCACCACTTGCTTCCTGACTAGCAGTGTCATCGTTACAATTACAGCTGTCTTATATGCAAAAGATACGCTGGAGTTGCTCCTATCTGCTCACCAGCTTTCATTTGTACATTAATAAAAATAAAAAAACGTGTGGAATATCAATCTATCATCTGTATGGCAAGAGATCTGCTGAATGCATCTAGATTCATGTGTGACCTATACATACAGCACTTCCATCCCTCTACGCTAACAGGGAACATGGTTAGACAACCTATCTCAGGTATCAATGTTAAACTGGTACGGGGCGGGGCAGTACCAGGAGCCAACTGTCAATCAGATTATCTGCAACATCTGCTGAGTGCAGAGTCTCCCATCTACACAAGCATGTAGAATACACTATCATATGTCCACACGGATTCCAGATGTCAACATTCATGGAATCATGGAAACCACCACCATGCACCTCATTGTTACACACAACCACTCACACCCGCACACACACGTCACCATTTTCTGATTGCTTGGATTATTAGGCTGAGAGATAAATACTTCTAAAGTATTTCTAAATATAACCCAAGGGCCTATGCCATCCATCAATGGGCATTTCTAAAGCTTTTTTAAAAATTCATCACCCAACCTAAATAGTTTATCCCCAACAAGAAATAAACAAGTTACAATTCAAACCCACCGAATAAGAAATATAAATTACCCCGCAACCTGCTCTTCTCAACACTTGTTGTAACTTGACAGATTTTCACTTTGAAACTTTTTGTAATTACTCCAGTGAAAATTGCGGTGAGAGAAAACTGTCCCCGTGTGAAGTCGGCGGGAGGGGAAAAAAGATTTGAAAAGCACTGTGCTAAGAGCCTGTAGTGACCCATCACTGAAGTCTGGCCTCTTTGCCTGCAGTGACCCATCACTGAAGTCTGGCCTCTTTGCCTGTAGTGACCCATCACTGAAGCCTGGCCTCTTTGCCTGTAGTGACCCATCACTGAAGCCTGGCCTCTTTGCCTGTAGTGACCCATCACTGAAGCCTGGCCTCTTTGCCTGCAGTGACCCATCACTGAAGCCTGGCCTCTTTGCCTGTAGTGACCCATCACTGAAGCCTGGCCTCTTTGCCTGCAGTGACCCATCACTGAAGCCTGGCCTCTTTGCCTGCAGTGACCCATCACTGAAGCCTGGCCTCTTTGCCTGTAGTGACCCATCACTGAAGCCTGGCCTCTTTGCCTGTAGTGACCCATCACTGAAGCCTGGCCTCTTTGCCTGCAGTGACCCATCACTGAAGCCTGGCCTCTTTGCCTGTAGTGACCCATCACTGAAGCCTGGCCTCTTTGCCTGTAGTGACCCATCACTGAAGCCTGGCCTCTTTGCCTGTAGTGACCCATCACTGAAGCCTGCCCTCTTTGCCTGTAGTGACCCATCACTGAAGCCTGGCCTCTTTGCCTGTAGTGACCCATCACTGTAGCCTGCCCTCTTTGCCTGTAGTGACCCATCACTGATGCCTGGCCTCTTTGCCTGTTCGCTGCAGCCTCTCCCTCCTCATGCACAAAGCCAGTGCTTTTATTACTTCAGGGGTCACTGATAATGATCCTTTCATGACTCTGTCTCAGAATAGAGAGGGCTGCCCACTAACCCTGCTACTCAGCTATACAGAGGCAGACATTACATAAGTGAGAGAGAGAGAGAGAGAGAGAGAGAGAGAGAGAGAGAGAGAGAGAGAGAGAGAGAGAGAGAGAGAGAGAGAGAGAGAGAGAGAGAGAGAGAGAGAGAGAGAGAGAGAGAGAGAGAGAGAGAGAGAGAGAGAGATTTGGGCCTGTGACCCGAGACAAAACTCCAATCTAAATGTAAAACATACACATTGAAAAGGAAAACGTGGGTAATACGTTTGACCTTTTCCTTTTAGATAACACAACGGTTGCTCAAGAGAGATGGTTGTAAAATGCAACACCCCCCTAAGGAGTCAGCGAAACCAAAACGATCATAGTTTCATGTAAAACTTGTATACATGCTTGATGTCCATTCTTTTTCCCTTTCCAACCCAGTCACATATGATAAGGAAGCAGTGTACCAATGTCAAACTTGGTGCAGGGAACTGTCCAGCTGGACGGTTGCCTGGTAGTGGCCAACTCCCTCTCTCCCTTTTTCCCACGCATAGCACCGAGCGCTTAGCACCAGTTTATCAAACCCACCACAGCATGAAAGTGTGACGGCGGGACGCTGGCAGATTAAAACCACACTCCGCTCCATCACTGCCAGAATAAATGCATTACTGAGTATAATAATATATATGATAATCATCATAACGCCGGGTCACAGCCAGATGGAATAATCTCATTTCCTTACCTCACCCAAACAAACAATATTTCTTCCTCCGACACTGCCCTTCTAAACATCATGCATTTTGTCCCAGCCTAGGTGTGCCCAGTGTGTTAGGCCATGATATTATCCATTTGTAACACTAACATTATGCCAAATCTGAGAGACTGCACTCACCCTGATTACTGACACTTAATAAGCATTTGTATTGGCTGGCTCCTGTAACCAATTTACTATTGAACGTTTCTCATCCCTCTGTCATCTACGCCTGATGAGCCTAAACTCACCTCCCTTCACGGCCAAAACATCCCCCAATTACTGTTTGCTGTCAAGCCAATACAGCAATTGCTTTCATCCTGAGATAAGAGGGGAACGTGTTAATCAACAGCAGCCAAGACGAAACTCCACCTTTAACCAACTCTTGGCTTTCTCCGGTTAGCCGTCTTCATTTGGAAACGATCAGATCAATAGGACCACCTAAGAGTTGGCTGCTCAGCCCTCCTCATCACATCGGCACTGAGCAGATTCAACACAGTCAGTCTCTACACTAGGCCCAATCATACAGCTACAGCCTGATGCTAATCTCCTAACGGGGACGAAGGCTCAGAGAGAGAGAGCCCTTATTAGGCTGATTAACCTCTAATTCCTCCCAAACCCGGATCCGGGAGCACCCCCACCAGTAAAAAAGCTGACTAGCATAGCCTAGCATAGCGTCACAAGTAAATACTAGCATCTAAATATCATTAAATCACAAGTCCAAGACACCAGATGAAAGATACACTTCTTGTGAATCTAGCCACCATTTCTGATTTTTTAAATGTTTTACAGGGAAGACACAATATGTAAATCTATTAGCTAACCACGTTAGCAAAAGACACCATTTTTCTTACTCCACTATTTTTTCACTCCATCAGTAGCTATCACCAATTCGACCAAATAAAGATATAAATAGCCACTAACCAAGAAAAAAATTCATCAGATGACAGTCTGATAACATATTTATTGTATAGCATATGTTTTGTTAGAAAAATTTGCATATTTCAGGTATAAATCATAGTTTACATTTCAGCTACAATCAGAAATTGCACCGAAAGCAGCCATAATATTTACAGACACCAACGTCAAATACCTAATTACTCATCATAAAACATTTCTTAAAAATACACAGCGTACAGCAATTGAAAGACACAGATCTTGTGAATCCAGACAATATTTCAGATTTTCTAAGTGTTTTACAGCGAAAACACAATATATCGTTATATTAGCATACCACATGTGCAAACATTACCCCAGCATTGATTCAAGGCAAAAAGAGCGATAACGTTATCACCACCAAAATATATTATATTTTTCACTAACCTTCTCAGAATTCTTCAGATGACACTCCTGTAACATCATATTACAACATACATATAGAGTTTGTTCGAAAATGTGCATATTTAGCCACAAAAATCGTGGTTATACAATGAGAAAAGTAGCCAAGCTGGTCAGAAAATGTCGGGCGCCATCTTGGAGAGTCACCTAGTCTAATCAATAAATAATCATAAACTTGACTAAAAAATACAGGGTGGACAGCAATTGAAAGACAAATTAGTTCTTAATGCAATCGCTGAATTACATTTTTTAAATTAACCTTACTGCGCAATACAAGGTGCGCTAAAGCGAAGCTACCCAAAAATTAATTGCCGCTTATGCATTTAACATTTTTCAACAGAACAACGATTTATCAGCATAAATAGTTCTTACTTTTAGATGAACTCGCATCAGAATCTTGGGAAAGGTGTCCTTTGTCCAGAACAATCGTCTTTTGGTCGAAAGATGTCCTCTTGTCCTGTCGAAATGGCCACTAACGTTCGGCATGTACCGGAAAAGTGTCCAACTCTTGAAAGTGCGTCACAAAGAAATGCCAGAAAATTGCAGTAAACTGATATAAATTGCTATAAGTCGGTTTAAATTAACTACCTTATGATGTCTTTAACACCTATAACGAATAAAAACATGACCGGGGATATAGAACTTGCTAAACCAAAGCTTGGAAGGAGGCCAGTCCGACGTCTATTCTGCGTCAAGCGCACAGCTGAAAAGAAAGGTACTTCCGCACCATGGTCTTATATAAAGTCCCAGATTGCGCAATCGACTCCATTCAAATTGTCACCACTTACTGACATCTAGAGGAAGGCGTAGGCAGTGTTTGTAGCCCCACAGCGTTCACAGGGACTTATAAACTGACCTGGGAACAGAGGCCAAGATTTCTGAAATCTCACTCCCTGGCAGGAAAAGTGCTGCAGAATGAGTTCTGTTTCACTCAGAGACATAATTCAAACGGTTTTAGAAACTAGAGAGTGTTTTCTATCCAATAGTAATAATAATATGCATATTGTACGAGCAAGAATTGAGTACGAGGCAGTTTAATTTGGAGACCAATTTTCACTAAGTCGAAACAGCACCCCCTATATTCTCTTAATCAGACCTCAAATGGCATTTCCTAATCAGATTATGAGAAAGCACAGCTAGCTAACCGGGGAGACGGAATGGCTAAGAGAGAGGGAGAGTGAATTTTTTAAAACTTATTTTAACTAGGAAAGTCAGTTAAGAACAAGTTTTTATTTACAATGAAGCCCTACCAAGAGGTAAAAGGCCTCCTGCGGGGACGGGGGATATAAAAAAACACAAGACAACAACACAGCATGGTAGCAACACAACATAGCAGCAGCACAACATGGTAGCAGCACAAAACATGGTACAACATTATTGAGCACAAACAACAGCACAAAGGGCAAGAAGGTAGATACAACAATTACCTCATAGCTTCACATTGAGTAGAACACATTACAAGAGAGTAGTTTGAGGCCTGACTCCTAAAATGTTGCAACTGCCAACACATTAACAAAAATAAATCCATATTTTCCTCTGCGAGGGGATCGTATTGAGTAAAACCCAAACTTCCAGGAAGTATCTGGTGGCAGCCTCCAGGAGAGAAGCTACACTTCATTTTGCACAGCTCAACGGGGGACAAGGATCAATCACGCTGAGACATGATGAGAGAATAAACAAATAAGCACTAAAGCAAACCAACACAACCTAGGGAGCATTTTAAAGAATGCTAAATATCCATTATTCACCTCAAATAAAATATCTATACTAATCTAATCTGTTCTTTTTTATTGGGGAGACATTTAATTCTGAAGCATCGGTTGTTGTGGTGGGATAAGCAGGAAAACCTGGAGTGCTGTGGTTGAAACTGGTGAATCTAAAAGTTTAAGGATTTCAACAGATGCCTTAGTTTAGCATTTAGGTAAACAGGAAGCAGTGCATCTCATTATTGCCCAGAATAGAGCACAGTGTGTTTCACCTTTGGCCCATTGAGGTTCTCAGCAGGAGCCATCCCTAGTGTAATGTGTGACCTTTAGCTTAAACGATGAACACATCGAGCCTAGAGTATCCCTGCACATTGTTAAAATGGTACTGGAACTGACCCTGTGTATACTATGCTTACTTACTTTATTGTGTTCTTCTTATTTCTTATTTTTATATCTTGTGTGTTTTTGTTCTATCTTGTTATTTTTAGTATTACATTGTTACTGATTTCTGCATTGTTGGGTTTAGAGATGTGTTCACCAACCTTTTCTGAGTCAAGATCACTTTCTGAGTCAAAATGCAAGCCTATGCAACATTAACCAATTAAAAACAGTTCTGTAGCAATGAGGTTTGTGCAGCAGACTATAGACCCAATACATTATCACTGCATATTGGCTAAGCTTGAATTTCCCTGCCGGTGTTGTTCTTCTCAGACCATTTTAAAACTATATTTCAAAATTGTATGTACATGATCACACTAGTAATATATTATGTGTTGTATTACTTGTGAGGCACAGCTAAGTGAGTATAATAATGTGCTTCTTTTTTTACTGGACTGATGGCCTGCATCTGATGGTCAGTCTGAGGGATGGAGGGAGCAGCGGTAAGGCTGCCTCTCACGCGACCTACCATCCCTCCTCACTCCCGCCCTCCGTTGAGAAAAGGGGACACAGTCTTCCAGCTGATGACGAAACTTAAGTCGCACTGCATTACTTCTGCTTCATGCACCAATTCATGTTGTTACTCCTATGACCAGAGAAAGTGAAATATTCCTCGATATTAAAAAAGACACAAGGCGCAAATAATAACAACTCGAGCTTATCGAAACCCTTTGCTACTCATTCATTACAGCTGCAGTGCTGGTTGTAGCGCGAGTGAAAGTAAGGAGAATGCCCATTTTATGGCTCATAAAAGTGCTGAACGAAGTGTTGACAGTGCTGAATAACAACTTAAACATGAACTAACCCATAAAAACAGCCACTCTTCGCTGTATTCGTTGAGTTTCTCTCTAGTCATGGTTTTAAAGGTTTTGAAGTCTCACATTATCAACTTTGCTGGCTTCCAGGCTTCTTTTTACAGTCTATGGCATGAGGAAACTGTACAGACATGGTGATCTGAGCTATCTGATTGGCCAACGGGAGGCCTATAGGTGCACTTGATTTGCTCTCTGGGTCTGCTGGGTATGCAGAGTTGTACCTTCAGACACATAAAATGTTTGAAAATGGGAACACTTTGCCTTCCCGGCACTAGGGCTGCTGAATCAAGTGCACCTACCGTCAACACTGTGAAGAGAATAAAAACAATAGGAATGCAAGGCTTTATCATTGGGTTTTTTGCAGAAATGTTTGGTGATCTACTAGGAATGCCTTGGAGATCGACCAATCGACTGGTTGGTGACCACTGGGTTAGAGCTTGCAAGAAAGGCATTTTTACTGTACTTGTGCATGTGTCATTAAAACTTGAAACTTGAATGATGCATGGGATTTCTGATATGTGACGCCTGTGTCGTTACCAGAGCTATACAGTGTACAGTATATATGCTGCTTCGCATCAGAACACACAGCTATACCATATCAAATCACCTACACTAAAATGTTCTACTCATTTACATGCGCATGGTTCCAGTCTTTTTTGCTCCTTCCCTTTTCAAACTAATCTGACCTGGTGAATGGTGGTGCCCTATAGCAGCATTGCAGAGCTATCTTTAGGTATACCAGCAAACACAGCTACTTCTGTTAGGAGGTCATTTCAACTTGATAGAAGTGAAAAGGTTACTTTCTTGGAATAAAGGTTGCAGACTTATTTCAGGCAAATAGCAGAGTTTTCTTTACTCCGTTGATGGTCTAAGAAAGAGAGAACTATTAGCTGGGATATATTACAAGCACAAAAGCGCAAAATTGTGCTCCAAGAAGTACAGTGAGTAGGCGAACACTTCGAAATGCTTACAAAGTGCCTTTGAATTGCCCAATACATGTATTGCATTGCTTTGTTCCTTTTGACGCTTTCCCAGTAAACACTGGAACATATTGCATTGCTTTGTTCCTTTTGAAGCTTTCCCGGTAAACACTGGAACATCTAACAGCTAGCGTTCCTGGGAAGAGCGCATGTTATTAAAATAAAGGAAACAAGATTGACTCATTTTTAAAAGGGTCATTTTCATATTTTTGGCATGTGAAGGAAGTGCTGCTATACTGTAAACACTTATATACATTACCGAATGTATTGTACAATAATAGATCATGTACCATCACACTATGTGAGAAAACTACTAAAATCATGTTTTTTCTAACAGAAATATTAGGGACTTTAGAATACAGATAATTTGGGTTTCTGTTAATCCACGGTGTTGCAGTTCAAGGCTCCTCATAGTTCAGCTTGTCAACTTTTCTCTGTGTTTGACTGATTCACTATCGTTACACTGGTGGGTCGGCCTTGCCACCGAGGGCTGAGACAGAAGTGAATTTAATCTCAAGAGACAAGGACTTTTTCATTCTGGTCAATTATCATTTTTCAGTTACCCTCATCTGAATCGTATGACAAAAAGGGGGATCAAAATCACTGTCATTTCTCTGTGAATGATGGATCCTCGTCTGGCTTTTGCAGAAAGGGCTGCATGCATTTTAATTAATCCGAATCTATCATCTCCCCCACCGGAGTAATAGGTCAATTGTGCTCAAAGCTTAAAAGTTTGTAGAGAAAGAGAATTCTGCCTCTTTAATTTTTCATCACTTGAGTTACCATGTTCAAAATGGGCTACTGGCCTTTGTGAGGCTATGAGGTACTTCCATTGTCACATAAAACAGTTCTTAACGTCTATCATTTATAGGTCTCTGACGATCAAGTACTGTAGCCGCTGATGGGGCTGACTAATACTACAATGCAGCGTCCATTTTCCTCATAGCTCAGACAGCTTGGAAAATCATTTGCACAGCCCCATCTCAGAAAACAAGATAGGGTACTGATCTGAAGTCTTTCCATCCAGCTCTTCTCCCCCCGTGGATCGACCGCTTCTCTTAATGTCCAGCCTTTTGCTTGCACTGTCTCGTTTCTTAGACCAGTATCAGTTTATAATGTTTGTTGTTTACCCTATCTTGACTGGATGTTTGCCAATGAATCCCCCCCCCCCTTTTCTGCTCATCCTATCTTTCTCTCAAAACTCTAACAAAGGAAAATTGGCAGAAGCATTACAGACTAACAGTGAAAGATAGGCTACTCCATCGAAAAACCTCTAATCTAAATGTTAATGGACAAAGATTCCACCATTGGAACCTCACAGCTAATGTAACGGCATTGATATAAATTCTGACACTGTCATGAGAGGAAGCAATTACACTGTGTTCAGATCAGAGTTTCTGAAGTTATAGATTTTAAACTGCAACTATTGATATTAACCAAATATATCAGAAAACAACCCTTAGTTCTTGTCTTTCTAGTCTTTCAGACACTCTTAGAACCTCTTGACTTCGGCAGTGATTGTGAATAACTTCATTGATATGTTTGACAATGAAATCCGTCAATGATCTCCATTAGTAAAGATATCAGATTTCCCCCGAGGAGTCTGCTGATGTTTGTTTAGACTTGCAGCAAGAAAGCTCTTCCAGCAGGCTCTGATACATTTGAGAAACCAGTCGTGCAGAAACATGCTTTGTCACAATGTACTTCTGTAGAAGAGAGACATTCGATGCTGGCATTTCCTGAGGCCCTCTAAAACGTAATGTCTGATTACTGCTCTATGCTCGTTCTTAGTTAATTTGACATAACATACAAGTCCTAGTAGGACCCTAATCAGCATTCGATTTCCGCTGTTGCAGTGTATGTTTTGTTCTACATAAACTCAAAAAGCAAGACTAGTAACTCACACAGCAGTCATTAGCTCAGAGTAAGGTAAAACGTTTTTTAAAACATATCAATTATCAATGCACAAATAGGATACCTTCAATCAGTCGGCAATTCGCTTTTTGTAACTGTTAATGAACCATGAATAAAGTTCAGTATCCTGCTTAGCAACAGCTATGCTCTGCATTTGTCATCATCAATTGGGTCAAGTCATGTCTCTCCAAAACCATATTTAGCACAAACCAATACTCTATACTGTATGTCAACGAGCTAAATGTCAAGCATGTTGACTGGGGATGGAAAGCCCAGAACAATGGAACTACCGGTAGCTGGTACATACATCTACACATTAATGAATGTGGACAAGTTGACATGATGTGTAGCGACAAGACGTGTTTCCTCACTGAAGTGTCACCTGTATGTCTTAGCTTCCTGTCTCTAACCCTCCTGGTGAAACCTCAGGCTGTTGGCATAGTAGGTAGTGAACGGATCACAAGTGTGAATTCTCATGGAGATTTCATGCCATGCCTGCTGTACACACACAAGACTGTCAGGGCATTATGGAAAGGTGTTGCTAGTACACCCCAAAGCAAGATGCAAACCAGGACAAAGTTCGTACGAATCAACTAAAGTAGAGCAAACAGCTAGGAGCTGAATACGTCTGTTCAAAAGGAGAAACAGTAATGTTTAGCTAATTTTGGTTCTGTTGAATAACTCACTAGGTTTGCAAGTGGTAATCCTGTTGCCTGCTGTGTGCAAATTGGAAGTTAGATGTGCTCTTTCAGAGCAGGGTTCTTCTCTATTCTGAAGAAATGGTGTCGATGAAACAGAGTTGCAGTCAGAAGTGCAGAACTATCCAGGTCAAAGAACTGCCCTTTTCAAGGCATTTCTGACCAGAGGCCACATTAACTCAGAACTGACATCACCAATTAACAGAATCAGATTTGACAGCAAGTTTCCTTCAGGCCGGGTCCCCTGACAAAGTCAGCACATTGACAAACAAAAATAACCTTAATCGGAGTCAGTGCTGCTGGGCCTTGATTTTTGATTGGCTCTGGGCTCGAGTTTTAATGAGATGCTGTGTTGGGCGCAATGTCTTTGCTCCTACCAATCCGCAAACCCAATTAGCCGTGTCTCGAGGGGCATGAGAGTGGGGATTTATGTGCCAAAGTCCGGCAGCCTGGTGTCTCTGGAGATTCTGAGTTGTGGTGTCCATCAGAACACTGGGGAATGCAATTCTGCAGCCGAGGAGAGAGAGAGCAAGAGAGCAGAGGGGGGCTAACTGTGCAGCTGAGACCTTGGGTCTTCAAATTGCCAAAGCGCTGCAACATAAGTTCTTCTTGCGTCCACATTCCTAATTAATTAATGAGGCTGATTTTGTTCTGGCTTCACGGCTTATTGGTTTGTCTGTCCCTGTTGAAGAACTGTATGAATACTGAGGCTGATCTTCCTCAGTGGAAAGTCCCTTGATCGTACTGCGTACCTGGCTCAATTATAGAATTTGCTCATACATCTCTGTTGCACTTCTTCCCCTGTGGCCGTTCATGTTTTAAAAGTAAACTATGTGATCATTGTCTAAGAAATCAGGCACTATTAGTAAACTCTGTGAACATCATTTAATGAAGCAATAACCGTTTTGGACAGCTATTCCTGCCGGGACAGCCCCTCACTGTAATGCAAATGAGTTGAGAGAAAAGTGGGAAACTGAAGTGTTTAATATACAGCGTGATTAATTTATGACAGTGCCTGTGAAATATAAAGCTGGGCTTTCGAGACTGAGAGCTAATTGGAGGAGTTCGTTTTTTAGCAATTTTAAGAGGCTTGTTCTGACAATGTCAATGGGTATTAGAACATTCATAAGCATCTTTTTGAGAGGACTTGATCAAGAATACCTGGTATTGGTGAAAATATGTAACCATTGTCTAAAGTGTCATAATGTTAGGTCCAACACAGCAAAAGTCATAAACAATAAGCAATGTTGAGTGACTGATGGAAGCTGATTAACACACTATGCAGGTGTGTTAAGGTCAGGAAAGCAGACAATGCGAGAAATCCCATTAACGGGCTCTGAGGTACCGTGTGAATTCCATCTTCTATTTGACTCTGTGCTAATAGCAAGATGCGTGGTCGGGTTATATACAACCTGCCATGTATTAATCTATACTGAGGCGTTTGCATTGGGAGGGGAATGAGAGGTAATGACAGTAAAATGAAGCAGAAATAAGACCTACCTAAGTGATTTCTGTCACGATCACCCTCTCTGCTCCCACCTGTCCTGACATGACATCGCCTCTCAAAGTCTTAGTGTCTGTGATTGCTGTGCATTGTGAATCTGATGCTTGGATCAAGGTTGTATTCCGTGGATTAGCATCCGTCAGCCTGTTTCATTTCCAGTCACACATCACACCCCACAGGGCTTTGGGCTGGAGATTACTGCAAGGGATGTTGTCGCCCACTTGTCTGGCATGTGGCACATTTTGTTCCTCCCTTATCTGACACAGTTGAAGTTGTCTCTTTACAAGTGTTAGACAGATTCTACGGCAGGTGAATGACCACAGAGAACCTTCATACATTAATGATTCTTGAACCGCAATTCCCACAACCCACTGTGAGGAAGCTAGACAGGTTGCAAGTGTGTGTCCTGGATTGTACCTGGCGGTAAGAAAATGAGTCAAGCTACAGTTCAAAAGGTGCGGTTCAGAGACAACTTGACCCTGCTGAAAAACTGCCAAGTAATGTGAACAGGGTAGTATGGTTATAGGTATTCCCTTTAACTATAGCACATTTTCCCTTGAGCTATTCCTATGTGTTATACATCCATTCTATCTGACCTGTGCAAACAGAAGCAGCCAGGAAAGCAAGCAAGAACATACAGGTGAATGGAACAACCTGCTCAAGGACGATGTCAAGCTCTGCGTCAAAGGAGAAAGGGAGAGGAAGAGGCTGAAAATACGAAAACAATGAAGTGGAAGAAATCCAACAGGCAGATGTTTTATCTCCTTCCTTTCTTCTACCTTTCCTTCCACTCCTGCTATCTTCCTCCATCTTAATGAGCAGCAGAACTTTCCATCTACGGAGAGTGCAGGAGCAATACATCACAAGCAGAACACAGAGGGGGGACGGGGAGAGGACAGGAGCGTGGTGACGGCGATGCTGGCAGAACACTATACAGGGCAATTAAGATTGAGTAGACAGCCCCGCTGATTCACACAGAAGGAGAGAGAGCGACATCATGGCAAGGAGAACGACACAGGCGTCCTGTGTTCTCTTTAAAGAGGGGGCCTATATTTGGAAAAAAGTATTAATGCTTTATTATATCTATGGTGTGAATTTAAATGATTGCTGTAACTCTATTCAGTTTACAAGGTTAAGATTCCATTTGTGATTGAAGGAGGATAAACTCCATTATACTGATTAGATACAGTGCATTCAGAAAGTATTCAGACCCCTTGACTTTTCCCACATTTTGTTACGTTACAGCCTTATTCTAAAATGTATTAAATTGTTTTTTTCCCTCATCAATCTACATACAATACCCCACAAAAACAGTTTTTAGAAATTTTTGCAAATGTATTAAACATAAAAACTAAAATATCACATTTACATAAGTATTGAGAAACTTAGCTCAGTACTTTGTTGAAGCACCTTTGGCAGTGATTACAGCCTCGAGTCTTCTTGGGTATGACGCTACAAGCTTGGCACAACTGTATTTGGGGAGTTTCTCCCATTCTTCTCTGCAGAATTCTCAAGCTCTGTCAGGTTGGATGGGGAGCATCGCTGCACAGCTATTTTCAGGTCTCTCCAGAGATGTTAGATCGGACTCAAGTCCGGGGTCTGGCTAGGCCACTCAAGGACGTTCAGAGACTTGTCCCGAAGCCACTCCTGCATTGTCTTGGCTGTGGGCTTAGGGCCGTTGTTCTTTTGGATGGTGAACTTCCGCCCCAGTCTGAGGTCCTGAGCACTCTCAAGCAGGTTTTCATCAAGGATCTCTCTGTACTTTGCGCCGTTCATCTTTCCCTCAATTCTGACTAGTCTTCCAGTCCCTGCCACTGAAAAACATCCCCACAACATGATGTTGACACCACCATGCTTCACCGTAGAGATGGTGCCAGTTTTCCTCCAGATGTGACGCTTGGCATTCAGGTCAAATAGTTCAATCTTGGTTCATCAGACCAGAGAATCTTGTTTCTCATGGTCTGAGAGTCCTTTAGGTGCCTTTTGGCAAACTCCAAGCAGGCTGTCATGTGTCTTTAACTGAGGAGTGGCTTCCGTCTGGCCACTCTACCATTAATGCCTGATTGGTGGAGTGCTGCAGAGATGGTTGTCCTTCTGGAAGGTTCTCCCATCTCCACAGAGGAACTCTGGAGCTCTGTCAGAGTGACCCTCGGCTTCTTGGTCACCTCCCTGAATGAGGCCCTTCTCCCCCGATAGCTCAGTTAGGCCGGGCGGCCAGCACTAGGAAGAGTCTTGGTGGTTCCAAACTTCTTCCATTTAAGAAAGGAAAGGAAAGGGGGATATCTAGTCAGTTGTACAACTGAATGCCTTCAACTGAATGCCTTTAAACCAACCCCTCTGAATCAGGGGGGTGCGGGGGGAGGCCTCTGTGTTCTTGGGGACCTTCAATGCTTCAGAAATGTGAGGCTCGACACAATCCTGTCTCTGAGCTCTACGGACAATTCCTTCAACCTCATGGCTTGTTTTTTGCTCTGACATGCACTGTCAACTGTGGGACCTTATATAGACAGGTGTGTGTGCCTTTCCAAATAATGTCCAATCAATTGAATTTACCACAGGTGGACTAATCAAATTGTAGAAACATCTCAAGGATGATCAATGGAAACAGGATGCACCTGAGCTCAATTTCTAGTCTCATAGCAAAGGGTCTGAATACTTATGTAAATAAGGTATTTCTGTTTTTAAAAACCTGTTTTCATTTTACCATTATGGGGTATTGTGTGTAGATTGATGAAGAAAAACATACATTTAATCCATTTTGGAATAAGGCTGCATCGTAATTTTTTGGGGGGGGAAAGTAAAGGACTCTGAATAGTTTCCCGAATGCACTGTACGTGTGAGAGGACTCCGCTTGTGCTGTATGACAGTTAAAACATAGTACCTACCAGCAAGTTAACATCTAATAACACATTCTAGGAAAGACTGTCCCCTGAGTACCATGCTGAATCCGGTGTGCAATTCACTGTGCATTTTCAAATAACACTTGACTCATCCAATCACCGAGATGTCCTGGCTGTTCATACTGGCATAAAACCTAAAGTACTCTATGAGTCATGACTTTGGTATTTTGGTGCTGAGAGTAAAACCACTCAGACGAGGCGTTTCGAATGGCCTTAATCTACTAAAGAAAACATTTCATCTTGACCTGAATGCATATCTCTTGTCCTTGTCTCTCCCATAAAGTGGATAGTGCATTGAGTCCTCCACATCCCACACATTATGAGACTGAACCATGCACTGTACAACAACTCGTGCAATAAGGGCTCATTACCCAGAGTCAATTGATGTCCTCAATGTAATACATTCAGAGAGAGAGAGAAAGAGACGAACTCTCTTAATGCAGTGAAAAGGCAATGCACAGAATGAGGCTAGTGTAATGCCTGTCGTCAGAATGAGGGGACCAAAGCTCAGCGTGGAAAGTGTTCATGATTTTATTTATCAAAGAAACACTCGAACAAAGTAACAAAACGAAAGCGAACAGTTCTGTCAGGTAACAGAGACTAAACAGAAAATAACTACCCACAAAACACAGGTGGGAAAAAGGCTGCCTAAGTATGATTCCCAATTAGAGACAACGATAGACAGCTGCCTCTGATTGGGAACCACACTCGGCCAAAAACAAAGAAATAGAAAACATAGAAATAAAGAAACTAGAATTCCCACCCTAGTCACACCCTGGCCTAACCAAAATAGAGAATAAATGCCTCTCTATGGCCAGGGCGTGACAGCTAGAGTCGTTATAAATCCTCAAAACCACCATACTAACCATATCATACCAGTATTATCAACATTCAGCGACCAATATAAATAACGTTTTTGTTCACACTTCCATTTCGCCAAATCATCACATTCCAAAGTCCTTACATACACTACTATGTTGACACCTGCTTGTCGAACATCTCATTCCAAAATCATGGCCATTAATATGTAGCTGGTCCCCCCCTTTGCTGTCATAACAGCCTCCATTCTTCTGGGAAGGCTTTCTACATTGCTGCGGGGACTTGCTTCCATTTAGTCACAAGAGCATTAGTGAGGTCGGCCACTGATGTTGGGCGATTAGGCCTGGCTCGCAGTCAGCGTTACAATTCATCCCAAAGGTGTTCGATGTGGTTAAGGTCAGGGCTCTGTGCAGGCCAGTTAAGTTCTTCCACACCAATCTCAACAAACCATTTCTGTATGGACGTCGCTTTGTGCACGGGGGCATTGTCTAAATAAAAAGTCAGTGAGCTCTTCAGTAAGGCCATTCTACTGCCAATGTTTGTCTATGGAGATTACATTGCTGTGTGCTCGATGTTGTACACCTGTCAGCAAAGGGTGTGGCTGAAATAGCCAAATCCCCTAATTTGAAGGGATGTCCACATACTTTTGTATATGTAGTGTACTGTAGATTGCTCTATTCATAATCACTGAAGACTTTGTTAATCAGATTGAAGGATGTACTCCTTCACACCAGGTGTGCTTCATTTCCATAATCTAATTACTGGACCAAATTGTTTCCATTAATTCCCTAATTCCATGTTGCTCCAAGTTTGTTCCCAGCATCTGTAAAATATCCAGACACCTGTTCCTCTCCCTGTACCCGTGAGACAACTGGCTCTGGACCTTCACTGTAGAACAGGGCGTAATGGAACCAAGCTTTATAGAGGAGGCCTCAGCGCAGGGCAGGGCCAATGGGTTATTTCTGCAACATGATATGACTACTGAGCCACAAACACCTAGAGAGTGGAGAGGCGGTGCGGAACCGTGTGAAAACCACAATGAGCCAGCGGCAGGCCCGCTCATTGTCATGCACAGTATGGATGGCTGTGGACAACAGGAGAGTCCCCCAGCAGTATAAAAAAGGAAACAGGATATATTGTCATTCTCTACGGGAGCGTATAACCTGGGAGATACACTCAACTGATGACAGTGGCCATGTAGAGCGTCACATTACCATGTGTCGTGTCTTTGGCATCATTAAACTGAAGACTTATTTATCAAATAACTCTC
Source organism: Salvelinus namaycush (assembly GCF_016432855.1). NCBI lineage: Eukaryota > Metazoa > Chordata > Actinopteri > Salmoniformes > Salmonidae > Salvelinus > Salvelinus namaycush. Next base: position 39,257,260 of record NC_052312.1, read on the forward strand.
TGTAATTATTATTACGCGATTAAACTGATTAATCATGTAACTGTAATTAACTAGGAAGTCGGGGCACCAAGGAAAATATTCAGATTATAAAGTTATAATTTTCCTACAATAACTTTTCAGATATTTTCATATCTGATCAATTCGTCTTCTTAATTAATGAATTATTTACTTTACCTCACGTTAGTCTCATTCCAAACGTCGTAAATTGTTGGTTATCTGCACGAACCCAGTCTTCACTATGAGTCATCCATACATCAATTGTCTTAAATCATTTATTTATTACTAACTAAATAATGTACAGAAATGCATAAACAAACAAACAAACAAAGTAAATATGGTTACAAGAAATGATAGGAGAATGTGCCCTAGTGGGCTAAACAGGCATGGCGGCTTGTTAGACAAACGGGGGAGTGGGGTTCACCTGAGAAGTCACTACAGAGTTGATAATTACAACAATTGAAACACTAATCCTTTGCACATGAACGCTCACTCATTCGGGAACAACTGCAATCAATATATATATTTACGCTCAGTGTGTCGTCTTGATCGCTGTTGAAAAGTTTGTTTCTTTTGTAGAATTGTCCGTCTCTCTCTCTCTGTATGTCGTTAGAGGGGATAGTTCAGAGTGACATTCATTCGTTTAATTATAGAATGGATGTTTCGGCGGTTGTCGTTCTTCGCGTTCAATGATACCGAATTTCTAGCTGCAGACTAGTAATTAATATCAAAGACTTGTTCTTATTCTGTCGGTATCGATAGTCTAAGAGTTTAACCACGTGGTATGGTTAAAAGATTCAGCAATGGTCTGCAACCTTTGCTCTCTCGTAATGGAGAAAAACATGGTCTGGTGAGAATTTCTCAAAGTTGGGGTTTTATTCGGAATTGCAGAAAAGGGCTTGTCCCAGGATGCCTGACCCTAACTGGGCTCATGGGCGGTCCTCTGATTTAGTTAAACTCAAAAGGGAATTGGAGTTTCCTTCATTAAACAGTCCAAAATCACATTACACAATTTTACAAATAGTATCATCCTCACTCATTCATTTTATACAACAATTAGATGTAAACCTCATATCTGAGGCTATTATATAAACAGCGTTATGGTAATGTAGCCGCACCGTCTCCCATGAGCTTCCCCAAGTTGTAACAAATGGACCAGTTCGTAGCTGGATTCTTCACCGATCTTTTATACCTTCTCCGGAACGTAAATGTTGTTCAGACCTCAAGTTCTGTGAGGTGGAAGAAATTCCTTTGTTCTCTATGAAAGCTCACTCTGTCTCTATACTGTGTCCATGAGGAGACAATCTCTTCCAGGAATTTACGACCTCTCTGACCACAGCAGCCTAGTTGTAGGAGGCAGGGAGAGGGGGATGGGGCTTGCTGTACCCAAAGTGGGCAACGTCATGACACAAGTGTAATAAGTTTCATGACCGTAGCCTCAGCCAAGCACAACACTGTAGTGATTCTGTTTTCCAGGATACCTCGGTCTTCTCCAATGAGGCTGAACCCAGCACTATATATTGCTACATGCCACAGCAGGATTTAGTTATATTTCGATTCAAAAACAAATATTTGTATATTTGCCAGTCATTAGCACCGCCGGGAAGAATACTGCAAATATAGTGACAAGCTGATGGGAAGTGTCTGTTTTTAGAGTGTTAACCCATCAAGGTGAACCAGTGACAGTTACCATTGTGCACATTCTTTCCGTGCCATTACCCCCTCCCAAACATGATGCCTGTCCCGGCAGTTGTCACCTACGGCATTCCGCCAGAGTGATGACCTGGCTGCCAGATGTTGGCATTAATATCTCTGCCTGTCCATAATGAGCTATTTTAGGGGTGCCGCTACTGTCCTTGTAGCCCAGTGGAAAACATGGCACATCCGTCTGCCAACAATGACACCTGGGACCCCTTCCACAGAGTATGAGCCAAAACAAGACTTCACTAGAGATAATAACTCTTACTTTCTGCCGTGTCAGAAGTCTTGCTGTATTATAAAGTCTAATTTAACTTAATTATCCCTGTTTGTATAGGAGGTCTGCATTCTTTCAGTGCATAAACAATGGTTGTCCTAACTCCAAAAACATGGTATCTAGTTTAGATTTTATATGATCGCAAGATTACTGAAAATGCACCGAATTTCACCAATACATAAAGACTGCTAATTACCGTTCATCTAACACAGGAAACATACGTCCAGTGTTTTTCGGTCGAAGGTAAATTATGAACGCAGTAATGTGTAGTGAAAGGCAATATTGGTAGCAATTGGGTAAGCAGTGTGATTGTGTTTGTCAAGTGGCGGCAGCCACGCGGAGACACTCAATGTGACAGGAGGAAATTGACTCGTCTGCTTGAGAACTTTGTTTTTTTTTGTCATTAGAATTTGGGCTGTGTGTATCTTTGTTTTCCATAGCAATTTTGCCAAATCACTGTGCGATATTTGACCTGCCCATATGGCTGAGAAACTGTTACCAATTGAAAGCAAGCTAAGTGATAGGTTATATTTCTCTTGCTCTTCATCTGACAAAAACAACTTTGCATATTCATACTGTCATACTGTGGTATTTGCATAACTGGGTTAGGAAGGACTACATTTTTCAGATAAACGTTGTAGAGCACAACAGTTAGTCCTATAGTTGGCTAATGCTTCATCTTCAGGAATGACCTATGAGTTGAACCTTTGCATTACATTGTCCAAGGTCTATTTTGTGGCATTTGCTAAGTTGTTCCTGTATAAAGAGCTCCTCCTCTAGTGCTGTAAATCAGCACAGCCCTATTGGTGGTGTGGTCTGACAGGACGCTAGAGGTCGTACATGACACTGTCATTTTTCACAGATGGCGTTGGAGACTGCTGTAGAAAACTAGCCAGAATTTGAATAAGCACATATATGTGCATTCTTAGAGAGCCGTGCAGACAGGGGAGAGGAATAGAGGGCACCTTAAACTGACAGACCTGGTATAGGGGAAGTATAATTTGTGGTAAATCAGGATGAATGTAATTTCTAGGAAGTGGCATGTAAAGGTCAGGTTGTGGGCTCTGCATCTTCTAAGGAGTAGAGGGGGTTCATCTAAAGCAGAGGTGTCAAACTCAACCAATAGAGAGCCTAGCGTCTGCTGGTTTTTATTATTTCCTTTCAATGAAGACCTAGACAACCAGGTGAGGGGAGTTCCTTACTAATAGGTGACCTTAATTCATCAATCAAGTACAAGGGAGGAGCGAAAACCCGCAGACACTTGGCCCTCTGTGGAATGAGTTTGACATGTGATCTAAAGCAATGGAAGCAATGGAGGGAGAGCAGAGGTGTTTTTATGATTCGGTTAACCCTCACAGTGGGGACCGACCCAAGCTGATGAGGAGGTGTCACATACTATCTGGGAGGATCAAGGTTACTCTGCTCTTCATGCACAACACACACACACATGCGCACACACACTCACAGACACACACAAATGCGCACACACACACACGCACACGCACACGCACACGCACACACACACACACACACAAACACACACACACACACACACACACACACACATACACATACACATACGCATACACACTTCCATCTTCTACACACGTACAGTGCCACATGGCCCGTCAGTGATCTCTGGAGAGGACAGCAGGCAGTGTTTGCACACCCCAGAGTGTTTTTCCACCGGCTTGAATGTCATTTACTGCTTGTCAACTCTCCATTAACCCCTTGCGCTTTGTGTCCACTCTGCCACTTCAGCAGCGCCTGTGAACTGTATGCTTTGTCACACCTGCTCAGACATTTCCATGCTGAGGAAACATGGCGCCGGAGGGGATGGCTGCCGTTTTACGGGCTCCTAATCCTTATTTTTTCGTATTGTTTGTAACTCATTTTGTACATAATGTTGCTGCTACCATCTCTTATGACCGAAAAGAGCTTCTGGACATCAGAACAGCGATTACTCACCTCAAACTGGATGATGTTTTTATTTTATGAGTCCGAAGCGAAGGATATACTGCTTTGTCAAGACAAGGCCCAAATATCATTGTAAGAACGTGTGATTGCACGTTGGCCAATAATACGGAGGGAAGTGGTGGTTTACCTACTCATCGGCAAATTCTTACAAGGCACCTCGCCCTCCTCAACCTTTTCCTCCAGCCAACGTGCAATCATTGGAAAACACACTGGATGATCTACGATTAAGACTGTCCTACCAATAGGACATTAAAAACTGTAATATCTTATGTTTCACCGAGACGTAGCTGAACGACGCCACGGATAATATAGAGCTGGCTGGCTTCTCTGTGCAGCGGCAGGACAGAGCAGCTATGTCTGGTAAGACGAGGGGCGGGGGTGTGTGTCTATTTGTCGATAACTGCTGGTGCGCAATGTTTTATTTTTTAAGAAGTCTCGAGGTATTGCTCGTCTGAGGTAGAATACCTCATGATAAGCTGTAGACCACACTATCTACGAAGAGAGTTCTCATCTATATTATTCGTAGCCTTCTATTTACCACCACAAACCGATGCTGGTACTAAGACCACACTCAACGAGCTGTATAAGGCCATAAGCAAACAAGAAAATGCTCATCCAGACGCGGTGCTCCTAGTGGCCGGGGACTTTAATGCAGACAAACTTAAATCTGTTTTACCTAATTTCTACCAGCATGTCACATGTGCAACCAGAGGGGGAAAAAACTCTAGACCACCTTTACTGCACACACAGAGATGCATACAAAGCTCTCCCTCACCCTCCATTTGGCAAATCTGACCATCATTTTATCCTCCTGATTATGGCTTACAAGCAAAAACTAAAGCAGGAAGTACCAGTGACTCGCTCAATATGGAAGTGGTCAGATGATGAGGATGCTACGCTACAGGACTGTTTTGATAGCACAGACTGGAAAATGTTCCAGAATTCATCCAGTGACATTGAAGAGTATAACATCTCAGTCACCAGCTTCATCAATAAGTGCATCGACGACGCCGTCCCCACAGTGACTGTACGTATATTTCCCAACCAGAAGCCATGGATTACAGGCAACATCCGCATCGAGCTAAAGACTAGAGCTGCCGCTTTCAAGAAGAGGGACACTAATCCACTATGCCCTCAGATGAACCATCAAACAGGCAAAGTATCAATACAGGACTAAGATTGAATCCTACTACAACAGCTCTGACGCTCGTCGGATGTGGCAGGGCTTGACAAATATTACGGACTACAAAGGGAAACAGCCAAGAGCTGCCCAGTGTCGCGAGCCTACCAGATAAGCTAAATGTATTTTATGCTCACTTCGAGGCAAGCAACACTGAAGCATGCATGAGAACACCAGCTGTTCCGGGTGACTGTGTGATCACGCTCACCGTGGCCGATGTGAGCAAGACCTTTAAACAGGTCAACATTCACAAAGCCGCAGGGCCAGACGGATTACCAGGACATGTACTCAAAGCATGCACGGACCAACTGGCAAGTGTCTTCACTGACATTTCCAACCTCTCCCTGACCGAGTCTGTAATACCTACATGTTTCAAACAGACCATCATTGTCCCTGTGCCCAAGAAAGTGAAGGTAACCTGCCTAAATGAATACCTCCCCGTAGCACTCACGTCGGTAGCCATTAAGTGCTTTGAAAGGCTGGTCATGGCTCACATCAACACCACCATGCCGGAAACCCACTCGCATACTGCCCCCACAGATGACGCAATCTCAATCACACTCCACACTGCCCTTTCCCACCTGGACAAAAGGAACAACTATGTGAGAATGCTGTTCATTGACTACAGCTCAGCGTTCAACACCTTAGTGCCCACAAAGCTCATCACTGAGCTAAGGACCCTGGGACTAAACACCTCCCTCTGCAACTGGATCCTGGACTTCCTGACAGGCTGCCCCCAGGTGGTAAGGGTAGGCAACAACACATCTGCCACGCTGATACTCAACAGTGAGGCCCTCAAGGGTGCGTGCTTAGTCCCCTCCTGTACTCCCTGTTCACCTATGACTGCGTGGCCAAGCACGACTCCAACACCATCATTAAGTTTGCTGACGACACAACAGTGGTAGGCCTGATCACCGACAACGATGAGACAGCCTATAGGGAGGAGGTCAGAGACCTGGCAGTGTGGTGCCAGGACAACAACCTCTCCCTCAATGTGAGCAAGACAAAGGAGCAGATTGTGGATTATATGAAAAGGAGGGCCGGACAGACCCCCATTAACATCGACAGGGCTGAAGTGGAGCTGGTCGAGAGTTTCAAGTTCATTGGTATCCACATCACCAATGAACTATCATGGTCCAAACACACCACGACAGTTGTAAAGAAGGCACGACAACACCTTTTCCACCTCAGGAAACTGAAAAGATTTGGCATTGGTCCCCAGATCCTCAAAAAGATCTACAGCTACACCATCGAGAGCATCCTGCGCAGTTGCATTACCGCCTGGTATGGCAACTGCTCAACATTTGACTGTAAGGCACTTCAGAGGGTAGTGCGTATTGCCCAGTACATCACTGGGGCCAAGCTTCCTGACATCAAGGACCTATACACTAGGCGGTGTCAGAGGAAGGCATCAAAAATTGTCAAAGACTCCAGTCACCCAAGTCATAGACTGTTCTCTCTGCTACCGCACGGCAAGCGGTACCGGAGCGCCAAGTCTAGGACCAAAAGGCTCCTTCTACCCCAAAGCCATAAGACTGCTAAATAATGAATTAAATGACCACCCGGACTATATACATTGACCCTTTGTTTTTACACTGCTGCTACTCACTGTTTATTATCTGTGCATAGTCACATTACAAATTACCTCGACTAACATGTAACCCCGCACATTGACTCGGTACCGGTACCCCTGTTTATAGCCTTGTTATTGTTATGTAATTTTCTTGTGTTACTTTGAGATTTATTTTTCACTTCAGTTTATTTAGTAAATCTTTTCTCAACTTTATTTCTTGAACTACATTGTTGGTTAAGGGCTTGTAAGTAAGCATTTCACGGTAAGGTCTACACCTGTTGTATTCGGCGCATGTGAAAAATCACATTTGATTTGATCTGATGACTGCTTGTCTGCCTCCCAAGCTGTTTGCAATATCAGAGAGACATCTTTCCATGGGAGGTATATAAAGGCCAAAACATCCCATGAGAAGTGGATCACGCTCTGGGTTCAAATGTATAGGTTTCTCCAGGCTGCTGTCAAGGGAAAGGTCCTGTGGCTCACATTATGATCCCACTGGGTTTGATGCTCCAAGGAAATGAATGCAAACCATATTGAATAAACTACATACAGTATACATAATCCAGTGACTGAAGATTACAGTCTTCATGAACGCATTCACCACCATATAGCCTAATGAGAATAGATCGTGGAAATTGCCTTTTTCATTTTTTGATGACATTTTCTAAGATGGCATCCACCAACTCGACAAGATCACAACCCTTAAACTTCCAATGACTAACACCACAATGTCCAGTAGCCTATAGGAATCACAAATATAGCATACTGTCAGTTTATTGATGTGTGGGTGTGTGGGTGTATTCAATACCATCTCCCATTTTGCATGCACTTAACACACACTGGTGATGAAACAAGCCAATATTTACCTAACCGGGTTGTCAACCTCACAGCGGCAGTTGAAAATCCACAGGAGCTCAGCTGAGATGAAAGATCAACATTTCATCTGTAAACAATTCCAAAACACTTTCATTCAAATGGGTTTGTACAGACAATAGGGCACGGACACAACGCCTAGTACAGTCTAAATGCTGTTCTGACTGATTTTCACATCATAACATTTTCAGGTGTGTGTGTACACATTGGTGATTTGAGCAACATGTATTCTGATTCTGACATTCTTTCCACTAAAAGACAACTTTGATCCTAAGACAACCTCTTTAGATAGAACTGCAGACATTCAATATAAGCATTTATTTCCCCACGACTAACTGCACTGGAATCAGCCTGCCCTTAAGCTCAGCAGCATTAGTAACTAACCTGATATGTTCTGCCTGGAACAGACCCATGTAATACCACTGAGAGGAGTGTTGAACGTTATTGATCGTGGGGGGGGGGGGGGGGGGGGGGGGCGTGGTAGTGGGCGTGACCAATGGTGATGTCTCTGACCGAACATATTTGAGGCCGTCCTCTTGGCCGCAGAGACTTGTTTTAAAGCATATTTCCTGCAATTCTATACAATTTGCCACGGCTTCTGTCATGTTCTTATGCTATCTGAGTGACTCAAACATTATAACAAAATTAATGGGGTTCTCCCCGACTTTAATTTGAGAGATTGTTAGTTCTCATTATCTGTTTTTCTACATACTTTATGTCTGATTTTAGTCGTTTAAGTGTACACTGAAAACGTTTTACTATCCCGATTTTTTTTTTCTGCTGTGGTGCAGTGAGGAAGGCTTGTGTATTCCAGGCATGCCTCGCCACAAACAGCGCAGTAAACAAAGGCCTTAACCCTGTGTATTCCCATGGAGGGCAGGCAATAAAAACGCATCTAATCATCTGAAACAGGGGGTAACTGCCCTGGGCTTTACCTTGAATCAGTGCTCGGAGATGGGAATGAGAATCTGTACCCCGGGGAGTCAGCGTAATGCAGCACTTTAAGTGCAGCTAAATGACCCGTTCCCCTGTAATCACATTCCCTTGCATGTTTTATACAGAATCAAGATGAAATTAAGCTTGTGTGTCTCCCAGGACATAGGTGAAGTCAGAAGTCATCGCTTGTGAATCTAACAAATATTACCTGGAAAGTATACCTAAAAAAACATTTTGGTCAAAACTATCAGTTTGATTTATTAGATTTCAGAAGAAAAGTTTTTTTTACGTTTTGCATACTGGTGATCTGACTTGTCTGGCGTTAGACGGTACAGAGAAAGTGAAGGATACCCACACAAATGCAGAAAAAGGGAGAAGTTGGCCCTCCCTGCCTGTCAGCGTATGCGCTACTGGTGTTTGAAGGCAGGTGCAGGAGAGCAGAGAGTTGTGAGCAGGCGCACTCTTTATTGGGCAGAAGCACAACGAACGGACGCAACAGCGTCAAACCTCCAGCCAAAATGCAAAAGAGAACTACGCTAAATACAGTCACAAAAACAAATGTAAAAATCCAACCTCCTATGGCTAGAAGGCCGGTGACGTCGACCGCCAAAGGCCGCCCGAACAAGGAGAGGAGCCGACCTCGGTGGAAGTCGTGACACTGCCTCCCAAAGGGCACAGGCAATTATTAGCTCTAGTGATCCAGCTCCAGGACCAGCTAAGTTCAAATGTGGAACAATACTCAACTTATTTATTCACACATCCACCCCACAGCAGCAACTGACTCTCCTTGGCGTTTTTCTTTTAAACTTACTAAACATGGGGAAATGGGGACAGTGGAAATCAATGACATGGGAGATGGGACTGCACCACAAATCACAGGATGGCAATAGAAATATAGATATATTCATAAGATAATCTAACATTAAAAAATATGTTTTAGCCAAGGAGGAAACAGTGTACATGACAGGGCAATAGAAAAAAAACATATAAAATCGCCATCTTTAGGAGCCTGAGATGTGTGCTTTTGTGTATGAGTGCAGTCTATGGTGTAGATCACCCAGGTGCACTGGATCTCAGTGATGACTGATGACTGATGAGAAGCAACCTCAATGATTGATGGCCGTGCTTGAGCCTCCAGGCCTCGCCTCAGGTGATTTGAACTGTACACACGCACAGCGGGCCGCTGTACAGCTGGAAGCCTACACCTGTAAGTCAACGACTGCAGGGGAGATGTCATTATTCACCTCACAGGCTGTAATGGCACCATTATCTCCCTGTCACATTTTGTGTCTCAGCACCAATCACTGGGGGATATAGAGTGAGTTCAGAAATGATTGACACCCTTGATAAAGATGAGCAATAAAGACTGTATAAAATAAAGAATTCAAATAATGAGCTACATTGTATGCTGAAAACAATGGAGAAATGAATCGTGAATACTGATGCGTGAGAAAGTTACACAGGGTCAAAGATCATACCCCCAAGACATACTAACCTCCCCTGTTATTGGTAATGGTGAGAGGTGAGCATGTGTTGTGACTCGGGGGTTGGATGTAACACTCACTCCTGCTGAGCTACAGCTAATTCTGAGTCGGAGGGAGCAGGAGGCCATAAAGGCGGGAATTCATCGTGAAAATTAGAAAAAACGGAACGAGAGGGCCGAGCATCTCCGCTCGCGGTCAGCCAGGGATTGCAGCATCAGCAGGCTTACTTCCATCGTCAGCACCTTCACCTTCACCCGAAAGTGGAGCTGGGGGAATTACCAGAACGGAGGTGATGTGCAGTGAAACGTGAACTTCCACTCACCCCATTTTTTGACGTCCTTCTGGAAGAAGACAATAACAACGGGGACTGGGGGTTTGGGGAGGAGCAGTCCATTATAGACCAGATGTAACCAGTTTTAAGGGAGTGGTTGAATAAGGAAATTACAGTATTGTATGAATTTCATGTAACCGGTTTGTGGGGAGGAGTGTGTGAGGGAGCCTTGAATATATAAGTCTTTGCATGTTAGAAGGGGTCTGCTTTCTTTGTTTCAGAGCCTATTTTTTGGACCTCTCTCTTTTTGGGGATTTATTTTGCCAAATGATTTACTGTTGTTGTTTTTGCTTCAGTCTTCGGAACACTGTTGTTGGGGGCAGAGCCTTTTTCTGAATTCTTCTAAGACATCATTTAGAGGTAAGCCTCCGTTCTTTTACCCACACGGGCATGGTCATATAATTAGTATTTTTCTTTAGGAGGAACAGGATCGGGTTGGATACCCTAGGATTGGCTAGGGTATCCATAGGACAAGTAGACTGATTGTAAAAGGCTTTGCTTAAATAAAAACAGGGAGTGGATTTCCTCTTGCTAGAGTGACCAAAATAAAACAGAGGGCCTCCTCTCTTTGTTACCATGTGGGTCCATGCATGGGGTGTGTATAGCAATGTCTTAGGATGTTAGGCTAAGACATGACACGGTGACTATACCATTTAGTCTCGTGGGACTAAGGCATGACACTGTGACTATACCATTTAGTCTCGTGGGACTAAGGCATGACACGGTGACTATACCATTTAATGTCGTGGGACACTAGGTCCCATTACGGTGAGTAACTCCAGGTCCACAGGTGACGCGCACCCGAAGGTGTAAAACAAAATATTTATTTAAAAATAACAGTTGCCAAGCGTAGAAAGTATACCCATCACTCTAGTTTCCCTGGTTTTATAGTTTCCCTGGTCTTATAGTTCCCCTGGTCTTATAGTTTCCCTGGCCTTATAGTTCCCCTGGTTTTATAGTTTCCCTGGCCTTATAGTTTCCCTGGTCTTATAGTTCCCCTGGTCTTATAGTTTCCCTGGTCTTATAGTTTCCCTGGTCTTATAGTTCCCCTGGTCTTATAGTTTCCCTGGTCTTATAGTTCCCCTGATCTTATAGTTTCCCTGGTCTTATAGTTCCCCTGGTCTTATAGTTTCCCTGGCCTTATAGTTCCCCTGGTTTTATAGTTTCCCTGGTCTTATAGTTCCCCTGGTCTTATAGTTTCCCTGGTCTTATAATCCAGGATAGAGCCTGATGAACTACGGGTCGCCCTACCCCTGAGCTGGACACCCCACTGAGTGGTTTTTAATAAAAAGGTTTCTTCCACTCCAGCTGTCGGCCGCCGAGCTCTACGCCACTGGTATCAGTGTGTTGCTGGGATCGGGACTGGGCTGGAAGGGCAATGCCCGTGGGTAATAGGCTTGAAGCAGGGATAACCTAGGCCAGCTCATTAAGCTCAAGGGGGAGGCGTGAGTTGGGCAAGACACAAGTCTTGGGGGTATGATCTTTGACCCTCTGTAACTTTCTCACTCATCATTATTCACAGGATTATCCGTAATCATGGTAGCATCCACATCAATGTAGAAGTGTTTAGAAACATATTCTATTCTTATTTACAATAAAAGTGACTCCAAAATGACACAATACATTATTTACCATTCATTTCTATTGGACACAAAATAATCTGAAACACAACCAAATCAAAATGCAAAGGCATCCAACAAGTTTGTAGTCACAAGCTTGATGTAGTAATTACGTGCTATGAACATGGGATAAAATATTAAACTTTTGACTATTTTATTTATAAGAATCTTTAGGGGTGTCAATGATTTTGACCCCTACATTTTAGAGAGAAAATAAATATTACTTGTTGAACACCATCTAGGTCACATTTGATTTGGATAGTCTGGATACTTTACAAATGGTCATACTATCAACAAATTATCTATTGATAAGCAACTACTTGCTAAGGTTAGGGTTAGGGTTAAGGTTAGGTTTAAAATAAGGGCTAAGGTAAGGCTTAAGTTTAGGGTTAGGATAAGGGTTACGGTTAGTGTTAGGACTAGGGTTAGGGTTAGTAGATAGTTAGTTGAAATGTTACTGATAGTCCGTAGAGCATCTACAAATAAGGTGTTACCCATTTAGTCAAATGAGTAACCAGACTGCAGCCCCGGATCGGGCATCAGGCATCTGTGTCCCATCCTCTCAAGGGAAATGTCAAATACTGACTGGCTGGGCTCCCTAGAGTGTGAATGCAATGTCTTCAGCAGGGTGATGTCACCATGACAAGGTGAGGAGACATTTAGAAGAAGACTTTCTCTAGAGGCCCTTAAGCAACATTTATGTGCCATGGTTCTACAGAGAGGGGATTTGTGACTGTCTCTGTTTGATTCCGGAAGGGCAAAGCTTTGGCTGTTATGGCAGAGATTTCAGGTGTGGGACGAGGCTTATGTTAGCTGGAGGTGGACAAAGATGTGCCGAGGGACATACTGACTCCCCCATCCTCAGTCTCTCCTCACTGAATCATCCACTTCCTTTCTCTAATCCACTTCTCTCTAGTGAGCCACAAGTGTGTCCTGTTTGTATTGTTGGATGTTTTAACATATAAATTGGTGGACTTAAACATTTGATGGGGATTAGTCCAGCTTAGCTCTGTGCCTAATGCAATGATTAGGGATTTCTGTCAGAGCAGATAAGTAAATTACTGTATCGCTAGTTATTCAGAGGCTGTGTTCAACTGTTAAGGGGCAAAGGACCTAAGATAGAAGGAGTTGTTCAGTGTCAGTTAGTGAGCTGTCAGCCAATACCTCCTCATTAAGTTCCATTCACATCAACCAATTCTACATGGTGACAATCAAACAGGTCGCTGAACCATCCAGTATCACAAAACAACTACTCAAAGTGACAAATTACTCAGAGACAATCTGAGTAACTCAGTCAGATGCTGTACACCAAATGAGATCGCCCATCAGCTGAAACGTTATTAAACTGTCAGAGATGTAGCAAATATGCTTCCTCTGAGAGCATGTTCCCTCCAAACACTTTACCCTGAGACTGGTAGCTTCGTCTGAGGCAGGCTAACAGGATAGACTACAGGCCACGAAACAAGGTAAAATACTAGGGGCCTGAAAACACATGGATCAATTTGTCTTTTCTTTGAGCTGCAGAGCCCGTGCCCCAAATAGCTGGATATAATACTACCAGCTCTTACCTGCCAGAAACGCACGTAGCTTATCAGGTATGGGGTGAAAACATGAAGTGAAATGGTGGAAGGAACAGCATAGTGAGAGAGTGCATTGCTACTGTAGATGTGGGGAGCTCCTGCTAGAACTGCATGGCCCTGTTAGGCCTACACTGAATCACCGCCTACCAGTAATATATGTTGTTGCATGTAAGATAACCTAACACAACGCAATTCAATTGCTTTTTTGTAATCAATAGGAGGAAATACATCTCATTTGCGGTGTTGTTTTCTTTTGTTGAGACAAAAAGGGTCTTCTCTTGTAACTGTTGTCAGTATGTGGCTTCCTGTCCAACTTCTGGTTGTCTCATTGTCCTGTTGAAAGTATCTCCTCCCATGTAGGCTACAATAGTTTTTGTTTACCAGGCCTGTTTGCAACAGCAGTATACCACCAGCAAGTTGTCGAATGTCTTGTTTTAACTTGACAATCTCATTAGTCCTCGTCGTTGTTTGTAAACAACTTTGTTTTCATAGCATATCTCCGCTAATCACCTTGTCGCACACATTCATTATTATTAAATAAAGATACATGTTAATGATGTTATATGTGTGGAAGTAGCCCTAGTTTTCAGTAGTTTCCCCAAATTCGAATTTTGATGGATGCTTGTAGGATACTTAATTATCTAATCCATTGTTTCCCTCTGTTTCCCTCCATAGGTGCAAAGGCGATTCAAAGCCTGAACTCCAACTGAATAGAAGAACATCCCCAAGACCAGATGCAATGGAGATGTTCAATTTCACCAACTTCACCTACTGGAATGCCTCAGAAGGCACTGACGCAGGGCCTGTCATTGAACCCGAAAGCCCATACAAGACTGTGGAGGTGGTGTTCATCGTATTGGTGGCTGGGTCCCTCAGCCTGGTCACCGTTATTGGAAATATCCTGGTCATGCTTTCCATTAAGGTCAATAGGAACCTACAGACGGTCAACAACTACTTTTTATTCAGCCTTGCATGTGCTGACCTAATCATCGGGCTGTGTTCCATGAATCTGTACACAGTATACATAGTGATTGGCTACTGGCCCTTAGGGCCTGTGGTGTGTGATCTGTGGCTAGCATTGGACTATGTAGTGAGTAACGCATCTGTCATGAACCTACTCATCATCAGTTTTGACAGATACTTCTGTGTCACAAAGCCTCTCAGCTACCCTGTCAAAAGGACCACCAAGATGGCAGGGATGATGATTGCTGCTGCCTGGGTCCTGTCCTTCATTCTGTGGGCCCCGGCCATCCTATTCTGGCAGTTCATCGTGGGCGGGCGGACAGTGCCTGAGAGGGAGTGTTACATTCAGTTCTTCTCTAATGCAGCAGTCACCTTCGGCACGGCCATCGCAGCCTTCTACCTGCCCGTTATCATCATGGTCATTCTCTACATACAGATCTCTATAGCCAGTAAAAGCCGGGTGAAGAAAGAGACCAGGAAGCCGTCAGGGCCCAACCCAGAGGCCCTGTCCCACGAGCAGGCAAGGTGCAGTAATACTGCCAAGCCCATCAACAACAACGTGACAGCAGAGGACACAGAGCAGGGCAGGATCGAAGCCACAGATGACGTGGCCAACCAGCACGACGGTAAACTGCAGAACGGCAAGGGCCCGTCCACCACGGGTGGAGAGGGGGAGATGGAGGGTGTAGACAGGGGTAGGGAGAACTGTGCCCACGGAGAGGAGAAAGAGAGCTCCAACGACTCGACATCTGGCAGTGCAGCTGCGTCCAACCACAAAGAAGAAGAAGCGGTGCCATCCAGAGCAAACTGCAACGCCGAGCTCGTTCAGCAGCCAACCCGCCACCGGGCCAAGGCAGGCGGGTCCAAACTCACCTGCATCAAGATTAAGACCAAGTCTCCCAAGGGGGACTGCTACACGCCCTCCAACGCCACGGTGGAGATTGTCCACGCCACGGAGAAGCAGAACCACGTGGCGCGGAAAATCGTGAAGATGACCAAGCAGCCACCCAAGAAGAAGAAAGCGCGACCGTCTCGGGAGAAGAAGGTGACCCGTACCATCATGGCCATCCTGGTGGCCTTTGTGGCGACCTGGACACCTTACAATGTCATGGTGCTCATCAACACCTTCTGCTCCAGCTGCATCCCCAGCACGGTCTGGACTATCGGCTACTGGCTGTGCTACATCAACAGCACCATCAACCCCGCCTGCTATGCCCTCTGCAATGCCACTTTCAAAAAGACATTCAAACATCTCCTCCTCTGCCAGTACAAAAACATTAGGTCAGCTAGATGAATATGGATGCGAGTGTTCGAGTGTGCGTGTGTGCATGTGTGTGCGTGCGTGAGTGTGTGCGTGCGTGTGTGTGTGTGTTTGGCTCTGATGAATGAGATTTGTGATGCAACTGTTGAGACATAAGACTTACAAAGAAGAGCACAGCCAGGAGAACAAATACATCGAACATGAAAAGGACAGTTGGATAGAGAGCTCTGCACTGCACAAGACGAATTCTAAGGGAAAATAGGGCTGACTGAATTCACATACTTCCCGTTTGAAATTCAGTGTAAAAAAAAGAAACCTGTATATATCAATGTATACGCAAAATCTAAACGTGTGTGTGTGTGTGTGTGTGTGTGTGTGTGTGTGTGTGTGTGTGTGTGTGTGTGTGTGTGTGTGTGTGTGTGTGTGTGTGTGTGTGTGTGTGTGTGTGTGTGTGTGTGTGTGTGTGTGTGTGTGTGTGTGCATCTGTCTGAGCGTGACAGAATGATCCATCACACAGTTTCAGTGGAGATGTCCGCCAGTGAAGACAGCACAAGGACATACAGTACATACTACAAACTGTTATCTGTATGCTGGTGGCTCTCTGTGTTGGCGGCACACAAAGCAGAGCAGTTTGTCTAAACTGCCTCTCTGGCATGTTCATATACGACTGAGTAACATGGCTGGGAGCCCTCCTATCTCCAGGGATGGACCATAAGTGGCCCCTGAAGGGCATAACAAGACAGAGACCAGGCCTGGCCAGGGTCACCTCTCACCACAACGTAGGACTGAGGTTAGGAAACTTGTTTTGAAAAAAGGTCATAAGTAAACAAATAAATAGATAATGTAAAAATACATCCAAAAAGGCATTGTTCAATTACATTATTTAGCTTGCTATTCGTTTTCCACATACTTTTAGATGATCGGCGATTTGATCTCTTACAATTCATTACATGAAGAGTTTGACGTTTATTTGATTGTATATTAAGATATTTTTTTGTCAGATAGTCTAAACTCGTAGAAAAAAAAGGTGCTAACTAGAACCAAAAAGGGTTATTTGGCTGTCACCGTAGGAGAACCCTTTGAAGAACCCCTTTTGGTTCCAGTAGAACTCTTTTGCGTTCCATGTAGAACCCTTTCCACAGAGAGTTCTACATGGAACCCAAAAGAGTTCTACCTGTAAACAAAAAGGATTCTACCTGAAACCAAAAAGGGTTCTCCTATGGGGACAGCTTCAGAACCCTTTTGGAGCCTGTTTTCTAAAAGTGTATTGATGCTTGGAGCTTGTAAATTCATTCAGAGGGTGGCAGTTGGCAGGGGCTTGGAGCCAAAGCCTATTCAATTATACAAGAAGGTATCTTGTGCTTTTCCAGGGGTGAGTTGGATATTCCTCTGAGATTGGAATTTCAACATAATTTGATCCTGCTATGTTGCAGATGTTACAGCCTGTAACAAGAGCCACCCACCTGTTGTATGTCAGTCCTGACTGATAATGAAGAGAAAGATTGAAAAGGATTGTATTTTTGTCTTGCTGTCATCAGAGGTGGTTTTTATTCGTTGAGTAGGGGTTACCAAGGTTGTAGAGTGATTGAAAGAGTGGCATATCGTGGAGATTTTAGAGGTTATTTCAGTCCATGTTTCTGTTGTTACTCCGGAATGGGGTTAAATACCAATAATTACAGGCCATGGCCTTGTGAATTATAAGGGCTACTCGATGTTAGATGTACTAATTAATCTGCGTGTGTGTGTGTGTGTGTGTGTGTGTGTGTGTGTGTGTGTGTGTGTGTGTGTGTGTGTGTGTGTGTGTGTGTGTGTGTGTGTGTGTGTGTGTGTGTGTGTGTGTGTGTGTGTGTGTGTGTGTGTGTGTGTGTGTGTGTGTGTGGAGGTGTTTAACTATTAATAAACAAACAAAAATTTGAACAACTGGGGACATTTTGTTAGTCCCCACGAGGTCAAATGCTATTTCTGGGGGGTTTAGGGTTAAGGTTAGAATTAGGGTTAGGGTTTGTAGCAAGGGTTACACCATACCCAAACCGGCCGCACGCGTGCGCCATCGTGCCAAAATTGATTTTGTGCCCCCAAACGCGATCAAGACACGCAGGTTAAAATATAAAAACTAACTCTGAACCAATTACATTAATTTGTGGACAGGTCAGAAAGTATTAAACATTTATGGCAATTTAGCTAGCTAGCTTGCTGTTGCTAGCTAATTTGTCCTGGGATATAAACGTTGAGTTGTTATTTTACCTGAAATGCACAAGATCCTCTACTCCGACAATTAATCCACACATAAAACGGTCAACCGAATCGTTTCTAGTCATCTCTCCTCCTTCCACGCTTTGTCTTCTTTGGACTTTATGTAGTTTATATAGCTACCATGATGACCAACCGAACTCAGTTCATCTTTCAATCACCCACGTGGGTATAACCAATGAGGAGATGGCACGTGGGTATCTGCTTCTATAAACCAATGAGGAGATGGGAGAGGCAGGACTTGCACCGTGTTCAGCGTCACAAATAAAACTGACTTCTATTTTAGTGCTTGGGAACGCAGACGCTCGTTGGCGCATGCGAGCAGTGCGGCATGCAATAATTGAATAACATGTATGTTTACATTTATTTTGCAACGAGCGCACGCGACGTGAGTGGTGTGGTCAGCATGTTAGGGTTAGGAGCTAGGGTTAGAGTTAAGGCTAGGTTTTTGGGGTAAGGTTAGGGTTAAGGTTAGGGTTAGGATAAGAGTATGGGTTAGGGTTAGTTTTAAGTTTAGGGTTAGGGGTTAGGGAAATTAAGATTTTGAATTGGACTGAATTGTGTGTCCCCACAAGGTATAGCTGTACATTACTGTGTGTGTGTGTGTGTGTATGTGTGTGTGTGTGTGTGTGTGTGTGTGTGTGTGTGTGTGTGTGTGTGTGTGTGTGTGTGTGTGTGTGTGTGTGTGTGTGTGTGTGTGTGTGTGTGTGTGTGTGTGTGTTTCATCACATGAATATAGAATATAGATGAAGTCTGTACTGTTGTATGTATGTCTGTTTTAATGAGATCACAGTCTAATGACGTTAGAAATAATACGATACTAGAATTCCCATGGTTTTGTGCCATACTGTTTGTGTCCATACACTTCGTCCACACCGTATGCTGTTTTCCAACACAGTCCATTTATCTCTGACATGCTAATGTATTCCAATTTAAGTAATGAATATAAAGCAGCCATAGGATGGTCGCCACGTTGGTTGCTAGGGGGGCTTAACAGAAAATGACACCAGCATTGAGCAACCCCTTAAGGCAGGCTCCTTAAAGAGAGATATGGGACAGGCCTTTAATGGAAACTCACCATGAGCCTGATCAGATTATAAAATGATGTGGAACACCTACTGGAGATTAAAGATTGGCCATTACGCGCTCGGTTTACACAGCCCCTCCCCTCCCGTCCCACTTAGTGTCCCACTTGCTCCTGATCCCGTTATGTGTGACTGTGACGTCCCCTATATCAGGCATTGTTTAAAGGCCTGTGAAACATAAGGAACAACATATTTACATTTACTATCTATCTCTATCTCTCTCTCCCTCTCCCTCTCCCTCTCCCTCTCCCTCTCCCTCTCCCTCTCCCTCTCTCTCTCTCTCTCTCTCTCTCTCTCACTCGCTCTCTCTCTCGCTCTCTCTCTCGCTCTCTCTCTCTCTCTCTGACATTGTCCCCCAGTGTCTCCTCCCCCTTAATGACATTGTTATGACTAACATCGCCCCCAATATTATAAAGATAAAAGACAACGCAACCTACTGCAAATTCACTAGAGGCGTCAAAATAACACAAAATTTAGGTCATGAGTAATTATTAATAAATTCTGCTTTTAATGGAAATAGTGATGGCAAAGGAAGTGGAAGAGGATAAATCTGAATCCTTGCAGTCTTCCTTATTTAAATGCAGGTTGTCCTCTGGAAGCCTGGCAAGTATAATTCAGTCAATCTGTTCGACTGCCCGAGCCCAGCAGTGTGCGCGAGGCATCCATCCAAGTTCACAATCCAGCCATCCGTCAGGTTGATAAGTGGACCCATGTCTGGGTGTCATCTGTCACACGTCTCAGTGGTTGGTGTTGCTAAGAGCCTCCTGGCTTCCCAGAACGGAACGGCTGATTCAGCTCAGGCTAAGCTGTTGTTTGAGTGATACCAGCAGGAAAGTAAGTGCTCTCCAACACAACTGGTGGTCTGGGTCTTTTTTGAGAACAGTTATCTGGGTGTTTGATGGAAAGTGACAGCCATTTATCACCAATGGAGGGACAGGGTTCACCGCCCCCAGACAAGATGGCTGTCACTCACTGAGTCTCCGCGGAATGCTCTTTCAGCTGCTTTCAGACAAAGTGGAAAGCTCACACCCCTTTAGCACTCCTCACCTGTCAACAGCATATTGTTTGACTAACAGGACAAAATAAATCCTGCGCTGTCCACTTTGTACGGTCCGATAAGCCCGCATTTGTAGTCACAGTTGCAGAGAAGCGGCCTGTCGTCCACAGGATACACAACAGGCTCTCACATCTTAGGTACCATGTTTAGATACTGTCAGCCATTTCAGACAGGGTCAGCCAAAGGTTTCCACAAAATAAATAACCCGTCCTTCAGGAATCACACGTTACTGTATAGTCTAGAGAATGATGGAAACAAAGTGATGGAGTACAGTAACTCTCAGATGGGTTTTGGCTAGACTTTTTATTACCATACTGTAACAACAGGACGTGCTCGCTGTCCATGTGGGGGGGTGTATTTCTCATTGAGTGGATTCACTTGTCAACGTACAAAGAGCCTCATTCCACTGTTTTATTTCCCTTTCATCACATAAACATTGTCTCCATGGCGTCAACAGATCATCATGTGTCGTCTGAGCTAGCTGGGCTCCTCTTCACACGGCTTGTTTCAAAGGGCTAAACCTTTTTAGGGAGATGTATTTTTCCCTAAATGTTTGATTGTGATTGATTAAATGTTGGGGGATTTTTTGGTTTAGTAGTTAGTTAGTTAGAATTGTGATGTTTTGATAGTGTACTTGACAAATGTGTGAAAGAGTATTTATTTAGATTGTTACTGTGTTGTTTGGTCTGTTCTTGAGCAGAGGGTTAGTACCCGTTGGGATGGGAGCATCCTGAGTCTCTGTTTCCAGTTGAGATAGTTGGGCTGCTTCTGCCACTTATAGCCGTGTTTCCAAGGCGATGTGGTATGTGAAGTGTATCTGAACCGACAAATATATCGCCACATTGTATACTGAGCAATTTGAAGTGCCTTATTACTTATTACCCATTCTTATAATTGCTCATTGATATTTAAATGGATGTTTTATATTTTCAGTTGATGAAATCTTTGTTAGATGGTGGTGCAATTTAAGGTGACAGTCATAGATGTAGAAAAGCACAAGATCATCTAAAGCCTAAAATGTTTATTTTCTCCTTCTTCCTTGTGGTCGTGGAAGGCATAGGTTTTGTAAAAGGGGGAAAACGTATCTAATTCATCCCTGGAGGTTTGGAGGGTACTTTAACACGTGTGTGTGTGTGTGTGTGTGTGTGTGTGTGTGTGTGTGTGTGTGTGTGTGTGTGTGTGTGTGCAGGGATGTCATGCACCCCAAAAATGTATGTGAAGATGGCTGGGGGGTGGTCCTGAGGGGGGGCTAATTTGGCATTTTTCAAACACCTGAAATAGCTTTTTTTCTGCAATCTAGAGACATAATCATTATGCTTAATTATATGTCAAAATGTGTCTATACCTCGTGAGCTGTCTGCATCCTCCTGACTGGTGGTTCTTTTTTTAAACAAACTAAATATGCTTCTCTGCATCTCTGCTAAAATCTGGGTAAAAGATTGAAAGGAATGTGAGTCTTATTCAGTACATTTAGTAATTGCTTGCTTTTCTAAAGTCTACCAACCTTGCCAGCAGGCATGCCAGCTAAGATAGTTAGACAAGCTAGCTACTCTAACTTGATAGCCTGAAATGGCTTCATGGTAGCTATTTATGCGGTCGGGAGATTGGGAACCTATCTGGGTTAGCTAAAACCAACTTTATAAAATTGCAAGGTGGCTAGTAGTATGGTGGGTAGTAGTACAGAGAAAACAACGACAACAACACACACACACACATATATTAATTAAACAGGACAAATCTGAGGGGGGCACGTGTCTCTATGCCCCCTATGTCCATGATCCCTCTGTGTCTGTCTGTCTGTCTGTCTGTCTGTCTGTCTGTCTGTCTGTCTGTCTGTCTGTCTGTCTGTCTGTCTGTCTGTCTGTCTGTCTGTCTGTCTGTCTGTCTGTGTACAATTGTGTGTGTGTGTGCGTGAGTGCGTGCGTGCGTGCGTGCGTGCGTGCGTGCGTGCGTGCGTGCGTGCGTGCGTGCGTGCGTGCGTGCGTGTGTGCTTTGCTTTGCTCTATAAGAGACCCTCAGCATGTCAAAGCACCAAGTGGCATCTGTAAATAAAGACAACCCCATAGAAACACAAGCCACACATTGCATTCAGGGGGGCAAGAAACACTAAAGGATTCAACAAACAATGTCGTTTCTGTCCTCACCTCACATTCCCTGTTTGAAAAGTGTCTCAAAAGCAAGTGGCTTCCAAAGACACACTCTGAAAGATAAAGATACAAGACAAACATTTATTTTTGCCTAAACACATGTAAACACAATATGATCATCATACTGTACATTTTGTATCACGTTTTATAAAGCTATATCTATTATATTGTTGTACAAAATCTAGAATTGAACAGTGTATCAGTATGTGTTAGATGAGTACTGCATCCAGACTGAACATGTGTTTATTGGAGTGACAATATTATGGTGGGAAAGAAAGAATCATCGTTAAGTGAATGAGAAAACAAATGCAATTCTGAGAGAACGGACCACTGCCGTGTGACATTTCAAACTGAACTAAAGTACACTCAACTGTCCCAGTAACTTTTCTTTTTACTCTGTCCCATGTTTGGGCTTTGTGAGACTGACGATCAGTCGAAGACGAGAATCAAGTGGTAACCTGCTGAATCTGTAGAGAAAAAACCCCATTACTGACAAACAATGAAGTGCTGATGATCAGCCAAGAGGGATGTGTGTTTGGCATCCATTTTGTCTCAACTTGTAAATGAGTGATGAGCGAAAAGGGTGACCGTAGGGAGAAACTGTGAGACCAGCTGCTACAACATGCAGTGTAGTATTGGAAACATCTGGACTTCTTCCAGATATCTGGGGGAATTGTTATTGAAACATATTCAAAGTCTTGTCTTGAGGGAATGAACCATTTTGAACCATTGTAGGTGTGACTTCATTTAAATATCTCTTCAAATGGACAAACGGAATACAAATGATGAAAACTTATATTGTGGAAAATGTATATACAGCAGTGTACACTCTTCCAAAAGGGTGTCAGCTGTCCCCATAGGAGAACCCTTTTTGGTTCCAGGGAGAACCCTTTTTGGTTCCACATAGAACCCTCTGTGGAAAGGGTCCTACATGAAACCCAAAAGGGCTCTATCTTGGAACCAAAAGGGTTCTACTTGGAACCAAAAAGAGTTCTTAAAAGGGTTATCCTATGGGGACAGCCGAAGAACCCTTTAAGGTTCTAGATAGCTCCTTTTTTTTCTTACGAGTGTACAGGGTGTTCATTTTTCAGTTGCGTCAGTATGTAAATCGAATCATTGTGCTCTCATCCACTGTGGCTCATGGCTCCTAATACGGTCGATATATTGTCTGTTTAAAACGTATTATTTTAATTGTATATATCTCTATAGTATACATTATATGTCATTTGGATGAGGTACAGTTGAAATGTACATAAGTCTACACATGTTTAATAGCTATCTGAATGTTCTCTTCCCTTCTCACCCTCCCTTGTCCTAATATGATACTCCCTCACCCCTAATGTACAGTAATAATGTTAATGATTTCCTTTGCTCCATTAGTTGATTGTTTAATAGTTTTGGACAATGAAGCTGAGTGTTAATATCACTGGCCACTCACTCACTTATGAAGCTGTAAAATATTAACCATATTCCGTGGATTTATGGTGGCATATTCATTTTTTAAATCAATTCAAATAAAATGTATGAAAAACGTTTCATGGTATTTTGTATCCAGATTATTGAAATGATAGTGGTGTGGAGAAATGTATCACTTGTGAGGTCGGAATTGGAAATTGCACACATTAGGTTTTTATTTAGCTTTCATATTAAGCCTCCATAATTTCATATGAACATGTAATTACTTCAATCAGGGTGAGTAAACATCACACATATTTGGACATCATTTCAAACTTTATTTTTTTTAATGTAATCGATAATTAGGACAGGTCAACTCCAGTTGTAAACTACAATAACAGTTTTACTCAGAGTTCAACTGGAGAGCGGGGGGACTACAAAGTGAGGTATAATAGCAGAAGGACCAGAACTAAGACTGGACACAAGCTTTTACACACTACCAACTGTACAGGACAGTAGCTAATTTATACAGTCATCTGACAATAGTTTACATCTTTCACTGTAGATAACATTAGAAAAGGAATTTCCTTTACATCAATGAGTACTTATGTTTCTTATTAATGTATGCCCTCAAAAACTGTTAGAAAAGTTGTTAGCAATTTTGCTGTTGAGGGTACCAGCAAAATAACCTTTAAAACCCCAGTAAAGGCATGAAGTTTTAACTTTAAGCTGCTTTAAATCCAGACATGCAAGAAATTATTTTATATTTGAGTGAGAATAGTTGTCACCTCAAACAAAAAGGATGTTATGTAATATGAACAAAAATCAAATTTATTTAGATTTTCCAAAAATGACCCTGAAAAATGTTATAAGGTAAGCATTTTAGTAAGAAATGCTTAATTTGTATTATTCACGCAGAGTATTAAATCCCCTACAAGATTTTCCTATGAGAAATTTGGAAAGAAATACATTTTATCACTACTATCCAACTCTTTGTTGTGTAGCTGCTACAGGCCCCTATAAACCTACAGGACAAACAAATAGGAACCATGTTGAGATAGGGCAGTATAAGCATCAACTTCCACTTCCTGATTCCCATGATGCACCACTAGTCCATCGGAGTGCGCTCCCTCTTCTTCCCATCCCGCTTCGGCTTCTTGGCATCTGCAAGAACAGGTGGGCATCAGGTTAGAATCTACATCCATACTGTCACTTACCCTGCAGTCAGAAGGTTTTTGAAGACCATAACCTGCCTTTCAGACAGTCTTCCATGAAAAGTGAATTTGCCAGTTTTTCAGATATCATCAACCATTTGGGTTTTAGTGGAACTTGTCATTGGTCTTCAAACAGGGAATATCTTCTGATATTTTTATTTGGGCCTTAACTGGCACTCCACTTCAAGCTCCTGTCTCACTCACTCATTCAACACTCACTGGGTGTGTTGTTAATCCTACCGCTGGCCTGAGGATTGCAGGTTTACTGTGCATGTGGACAAACATGAAAAGTGCTTTATCATCGTCCCACAAGAGTGGCTTTAGTACCTGACAGCCATGACAGGAACCACAGTCCATACCCCGTCTCTGGTCTGATGAACAGGAGCAACATAACCCACCCTCCATACATATATTCTGCTATATATCTATCTATCTATCCATCTGTCTATCTGTCGATCTGTCTGCATGTCTGCTTGTCTATCTGCCTTCCTGTCTGTCTGCTTGTCTGTCTGTCTATCTGTCTGCTTGTCTGACTGTCTGTCTATCTGTATGTCTAATCTATCTATCTGCCTGTCTATCTGTCTGTGTGTCTGTCTGCTAGTCTGTCTGCCTGCCTATCTATCTATCTATCTATCTATCTATCTATCTATCTATCTATCTATCTATCTATCTATCTATCTATCTATCTATCTATCTATCTATCTATCTATCTATCTATCTATCTATCTATCTGTCTTCCTGTCTGCTTGCCTGTCTGCCTGTTTGCATGTCTGCATGTCTGTCTGTGTTTAGAAGAGCGTGAGGGGGAATGTAAACAACAAGGAAAAGGCAGGACTCATCTAAAGTCTGTTTCCCCCAGGAGCTCCTATCATTGTAGATTACAGGGTGGGATGTTGTTGGTGGGCGGTAACAGATGAGGATGTCAACTGGGTAATCAACACCTGATTGTTTTGTACCTGATCTAAAGCAAGTTCCCACCTGCCACTAATTTAAGGTCCTCCCACGTCAGTTTGTTGATGAAAGCCTTGTCACGCTCTCCAGCTAATCTGAGAAAAACGCCCTCAACATAAAACATTTAAACACTCCATCAATACTACTTACTGTATGTTGCTGCTCCACTTCAACATATTAGAACGATTCAAACTGGATTTAAATTTACAGCACATGAATCGATCTATTCACCATCAATGCAGCATTAGCCAATATACAGCATTAGCCAATATATTCATGTAAACATTGAGGAATAATTTGCTTATCCTTCACATGCCCTTTAATAATCTATGTGAAACATCTGATCAGCAGTGGAGCATTAATGTGAAGAATGTGATGATAATCAGCATATAAAGTATTGTAAATCATCCCGATACTAATCTTTTATCCCTGATAAACAAACAATGCAATCCATCGGTAAATACAGAAGTAATGATTCCTTGCTCGTATAGAATTGCCAAATCATTAATAAGTGTGTATAAATGAACTCGTTGTAAGAGTCGATATGCCTCAGGCCAATGTACAGACCTAGAGATGACTCATGAATTGCAAGTGTCTAACTGATTGGTGATAGCCTACCAGATGTTGCCTGTGCTACCAAAATGCATAATGTTTGTCACTCGAATCCTCCTAAAATATAATGCTGACATCAATGCCCCAGGGACCTGCTATCTAATCTATACATTTCTCATAAGCACATGTATTGCAATCATATTGTGGACAAGCCAAGAGAGTTCTGTGAGTTTGGAGATTGGGATGTGGGTGTTCATACAAAACACAGAAAATTGCTCCTCGCTCCATTTGTTTGGCCAGTTTTAATTTGTTTAACTGTGTTTTTGCCTTTGCCTTTGTCAGCACATTTGGCTCCCTAGGGAGACAGAGAGAATCACATTCCCTCTGCGAGCCCCGTCTGTGAGATTGGAGCTCTCACCATGCCGGAGTGCTTTCTGCTGCATATGCACATTACTGTGTACTCTCTCCGCTCTCATTTCTGCCACCGCACTTTTGACACAGACTCATAATAATCAGAGCGGCTCGGAGAGAATGTGTTTTGAACCGGGATGCCGTGAAACAGGCTGAGTGCAATAAAACTGAATTCAGTGTCTGAATGGGCTGTCTCGTACACAGAGACACAACGACACAGCCCTTCTCAAGGGAATGATAAACCATCTCCGGCTCCAAAAGAACTCCTCGACGGCAGCCACAGGGTTTTGATCTCTATAAAGCCTTTTGTTTCCCCGAAAATCATCTCTGACATTCTCCGCTCCCCACTGTGGCTCCCCTGCTCATTCTTCTGAGTAAGGAGGGAGGAGAATAGGAGAATTCTACAGGTATTCATAACGTTTCATTTCTGCTTCATTTCGGTCACTCTCTGTTTTCCGGCCTTTCCATTTCATTCCGTGGGGCCCGTCTCTACCTGAAGTTAGACAAGGGAGAAGCTGACACTGAATCTCAGATCGCTCCCTCGCTGCCTCGCAGCATTGTCTCCTCAAGACTATGGGCCTGACAGATGTTTTCTCCATTGCTCCTGGCAGCAGCAGACAAGGTGGCTGTTTAGAATTGTAAATATGACTGGGCGGATATGGTGGCCCCAGCCGGAAGTGAGATAGTCCCTCGCTCTGTAGCCGGGGTTCATTACAAGTCCTCTGATCCCTCCTCTGTGACTCTGCCTGGCCTGGAATCCCCTTCCAACACAAACACACAGAGGCAAGCGCATACACACACACGCACACACAAACATCGTCAGCCTCTCTGTTTCCCAGTAACCCCTTAGCTTACCAGGGCTTATCTGTCAAATGGCAGACATGGGTAATCATACTCTCAGATAGCAGGTCTTTCTTTTCAACTCTCTCCATTCTTCTTCTCCACCGTCATCCCTCCCTCCTCCTTTCATACTGTGGTTCTCACCCTCCCTAGGGCAGTAGGCCCGACTTAAAACAGGACTGGCCTCCATCACACAGGATTCATTTGGGAGTCTATGATAATTCATACAGGTACAGTGCTATACAATCCTGTACATGTCCTTGCACGCACGCACGCACGCACGCACACACACACACACACACACACACACACACACACACGTGCACGCACGCACGCACGCACGCACACACTGTATAGAGATTACCATTAAATGCTAATCACTGCAGAAATAATGTTATTTCTGTATGTCACCTTGCTATTTCTGTCACTGAAAACATGTGCACCGAAGAAATACACCAACACAAATATGATTTTAATTTGGATCAGATTCCTTACACGTGACATCCTAAATAGGCTTTGCTCGGCTTATGTGAAAGATATTGTCGTTTTTTCGAGAACCATTACCCAAGCCAGGGGTTCCACTCCACTGTCAATCTGACATGTTTTTTTCCGTCACAGTGAGATTTGTCTTACCAGCTTTTTACCCTTTTGATTTCCTGAACTCCCAGGTTATTAGGATGCGAGGGAAACTTGAATTGAACCCAAAATCCCAATCAGATTGACAGGAGTGCGTGTTTTTATCTGTCCTCGAGCAGGAAAACTGTCTTAACTGTTAGCCGCCTGCCTGACACACAATGCACTGGTCCAGTCGCTCCTGGAGAGTCTGTTCTGTTCTGGCACACCCTCTCATACAGCAGATTACTGTCAGGGCTGCTGCCAAATCTACCCTGTATCCAGTTTCACACTCTCAACATATCACCACAGTAGCCTACTTCTCAAAACGCAGTCAGATTGGACATAATGTACACACTAGCACCATCCTTTACTGGCAACATCATGCAGCATTCATTAGATTTGTAAACAACTTCTGCTCTCACTTGATTGGTTTTAACAGTGGGAGTCATCAGCTAAATAACGGACAAGTGGGAGTTGTTAATAAAGCCTTTATGTGGGGAAAATATATGAAAATCTGTGTGTTGGCCTCTATATGTTGGTAACATTCTGTCACTGTGTTAATGATGGAGCATTGAACTAAAGCATTCATCTGATTTACTTTAGGAACATTTTGTAAAGTTTGGACATGAGGTATACATCTTATAACAAACTGAATGGCAAAAAATGTCTTATGTTAAACACGGTTTGAGGAATGATGAATGCCAATGTTCATCAGCGCATTGAATGAAGTAGTTAGACAAACAGGGCTAACTGTGACTCACCTAAATATTGAATATGCAATTTCATTCTATTAAGATACTCATCTAGTTCATTGTATCAGACAGGTGAAGTGAACCAAGACTAAATACATTAGAAATCTATAATGTCTGTTGGGCGAATTGCCAACTAAAACCACAATCTGCAATCCTCTATGTCATGTTCTGTGACCATCTCAGTCTCACTGCTTTACATAATTGAAAGAGAAAAATCGATGTTTCTTGACGTCTCATATTGTCTTCTTTAAATGGATGAGTCTAGATGTCTACTGGCAGTTACTGAGGGAACGCAGCATTACATTTTCATACGTGTACTGCTCAATACTTGTATTTACCTTAGTTCACCCTAGTTGAAGACTCACTCCGACTGAACTTTTTAGGCTCAGTGAAGGGGCTAATTCCACCATAGCGGGGCTGGATTAAACATGAATCTCTGACAAGTCTAGCACTATCGCAGAATTAATCATTCAGAGGATGTGGAGTCTTCAGCAGGATGTCATCGGTGTGAGCTGTGAAAGTACTGCCAAATAATATGCTAATAAATATACGTTAGCAAGGTTAAAGGATGAAAAAAGTGGACTGAAAGTGGCAACGTGCTTTAAATATGAAGCATAAAGGGAGCAGGTGAAAATTGTCCTTTTCTGACGGTTTAATTAACCAAAAGTAATATCATCTTCCAACGCTTCTGCACATTTATGGAGATTCACTCTCCAATGTATTGACTATTGTGTTTAAAATGGATCCTTTAACTTTGTGTTTTGTCCTCTACCAACCATGTACAGTACCAGTCAAAAGTTTGGACACGCCTACTCATTCAAGGGTTTTTCTTTATTTTGAATATTTTCTACATTGTAGAATAATAGCGAAGACATCAAAACGATGAAATAAAACACATGGAATCATGTAGTAACCAAAAAAGTGTTGAATAAATCAAAATATATTTTATATTTGAGATTCTTCAAAGTAGCCACCCTTTGCCTTGATGACAGCTTTGCATTCTCTCAACCAGCTTCATGAGGTAGTCACCTGGAATGCATTTCAATTAAGAGGTTTTGTGCCTTGTTAAAAGTTAATATGCTGAATTTCTTTCCTTCTTAATGAATTTGAGCCAATCTATTGGGTTGTGACAAGGTAGGGGTGGTATACAGAAGATAGCACTATTTGGTAAAAGACCAAGTCCATATTATGGCAAGAACAGCTCAAATAAGCAAAGAGAAATGACAGTCCATCATTACTTCAAGGTCAGTCAATAAGGAACATTTCAAGAACTTTGAAAGTTTCTTCAAGTGCAGTCGTGAAAACCATCAAGCGCTATGATAAAACTGGCTCTCATGAGGGCCGCCACAGGAAAGGATAGGGGCTCCCGAGTGGCACAGAGTCTAAGGCACTGCATCTCAGTGCTAGAGACGTCACTACATACCCTGGTTTGATCCCGGACTGTATCACATCCGGACGTGATCGGGAGACCCATAGAGCGGTGCTCAGCGTTATCCAGGTTAGGGGAGGGTTTGGCCGCGGTAGGCCATCATTGTAAAATAATACCTCCAGGCTGTGTAAGGGCTATTTGACCAAGAAGGAGAGTGATGGAGTGCTACATCAGATGACCTGGCCTCCACAATCACCCGACCTCAACCCAATTGAGATGGTTTGGGATGAGTTGGACTGCAGAGTGAAGGAAAAGAAGCCAACAAGTGCTCAGCATATGTGGGAACTGCTTCAAGACTGTTGGAAAAGCATTCCAAGTGAAGCTGGTTGAGAGAACGCCAAGAGTGTGCAAAGCTGTCATCAAGGCAAAGGCTGGCTACTTTGAAGAATCTAAAATATAACATATATTTTCATTTCTTTAACACTTTTTATGGTTACTACATGATTCCATATGTGTTATTTCATAGTGCTGATGTCTTCACTATTACTGTACAATGTAGAAAATATTTAAAAAATAAAGAAAAACCCTTGAAGGAGTAGGTGTGTCCAAACTTTTGACTGGTACTGTATACATTTTTAGACTAGTAATATATTGACTGGTACCTACACTATTTGGGGCGGCAGCATAGCCTGGTGGTTGGGTAGAGCTTTGGACTAGTAACCGAAAGGTTGCAAGATCGAATCCCCGAGCTGACAAGGTACAAATCTGTCATTCTGCCCCTGAATAAGGCAGGTAACCCACTGTTCCTAGGCCGTCGTTGAAAATAAGAATTTGTTCTTAACTGACTTGCCTAGTTAAATAAAGATAAAATAAATAAAAAATCCTGGTATTGTAAGTTAAACATTCACTAAACATGTGTTCCCTTTGCAGTGGTTTAGCTTACCAATCAAATCCCTCAGGATATACACTACTGGTAAAGACATATATGTAAATCTATGGCTTTGCTGATATGCTCTCCGACACTCCCCCTCAGCCTACCTTGCAGCTTGGTCTTGGGGATCTTGCCGCAGGGCTTGGTGGCGCTCACTGTGTTAGGACAGGTGGCATCCATGAGAGCGCGTTTCAGCACCCCAGTCCGGTTCTTCTTTCCCGTCACCAAGTCACACTCTCCCCAGGCCTGGAAGTCATACTTGCATTCACCTACAGAGACATGGTTACAACAGAGATACATGTTCAATACAAAACACATTTTACAGGATTGTTACAGCCACAGACATACCTACTGTATATACACTGCCATTCAAAAGTTCGGGGTCAATTAGAAATGTCCTTGTTTTTTAAAGAAAAGCACATTTTTTGTCCATTAAAATAACATCAAATTGATCAGAAATACAGCGTAGAAATTGTTAATGTTGTAAATGACTATTGCAGCTGGAAACAGCAGATTTTTTATGGAATATCTACATTTGCGTACAGAGGCCCATTATCAGCAACCATCACTTCTGTGTTCCAATGGTACGTTGTGTTAGCTAATCCAAGTTTATCATATTAAAAGGCTAATTGATCATTAGAAAACCCTTTTGCAATTATGTTAGCACTGCTGAAAATGGTTGTGCTGATTAAAGAAGCAATAAAACTGTCTTTCTTTAGACTAGTTGAGTATCTGGAGCATCAGCATTTGTGGGTTCGATTACAGGCTCAAAATGGCCAGAAACAAAGAACTTTCTTCTGAAACTCATCAGTCTATTCTTGTTCTGAGAAATGAAGGCTATTCCATGCGGGAAACTGCCAAGAAACTGAAGATCTCGTACAACGCTGTTTACTACTTCCCGAAGTCACCTCTTCACTGTTAACGTTGAGACTGGTGTTTTGCAGGTACTATTTAATGAAGCTGCCAGTTGAGGACTTGTGAGGCGTCTGTTTCTCAAACTAGACACTCTAATGTACTTGTCCTCTTGCTCAGTTGTGCACCGGGGCCTCCCACTCCTCTTTCTATTCTAGATAGAGCCAGTTTGCGCTGTTCTGTGAAGGAAGTAGTATACGGCAGTGTAGGTTAAGATACAAAAACTCAAAGCTTTTGTCGGCCATTAGTGGTAACGCACGCTCCCCTTTAGCAGGCTGGTCTCATAGACTAACCGTAACATAGCATATGTTTGGTATTGTTACATAAGACAGAAGGTTAATTAAGGCAAAAACAAATGGTGGATGGTTGGTCGGGGTGGATGGGTATGCGTATAACGCAAACATCTAAAATCCCAAAGGTTGCAGGTTCAAATCTCATCATAGACAATTTTAGCTAATTAGCAGCTTTGCAACTACTTACTACTTTGTATCTACTTTGCAACTACTTCAAGTTCTTCCCCTAACCCTGACCGTAACCCTTTCACCTAACCCTATCCTTAACCCTAACCCTAAACCCTAACCTCGCTAACGTTAGCCACCTAGTTAATGTTAGTGTTAGCCATTTAGCCACCTAGCTAACATTTACAACAAATTGGAATTCGTAACATATTATACGTATTGCAGATTTGTAATATATTATATGAATTTCAATTGGTAACATATCATAAGAATTGTAATTTATAACATATCATACAAAATGGATGATGGACATCCACAAATGAATACATACCATATCATCCTAATTTGACTGTCCCAGATTGGTATTTACTATGTTGTATGGTGATTGTAGCACCCAGAAGACATCCCATAGGTTGAATACAACTGATCAAGTAGAAAATTAAATGTAATTACATTTATCGGCCTAGAATCAGCAATTAAGAACTGTTGTGGAACATCCTTTCTTTTACTGGAAAAGGGATTTTTTTCATAAAATGTCTGATTTATTTTAGTTTTATCCGTTAAATAATCTGATCTTCTACTCAAAAACACCAGAACCTGTAATATTTGCAAAAAGATTTACATTCCAACTATTCTCAGCCCCAGGACTTTCTTTATCAACCACCAACTGGTGCACCGTGTTATTAGCCAGTGTATGGCTTTCCCTGCCAAGACCGGATTGTCTCCTTTAGGCTCCATTTTGCCCAGTTTCTCCACTCTGAAGATTCCATCTGTCTTTCCCATACACAGACTGTCTGGCGTTCTCTGCCTTTCAAAAAGGGCCTCCACTCTTTCACTTTATATTTTATTCTCTTTATGGAAAGAAAACATTTAAGCAGTCTACAGACTGGATTTCATTAAGGATCTTATTTTACATTATATTCAGAGTCCTCTTTAAACTCCTCCCCCAAGGATGCAGGGCTGTTCCAGGAAAGGATAGCCATGCCCCGTTCTTGTGTGTAAGAATGTGTGTCCGCATTCATGTGTGTGTGTTTGTGTTTGTCATCCCTCCATCCCTCTCTCCCTTCCTTTTGTTGGACTCTGGCGTAGCTCCCTCTTGGCTGTGACAGTCGTTTCCCTATTTCTCTCAGAGAAAAGCTTGGGCCGCTGTCACCTGGCTCTGAAATCCCAGGGCACTCGGCTGAGGGGAGCGGAGGGGGGGATGAGGAGGGGTTGACAGGACCATTGTTCTGGGAATTCTACAGGGATCTTCAAAACAGAGTGCTCTAAAAGCGTGTGCCTCTGTACCTATAACTTGGCAGTGAACACGTGTAGCATATGGGCATGTGTGAAACTTACTCCTCAGCGTGAAGTGTCCCCACTTGCGCCAGAGAATAGCTAGCTTTTCAGGTGGCGCTGACATTATATTCAGAGTCCTCTTTAAACTCCTCAGGTGGGCAGTCATGTGTGTTAGCAAAGCAGAGATCTTGGGTTCAAGCCTGGGTGTGAGCTGAATCAGGAGGAAGCTAGTAGGGAAAGTGGCAGGTAGCCCATGCTCTGTTTGGAGATGACTCACATCTCTGCTGTATACACCCAGGCTGTAATTTCCTGAACCAGGCAATCATTCTCTGGGAATGTCCATTCATGAAGACTGAATTGGAAACACAACTGAAATCCTACTCCATTGAGTAGCAGAATATTTTCCCCTTTAATGGACATGGATACACATCAAAAAATATTACCTAAACAAAAAGACATAAAATCCCTAGACCAGTCATGTTCGTGCTGAATTATAAATGTGAGTCCGCTCCCCATGACCACACTCACACACCTCCAAACTGCTTCTTCCAGTTACAGGGGATCTTGCAGCGCTGGGTCTTGATGGTTTGCTTGCAGTCGGTGCCAGTGCGTGTGCCCTCCCTGGTGCCCAGGCCGCAGTCACCCTCGTTGGCCACGCACACACTCCACTGCCACTCCCCACAGTCCGACTTACGCTCCTTCTTCCCTGCAGGATCGCACACACACACCAACCTTATACTGCAGTCATGTCTGGGACATAATTATGTGGGCTGTAATTAGGCCAGGCTAGAGCTACACTACCACCGTGAAAGGTCAAAGTATTCAAATATATAAAGCACTGAGATATGCGTCTGTCATTGTGAGTCTGCAGTGAGCCCCCCTGCTTAAAGTGTATTTATGCACAAATCTGACCTGATTTGAGCTTTACATCAAATTACCATTCATACCTTGTAGCAGGTACTGTAATAGGAGACCCCCCTCCATCCACATATCATCTGTCTGTCTGACTGCTGCCAATCTGCCGGTGTTTCTCACCTTGTTTCTCAGCTTTCCCCCCCTCGCCTGCTGTCACTGTGAGGACCAGGAGGGCCATGACGGCCAGAAGCGTCCATTGCTGCTGCCCTGACATGCTAGGAGAGAGGGAGAACAGACAAAGAGGAATAACAAGTACAGCAACATATGTAACTCTGTGGGAGACATTCCATCGAAGGCCTCCCCTTCACCACCCTCTCATTTCTTCAGATGAAGGGGCAGACCTGACAAAGAACCACAGCATGCCGCTACTTACATGTATGGTTCACAGTTACAGGTGAAGGCAAGCTCAGGCTATTTGTGGAATAAATGGTTGTTATTTGCTACAATGGCCTGCTGTGTGCTGCACTGTGCTCGTGTCTACAGATGTGTATGATGACATGGGGAAGTTATCGGCTGTCAGACAATGATACAGACGATTTGGAAATAGAAATAAACCTTTTTTTGCATGTTCTTTATGAATAGACTAATTGTTTCCCCTCCAGGCGCTCTCTGGCCTCCCAGCGGCCCAATAAAGAGAAGCCCCGTTCTAATCGCGGGTGCTGCTGTGCTAGGGAACTCTGGGTGGTGGAATTAGCGCACCATCCCCGTTTCTCATTCATTCCTTCTTTCACTTTCCCCCTGTTTATTTTGGAGATACCCAAAAACCCACAGAAGGGGAATCAGCGTGAGATTTAAGCAATTACCGAGCGTCTTGGATGCCAAAATGCTCCACTGTGCCCAAATTACTGCAAAAGGTACAGCCTGGCGGGGAAATCATTTACATTCGTCAATTTTAATTAATCATGAGCTGACATGGCTCTTACCCCCGCCCTGACACATTTGGCCCTGTATTTTTAGTCCTCTCCAGTTTGAGACTTTGCAGAAGTTGATGCACCTCACGTCTATTAGCGATGTAGGCAACGTGATAATCAATTTAAAAAGATGGCATTCAAACTCTCCTTTATTTTATTATTAGCCATTATTAATAGAGCGCTCACTGGTTGAATTCACTTCGGCTCTCAGTGCATCTATATATAATGAGTCTACTCTGAGTTTAACTCATCTGAACCCTTACAATACAGGGCTTGAACCCCCAACAGTGGAAGCATACAGCATGCCCACTTTAACTGAGAGGCAGAATAACATTTGATTTGATTTGAGAACCTCTTTAGACAGACTGTTTTCTTGCCAGAAGCAGTTTTGTGTCAGTCAAACTGTTCAGTCAATGTTCCATTCCTCTCTCTATTCCAAGAAAAATCTTGTTAGTCCAACACCTTTGATCGTTTCTAAAAATTGACAACCTGCAAAGTCTAAAGTTGTTTCTGAGAAATTCCCCAATCGTACTTCTGGTTTGCAACCAGGAGTTTGGAAGCTACAGCATTGTGACTTCTCAAGTCTTTCCCCTTAATGATTCATAAGCAGTCTGCAGATGAGTTACAGTCCAGGTGTAGTTGAGGAGGGCTACAGGTTAAAGGGGGATATCAACCTCCTGCAGCGTTCAGTACATTCTTTTCAGACAGAATAGTTTGCTGAGGGGTAGACTACAGGGTTTCCCTCATTGCAATGGAATCAAGTGTTCCTCCTTTCACTGAAATATTTACACCAGATCCCTTTCTGTCTCTCAGAGCATGACAACACTTTCCATAATGGATGAATGGATTGATTCAGTACACCTGACTTTTAGATGCTACGTGTGCGTCTCCATTGTAACCTGGATTTCCATTGTAAAAAATAAAGATGTTTTTGTTGTCACATACACCAGATAGGTGCAGGGAAATGTGTTGTTTTACAGGGTCAGCCATACTAGTACAGTGACCCTGGACCAAATTAGGCTTAAGTGCCTTGCTCAAGGGCACATAGATTTTACACCTTGTTGGCTCGGGTATTCAAACCAGCAACCTTTTGGTTACTGGCCCAACACTCTAGCTGCTACGCTACCTGCCGCCCCACTACTACAGAGTCGATTGATAATAGCTGAGTTCTCAGATACTGTACACACCATGCATACTGTAACATACCCAGGTTATCGT
The DNA here is from genome assembly GCF_016432855.1 of Salvelinus namaycush. Taxonomy (NCBI): domain Eukaryota; kingdom Metazoa; phylum Chordata; class Actinopteri; order Salmoniformes; family Salmonidae; genus Salvelinus; species Salvelinus namaycush. Next base: position 39,294,270 of record NC_052312.1, read on the forward strand.
ATGATATTTAACTTGTATTTGGGAATAAAGTTACGATTTTTTCCCACTCTCCCTCCCACCACCCATAGATCATTTCAAATGTATATCTTCTCATATCACAACCAGACACAACAAGTCACCCTATGACAGTGGGATTCAAAGTTGGGGTCATGAACCTCCAGTTCGGTTGCCAAAATTGTACATTTTTATATATCTTTTTTTTTTACCGTAAAATAAGAGTACAGATTATTGTATGGGACAATATACAAACGTTTTTGAGAAAGACTATTTGAAAAAGAAAATTTTATTGAGTGAATGTATTCGTGACTATTGTCCAATGTCCTCTGTCACATAAGCAAAAGTCTTGCCTGATTATGTATGTCCAGACGTCGATTAACACCTGTTTATTATGAAAGCACATTTATTGATGTGGGGATATTTATCATGTGGAATATATTGCCTCAATGTGTTTGTACCTTTTTCATACCTTTATTGAAGTTGATTGTCAATTAGGTAATTGGTAGGGTTTGTGATGCATTCTGGGTAATAGGTATTGCTACAAGAAGCTTATAATTTCTTTGCTTGTTAGACAAGACATCCAGGTAACAGGTTGGCTTGCTGCCGGTTAGTGCTGAGCGATTAACCAACATCAGTTCTATTTCATTCAGTTTTTTTCTGTGAGCTCAATAGTCAAATTGCACAGTATCTCTATAGATTAATCAGATCCAGCCTGAACTGTACGATGTAGTAGGGAGTTGTAGTTTCCAGCAGGCCAATATTCTACATAGTTTAGTGCATAAAACATGGTAATTAACTACAATGACCATAATCTAATTGTCTGGTCTGTGTTTCCAAAGACAGTACAGTATGAAACTATGCATGTTTCTTTACGCCTGCTACGGAGGAGACAAGAATGTGGTATCGTGAGGGGATGTAGAGATCAGCTGTTGCTTGGCCAGGTATCTCTACCTGAAAATACATGATCAAAGTAATTGATAGTTGGTATTCAGCAGTCATAAAAGCATGCGTTACTTACTTTGAAGAACTACAAAATTGTGATTTGTCAGACAGCATAGGCAGCAGCTCTATAGAGATTAAATGATGACTTGGAATGAATTAAGAAAGTAATCAAATAAAACAAATGTAATATACACAACAATTTAAATATTTTATTAAAGTAAAGTAATGTGAATAAATTATAGTTAATAAGTGATAAGAAGTAATGAACAGTCACTACCATCATGGGACTTGTATTGTTTTATTCTGTGTTGTTACAGCCTTCAACACAAATAATCGAAATCGAAAACCTTTAAAAAAAATGATAATCTAACCGAAACCAAACCGACCTCAAAGCATTAATGTTTCAGCACTACTGCCAGGTTTACAGGCATGATTGATGCCTGTGTTTTCTTTGGTTAGAGATTTATTTGATTCCAGTCTGTAGATCTGCGTTGTTGCAAAAGCTAAATCCAAATGCATGGTCAACTTCACAGTATTTATTGGTTACTTTTCATTTCAATAAGAATTGAAGGCTATATGTTGATGTAAAAAAAATATATACATTTACCGCTTCAAAGGTTGTCATTAGATTTGGGATGGGTGGGGTTGCGAGAAATTATTGTGAAAAAAAGTAGGTTCCCCAGAAATTCTGGTGTGAAAAAAATGGAGTGCAAGCTAAAAAAGTTTGAATACCACTGGAAGCCAAATGAGAAGGCCTAATACGATGAGTCATTATTCCTATCTATCACAATGAAGTAGGATTCTTTCCTGTGGATCAGTGGGGAAGATCACAGTGTGGAGTGCTGGGTAGGCATGTGAGGCCCAACCCCAATCACTCCGTTATAGGAGGATGACATGGCTTAGGGACCACAGGAGAACATGCGTTCACCAGCTGCCAAGCAGGCAGATGCAACTCAGTCCTCCTCAGCCCTCGACAGAAACAGTGTGGCAGACACAGTCCATGAGCCAGGCAGAATTAGTCCTATCAAACACTCCATTTCCCCATTGATCTGTGAACAGCGGGGGCGGCGCTCAGTGAGTTTGTGGAGCTCACCACAAACTCCTTCCCCTCCACTCCCTCTCTCATTGATACTGCTTCAATAGTTAAAGCCTCTATTCATATCATCTATTCATATTATCTGATCCTTTCAGTAGCATTTCAACCAAAGGAACGGAGGCAATAAAGTTTTTAGCCATGGAAGAAAAGAGCCGTTAAAATGAATAAATGAAAAGACAGTAGAAAGAGGAACGACTGGGGGGTGTTAGCTTTCTACTAGCTTCTATTAGCTTTCTAAAGCTACATGCAAAATACTGGACCACGGTCATCCTCCAAAGAACGAAAATGTACACTTGATATTTTTTTCATGTTTTAATATTTTGAACGGAATAGATGATATGGTAATCCAACCATTACAACTCTCTACTGGTATGATAGAGGGAAATATCCTAACAAATGAGGGGGATTCATGCACTAGCATGCTGTGGTAAGTAGCCATACATAAATAAAACATGCATTGAATTCTATCCCCCTGAAGGCTCAGAGGCAAATCCCCATTTTCTTAAACCAGCAAGAATTCAATTATACATAGATCGTATTTAGAGATAAGTGTAGCCTTCCAAAGCATTGTTTTAGGTTTAAATAAACTTTCCGCTGTTCATCCAACCTCAGCCGCTCACAGATTAGGAAAACAAATAGGCCTAAAACTTGTGAACAGGGAGAAGTAACTCCCTCCCCTCCCTGTCCTATGCCTAGTATTGTTGTTGCAAAATGTAATGCGTACATGACAATATTCTGTTATCTTAGTGAGAAGGTAACCTACAATAACGGTGTAACCGTGTTTATGTAGGCTAGAGAGATGGCTATCAATGCCACTAAACCAGGGTCCTAAACCTAGTTCTGGAAATGACAGATTACTCAGATTACAGAGTCCTATAACTGCCTGGACACCTGGCGGGTTTATATACTCCTTAAGACGTCATTGTGATATCTTATTACTTAGCAATAATAAAGCTACAGTAGGTACAACAACCTCTAATGCCTGGTACAGAGCTATGAGAGGGCCAGGAGTTTTTCCTGACTTTGTGAGAAACTCCAGGCCTTAGTAAGATCAGGTCATCACGTCACTCTCGATGGTGGCCCCTAGTTTAAAACGTGATGCCAGACTATCTCAAAAGAACACAATTCACTTGTTGGTTTAGCTATTACTTTCTGTTGACTCTTATTGAAAGGGAAAATGAAGTTTGAGTATTTTTCTATTTGTCTTTGGGGAAAGTAGCATAGATATACACCTCTGAGATGTTTTAGTTATATTTTAGAGAAGCAGAAAAATGCTTCATCCAGACACACAGTACATTAAAAGGATGTATTTCTTGTTGAGTTTTTGCCTGTTTGTTTCATCATCACACCTTAAGATACATTTCTAAACAGATGAAAAACATCTTGACTACGGAGTGCAGTGAAAGACTGGTTGCAAACACAGCCACCAGGTATACAGTATGACCGGAACAACAGTATGACCTGAACAACATAAAAGTTCACAAAACCCCAGAAAAAAACAGATCTTACTGTATTGCTAGATATTTCTGCACTGTTGGAGCTAGAAACACAAGCCTTTCACTGCATCCGCGATAACATCTGCAAAACTGTGTACGTGACCAATAACCTTTGATTTGATTTGATAGAAAAAACCTCCACCAGCCAGAGGAAGATAGTCAAAGTCATGGTTAACAAACCTCCACCAGCCAGAGGAAGATAGTCAAAGTCATGGTTAACAAACCTCCACCAGCCAGAGGAAGATAGTCAAAGTCATGGTTAACAAACCTCCACCAGCTAGAGGAAGATAGTCAAAGTCATGGTTAACAAACCTCCACCAGCCAGAGGAAGATAGTCAAAGTCATGGTTAACAAACCTCCACCAGCTAGAGGAAGATAGTCAAAATCATGGTTAACAAACCTCCACCAGCCAGAGGAAGATAGTCAAAGTCATGGTTAACAAACCTCCACCAGCCAGAGGAAGATAGTCAAAGTCATGGTTAACAAACCTCCACCAGCCAGAGGAAGATAGTCAAAGTCATGGTTAACAAACCTCCACCAGCCAGAGGAAGATAGTCAAAGTCATGGTTAACAAACCTCCACCAGCCAGAGGAAGATAGTCAAAGTCATGGTTAACAAACCTCCACCAGCCAGAGGAAGATAGTCAAAGTCATGGTTAACAAACCTCCACCAGCCAGAGGAAGATAGTCAAAGTCATGGTTAACAAACCTCCACCAGCCAGAGGAAGATAGTCAAAGTCATGGTTAACAAACCTCCACCAGCCAGAGGAAGATAGTCAAAGTCATGGTTAACAAACCTCCACCAGCTAGAGGAAGATAGTCAAAGTCATGGTTAACAAACCTCCACCAGCCAGAGGAAGATAGTCAAAGTCATGGTTAACAAACCTCCACCAGCCAGAGGAAGATAGTCAAAGTCATGGTTAACAAACCTCCACCAGCTAGAGGAAGATAGTCAAAGTCATGGTTAACAAACCTCCACCAGCCAGAGGAAGATAGTCAAAGTCACGGTTAACAAACCTCCACCAGCCAGAGGAAGATAGTCAAAGTCACGGTTAACAAACCTCCACCAGCCAGAGGAAGATAGTCAAAGTCACGGTTAACAAACCTCCACCAGCCAGAGGAAGATAGTCAAAGTCACGGTTAACAATGGCTGTGGGTAAATGTTGTCTCCGTACATCAACCTTGGAGCTATCAAGCTGAGGGGGAGCAAGTCTTTACTCATGATCCTCCATCCTTCATTGAGGCTTGTCGCCATTTTTCAGTGTTCAGGTGTGTATGTTGTGTGTATGGTGTGTGTATTCATATTTCTCAGTTGGAAATGTCAGGCAGTGACTGAGTGACTGTGTGACTGTATTATTTCGTGACTGTGTGACTGTATGACTATTATTTTGTGACTGTATTATTTTGTGACTGTATTATTGTGTGACAGTGTGGCTGTATTATTGTGTGACTGTGTGCAGACCGTCCTCATTATCTCTACTAACAGCCACGCACTACCAATCTCCAGAGATATCCTCATATGAACACAAACAGTGTGTGTGTGTGTGTGTGTGTGTGTGTGTGTGTGTGTGTGTGTGTGTGTGTGTGTGTGTGTGTGTGTGTGTGTGTGTGTGTGTGTGTGTGTGTGTGTGTGTGTGTGTGTGTGTGCGTTGCAAGGTGCCGAATAGAGCAGGAATCTACATAGCCGAGGCAACAGGCTTGTTTAATGATAAAACACATTAATAATGATGACAAGCAGGGGCTCAGTGAGTGCAGCAGAGCTGAAAAGACTCAAATGGAAGACATCAAATTATGCGTGAATGCCTCCATTACATTCAACAAATTACATTTAGCATCTAGACACCCACTCTGTATCCCACACCCTCAACCCTCTCCATTTTCTCTTCATCAATCGCTCTCTCTCACACTTTCAAACACACACACGCACTATCCAAAGATCCTAGGATCTCTCCCTTGCAAAAAGCATACAGTCCATTAACCACCACCAGAGTATAAACTCTCCAAACAAACAGCCCCTCTTGATGATAAACAGTCTCAATGCAAATATCTCTTATTTAGATCTTTTTCCACTTGACTGCCAGTATATCTGTTGAGCTGTGAGCTGTTTGAAGTAAGACAGATGGGAATCCCATGTCTGTTTTAGAAAAGTCTACTCTACCTAAATGTCTCTCAAAAAATGAGCAGCTTTGTGCTCATGTGGATCGTCACAACTCTCCAGAAAAAATCGAAGTAAAAAGATTTCCTTTAAGCGTCTCCGTGCACCCCTGCAGGCTAGCGTGCAGCTCGAGCTGCGTTGCCTCAGCAGTTTAGCATGTTAAACACTGTTACGGTGCATTACCATTAGTCCTCCTGTCTTCTGCATTCGAAGGCTTTACTCAACAAAGATGCCCATGTTTGTTTGTGTTTTGTTTCTGGCTCATGCAAATTAGCATATTTTATGAATATTCATTTTTAACAGGGACTTGGGGACTTGAGATGGCGGTACTAGGGCGGAGCTGAAATATTACCATTTTCCGGAAGCGCTTTTACCCCCTCTTCGTTTTTGATCAGAATTCATCATAGTGAGACGGGTGGAAGTCACGCTTGAATTAGCTGTGGGAAGCCTCTGGCTATTGGAGAGATGTGTTACCTCTCTTTCTGAGGGGTTGGGGTAAATGCGGAGGACACATTTCGGTTGAATGCATTCAGTTGTGCAACTGACTAGGTATCCCCTTTCCTATCCGTCCTTCATTTCGTCTTGTTTTGAATCCTTCTTGTTTGCTGGAAGTAGCAGCTTTTTTTGTTCACTTTAGATCCTGTCTCTCTTGCCAGTTGTGTTCCTCTGATCCCCTCTCACATGCAGGCGTGACTGGCAGCCAAGTGACAGCAGCCTGTCCCTCTAGCCTCACACTGTTAGCACCTCAGTCATCTCCATATCTCTCTCTCCTCATCTCCCTCTCTCCCTCTCTCTCGCTCTCTCTCTCTGTACCTTTATCAGCTCTCTCTCAAAAGCTTCCAATTTAGATCAGTCCTCCTAATTGAAGAGACAATTGAAGAGACGTTGGTGAAAGCACCTTGAGACACTAGTTCATTAAATCAGGTCTGAAAGACAGCATTTGTGTACGCCTTGGGGAGTTTGTTGGGCTTTTGATTAAAGCGCTGTCGCTCCTCTCGTACGTGCTCTCTGGTTTTCTCCCTCTATCACACAGGCAGTGTGTTCATATGTTTATGCTACTTTCTTTCAGCTAAGGAGCGTTGTTTTGATGTCAGTCATAGGAAACTGAGTGGACGACGGAGGTTATCACAAAGGACTGATAGTTTTCAACGTGAATGTCAGTGCCAAAGACAGTGAGGCTAAATAATGAATAATACTTTAACAATAAACTATTTGCATTAACATTATAGATGCATGAATAGTGTCGAAGGGCCCCAAGGATTTAATTAACTGCAGTGCGATATCAATATGTTAAACCCACAATGTTATGCAAACACCAGCTCCAATGTGCTCTTTAGCTCTGACGGTGGAAGCTTGACTGTGTCTTGACTTCACTACTATAGGTGCAAAACAGTCTACTGCAGAACTTTAAAGGCCACAGGCTTACTTTTAATATCACTCAATACTTTTTGGAATCAAACTTTGACTCTATACTTCTGATTTACCAACCATGAATTTGCAACGAATCAGCAACTGAAAATGTTTCACTTAACCTGAAAGTAGAAAAAGTATTGAACTGAAAGAACAAACCAAACCTAAGAGGACTGATTTAAAATGATAGTACTGTTAACACTCAATCGATTTTAGAAGCTTTGTTTTGAGCAGTGAAGACCCATCTACAATACAGTATGTTCATTCAAACCGACACATTCACAGAGCAAGGGAGGCCGCTGAGGCGAGGACGGCTTATAATATTGTCTGGAACGGAGCAATGAAATGGGATCAAGCACATAGAATTCATGTATTTGATTCATTCCACTTACTCCGCTCCAGTCATTACCACGACAACATCCTCCCCAATTAAGGTGCCACCAACCTACTGTGTCACACACCACTTCCACAATCATCTCCACCCCCTCATCAACGACAGCTTGGCATTACAATGCGAAGGGTTTCAAAGCGTGAGACAAGATGGAACCAGCCTGGCTAAAGCTGCTAGAGGACAAGATGGAACTAGCCTGGCTAAAGCTGCTAGAGAACAAGATGGAACCAGCCTGGCTAAAGCTGCTAGAGGACAAGATGGAACCAGCCTGGCTAAAGCTGCTAGAGAACAAGATGTAACCAGCCTGGCTAAAGCTGCTAGAGAACAAGATGGAACCAGCCTGGCTAAAGCTGCTAGAGGACAAGATGGAACCAGCCTGGCTAAAGCTGCTTGAGAACAATATGTAACCAGCCTGGCTAAAGCTGCTAGAGGACAAGATGGAACCAGCCTGGCTAAAGCTGCTAGAGAACAAGATGGAACCAGCCTGGCTAAAGCTGCTAGAGAACAAGATGTAACCAGCCTGGCTAAAGCTGCTAGAGGACAAGATGGAACCAGCCTGGCTAAAGCTGCTAGAGAACAAGATGGAACCAGCCTGGCTAAAGCTGCTAGAGAACAAGATGTAACAAGCCTGGCTAAAGCTGCTAGAGAACAAGATGGAACCAGCCTGGCTAAAGCTGCTAGAGAACAAGATGTAACAAGCCTGGCTAAAGCTGCTAGAGAACAAGATGGAACCAGCCTGGCTAAAGCTGCTAGAGGACAAGATGGAACCAGCTTGGCTAAAGCTGCTAGAGGACAAGATGGAACCAGCCTGGCTAAAGCTGCTAGAGGACAAGATGGAACCAGCCTGGCTAAAGCTGCTTGAGGACAAAATGGAACCAGCCTGGCTAAAGCTGCTAGAGGACAAGATGGAACCAGCCTGGCTAAAGCTGCTAGAGAACAAGATGTAACCAGCCTGGCTAAAGCTGCTAGAGAACAAGATGTAACAAGCCTGGCTAAAGCTGCTTGGGGACAAGATGAAACCAGCCTGGCTAAAGCTGCTAGAGGACAAGATGTAACCAGCCTGGCTAAAGCTGCTAGAGGACAAGATGGAACCAGCCTGGATAAAGCTGCTAGAGAACAAGATGGAACCAGCCTGGCTAAAGCTGCTAGAGGACAAAATGGAACCAGCCTGGCTAAAGCTGTTAGAGGACAAGATGGAACCAGCCTGGCTAAAGCTGCTAGAGGACAAGATGGAACCAGCCTGGCTAAAGCTGCTAGAGAACAAGATGGAACCAGCCTGGCTAAAGCTGCTAGAGAACAAGATGGAACCAGCCTGGCTAAAGCTGCTAGAGGACAAGATGGAACCAGCCTGGCTAAAGCTGCTAGAGGACAAGATGGAACCAGCCTGGCTAAAGCTGCTAGAGGACAAGATGGAACCAGCCTGGCTAAAGCTGCTAGAGGACAAGATGTAACCAGCCTGGCTAAAGCTGCTAGAGGACAAGATGGAACCAGCCTGGCTAAAGCTGCTAGAGGACAAAATGGAACCAGCCTGGCTAAAGCTGCTAGAGGACAAGATGGAACCAGCCTGGCTAAAGCTGCTAGAGAACAAGATGGAACCAGCCTGGCTAAAGCTGCTAGAGAACAAGATGGAACCAGCCTGGCTAAAGCTGCTAGAGGACAAGATGGAACCAGCCTGGCTAAAGCTGCTAGAGGACAAGATGGAACCAGCCTGGCTAAACTTGCTAGAGGACAAGATGGAACCAGCCTGGCTAAAGCTGCTTGAGGACAAGATGGAACCAGCCTGGCTAAAGCTGTTAGAGGACAAGATGTAACCAGCCTGGCTAAAGCTGCTAGAGAACAAGATGTAACCAGCCTGGCTAAAGCTGCTAGAGAACAAGATGGAACCAGCCTGGCTAAAGCTGCTAGAGGACAAGATGGAACCAGCCTGGCTAAAGCTGCTAGAGAACAAGATGGAACCAGCCTGGCTAAAGCTGCTAGAGGACAATATGTAACCAGCCTGGCTAAAGCTGTTAGAGGAGATATAAAGCTGTCAGTCACCTCTAATCCTATACTACTTTCGTACCCATTTAAACCACCATCCCAGGCCTACCACTCAGGGCACAAAAAAGAACAGCTCCCACAAATGGATAACCCATGGTTCGCGCAAGGGAATAGAATATGGAAACCAGCGTCCCAAATGGACTTTTGACATTCCAAGCATAACCATGTCTAGGCAGTGTCTACCTTTTCCTTATTAGAGTCAGGGGTACCTAGGTGTCTTTACTCAATGCACCAAGGTCCTCTAGAAAACTAGCCTGTAAAAGACAGAGACAAGACAGTAAGCTGGGCGAGGGAACGAGGCTTAGGTGAAGATTACGACATACACAAAAGCCAACAGTAGTAAATTCCCTTCGCTTAGTGTCTCACCTCAGCTTACCCTGACAAGAGATTGCTACTGTGTGTGGGATATATAAGACCAATGCAGTGGAGGCTGGTGGGGGGAGTTATAGGAGGATGGGATGATTGTACTAGCTGGAATGGAATTAATGGAACAGAGTCAAACATGTGATTTACATATGTTTGATACAGTTCCATATATTCCATTCCAGGTATTACAATGACCCTGTCCTTCTAAAGCTCCTCCTGAGGTGGTCCAAAAGCATATTGGTTTGTGTTCCCTTAAACAAAGTAAATGCCTGTCCTGTGTCGCATTGATTTCAGTCCTCCACACAACCTATATTTTTCAGTTCCTTTTCAGATAATTAAAACTTTTAGTTTGTAATCACTAACCTGTTCACTTTTGTACAAGTGAATTGTGGCTGGTTATTTTCAGTCATTTTCTCTTGAGACCCTTGTCACTGACGTCCTAATTGACTCCAGATGTACCCACATGCTAGTAGCAGGTGTGTGGAGTGAACAAATTAGTGCTTGTGCCCAACATTCAAACACCTTTTCCAAGTTGTTTTTATTAATATATTCCACAAGCACCTGTCTCAGGTTAGATATCCGTAGAGGGAGGATTTTAATTCAGTATGAAAGCATTCCTCTATTGTACTTGTGTGTGGATGTGCAATATATTCTGTTCAGTTGTTTCTGTTTGTCCAGATTGGAGTTAACATTGAAGTGTAGATAAACAGCCGGGGATGATGTCGTGTCTGTGGTGATCGGTCTGGGTGGATAGTAGTCTAGACTAAACAGGATTGAAAATGTTCTTTGAGCTCTCGATCAATAACTGAATTTTAATAGCCCTCAAAGGTTAATCAAGTTCATGTGATTTGATCGTAAGCAAGTTGTTGGAGCAGGTCCTTAGCTTGGAGTATGAAGATGGGGAACTGAAGGCAACCTTAATATCGACATCAGGAATAAGTTACTACATTTTGACGACATACAGTAAATGTCTACATGTTGGTGGTATATAGTGGGTGTGCTGAATTATACCTCTTACCATCCTTCCTATGATTAAAACCTAATCTTCCTCTCCCACCAAGTGTTAGAGTGCTCATGTATCGTAACCCTTACTATTATACCGTGACATTTTCATTTATAAAGCGTTTATCATATAGACCTACAGAAGCTTTTGTGCTTTTGTGTTAAACACACCTCAATACTCCACTATGAACAAATGCTCTTACGATTCCAGAACAGATTTAGTTCATTCTGATGCGGCTGGGATCTTCCAACTGTATGACGTAGAGATCCAATTGCTTTTAAATACTTTGGGCACCGACGAGTCAACTGACAGACAGCAGAAGGCTCTCATGATCTGTAGTAGTTGCAGACAGACAGCAACCTCTCTCCCCCTCCATTCTGTTGTGTAATCCTAAACGAGCACCAGGGCTTTGTTCAATAGGCAACCCTTAAGAAACGTTGCAAGTCGAAAGTCAAGAATAGAGCGGACGTTATTCCTTCTTCTACAGAGGCTTGATTGTTCTACAGTTTATATTTATATCAGTTTCTATTTCTTCCAAAACGTTGTGACTTGCTGAATGCAGCCCACATCCCTTCTCTCATGAAATACTGAACAGGCTCTACTGTCTTCCTCTGCTAATACAGGCAGCAATGGCCTTGTGCTTCATCATGCTTACAGCTCTCTGCCTTGCTTGGCTTCCACACATCTGGAGTCTCTTTTTTGTCTTAGTATAGCGGGTGTTTCCATTGATTTCTGTTCATAATATTTCTTGTTCAGCGGCTTAAATTATATCTATGGTCACAACTTCACTGAGACCTCCATGTGTAGGTGTTTTTTGTCTCTTGAGAGAACAGCTTTTGTTGCATTCAAAGTCATGGAAACGCTTGAGTTCTAGTCCTTCTCATTAACTACACACTGCCCTCTTCTGGGCTGTCCTAGGTACTGCCTGGAGAAATGAGGACCAGTGTTATAACATTTATGAGAGTTACTGTAAAATGTCAAATCCTCCTAGTGATAGAGGGCTACTGTATGATTTCACATATAGGACGTTTCCAGTCATTCATAAACAGGCAGGCTCAGTACTATGGCTGAATAACATGTTTGTGACGTTCAGATCATGTATTCCCTTATGCATGGACTATGAAGGAGTTGTTGTGTCTGGCATGTTAAGGGTGTTCTGTGTCCTGAGGCGAAAACTATTAATCTATGATAACAAATCATTTTGGCAGGCTTTGATTTTACACCAAGTCTCCACTGAGCCTGAATCATTCAAATATCAGTCCTATGAGACTCTGATCTAATGCGAGTAGTGGCGGAACAGGAATTTGACACTGGTGCTTCTCCTGAATGCCCACCATTTTGGATTGGACACTAAACAACAAAGACAGACAACACAGTCTGAATGGAGAAATACATTTGGTCATAGTGCCCAATCAATCAAAATTCAGCAAGTATGCAACAGTAGTCAAAGCAGAATGATCACCTTCCGTGGTACAAGCACCAGATTGTCATGAGAGAGAGAGGCTCACGTCTGCCATGTACATCTAATAGTCTAATTTCTCTTCCAGAGAGTCTTATTCTAGTATCTGTCGGCAAACAAACACTGCATTCCCTCTGAGCACAGATGTCAGTTCAACGTCTAGTTTTGATTGACATTTGGTTGAGTTGTCAACTAACGTAAATTCAACGTGAAATCAACAAAATAGTTCACCATGTTATTGGATTTAGCTTAAAGGTTGGCTGAAAAAATGATGAAATTTCCTAACATTGATTACTTTTTTTCTAATCCAATCAGTTTTCCACATTGATTCTACATCATCACGTTGAATTATTTGGTTGAAATGAAGTGGAAACATTATTGATTCAACCAATTTTTGCCCAGTGGGTGTGTGTGTGTGTTCTGAATATGGAACCAGAAGATATTTACAGGCACGTGGATGGAGCGCTGTCTCTATTTAACTACTTGCACTTCTATTTCTGACTTTCTGCTAATTTAAATGAATTACACCATCTGTCATTATGGGCTAGATGCACTATATCCCTGGTTTCAGAGACAGTCTTATTTTCAGCTCCTCGGGATGCAGAGAGGGAGGTTATTTATTGAAAATGGTGGGCGTGAACAGATTGGACAACCCTGTTACGTCAAGGACATGACTCCAAGCCAAAATAAATCATGTTATTGCATTGTCTTCGGGGCTATTTGGATGGAGGGCCATGGGATGGGCCATGCCTCCAGTATACAAGTATATTCCTCAAATCCTGTGTTTCTCCAATGTTTTCTGTAAGCTATGGTACTTCCTACTTAAGGGTCTGATTACAATATACTGTAACTAACTTTAAAACTGACAAAAACATTCATGTCAGTGAACCATCAGAGGTACCGGTCAGCATCATCTCTGGGACCGATGCTTGTCCCAGAACCGGAGGTTGAGAAACATTGCTCAAATGTTTCTTGCCCAGGGACCCCCTCCCAGGCCAACCGGCGACCCAAAGATGTGTGTCTTGTCTTATCATCAGGTGAATGATAATGGCAAGTAGAAGTAAAGTAGAAGATTTGGTAGAAAGGTTCATTATTGTAACCTCCCCACAGTTCACTGGAAGAGGAAGTGGAAACTCTAGGAGAGCTTCGAAGCTAATTTCCAACAATTCTACACAGTTTGACATGGAGCTGAGACAATTTTGCAGTTTTACATTTTTTGCAATTCTATGCATTTTGCAATGGATAATGCTGTGTTCTTATCAAACATTATAACAAAGTCAATGGGCAGGTGCTCTGAATGGCCTTTAACTTTCTTTTATTCTCGCTGACTGTCTAGCTTTTATTTGATGGTTAGTTCTAAATTCTCAAAGATAATTAAAAATATATACAGTACCAGTCAAAAGTTTGGACACACCTACTAATTCAAGGGTTTTTCTTCATTTTTTTTTACTATTTTCTACATTGTAGAATAATAGTGAAGACATCAAAACTATGAAATAACACATATGGAATCATGTAGTAACCAAAAAAGTGTTAAACAAATTAAAATGTATTTTAGAATTTAGATTCTTCAAAGTAGCCACCCTTTGCCTTGATGACAGATTTGCACACTCTTGGCATTCTCTCAACCAGCTTCATAAGGTAGTCACCTGGAATACATTTCAATTAACAGGTGTGCCTTGTAAAAAGTTAATTTATGGAATTTTCTTAATGCATTTGAGCCAATCAGTTGTGTTGTGACAAGTTAGGGGTGGTATACAGAATATAGCCCTATTTGGTAAAAGACCAGGTCCATATTATGGCAAGAACAGCTCAAATAAGCAAAGAGAAATGACAGTCCATCATTACTTTAAGACATGAAGGTCAGTCAATCCATAACATTTCAAGAACTTTGAAAAGTGTGGTCGCAAAACCATCAAGAGCTATGATGAAACTGGCTCTCATGAGGACCGCCTGTCACGTTCTTTACAAGAGTGGCCCAAGGCGCAGTGTGCGTAGAGTTCCACATATTTATTTCAGTGAAACTTAAAACAACAAAGAATAAACGAACGTGCAGTTGGTAGCGCACATTAGCACTAAACAAAAACAATATCCCACAACACAGGTGGGAAAAGGACCAGACTAAGTATGATCCCCAATTGGAGGCAACGACCATCAGCTGCCTCCAATTGGGAACCATACTCACACCAACATAGAAAATAAAGACTAGAAAAACCCCTAGGCACGCCCTGACCTAAAACACCATAGAGAACCCCGAGGGCTCTCTATGGCCAGGGCGTGACACCGCCACAGGAAAGGAAGACCCAGAGTTACCTCTGCTGCAGAGGATAAGTTCATTAGATTTACCAGCCTCAGAAATTGCAGCCCAAATAAATGCTTCACAGAGTTCAAGTAACAGACACATCTCAACATAAACTGTTCAGAGGAAACTGTGTGAATCAAGCCTTCATGGTCAAATTGCTGCAAAGAAACCACTACTAAAGGACACCAATAAGAAGAAGAGACTTGCTTGGGCCAAGAAACATGAGCAATGGACATTAGACCGGTGGAAATCTGTCCCTTGGTCGGATGAGTCCAAATTTGAGATGTTTGGTTCCAACCGCCGTGTCTTTGTGTGACGCAGACTAGGTAAACGGATGATCTCCGCATGTGTGGTTCCCACCATGAAGCATGGATAATGAAGTGTGGTGGTGCTTTGCTGGTGACATTGTCAGTGATTTATTTAGAATTCAAGGCACACTTAACCAGTATGGCTACCACAGCAGTCTAAAGCGATACGCCATCCCATCTGGTTTGCGCTTAGTGGGACTATCATTTGTTTTTCAACAGGACAATGACCCAACACACCTCCAGGCTGTGTAAGGGCTACTTGACCAAGAAGGAGAGTGATGGAGTGCTGCATCAGATGACCTGGCCTCCACAATCACCCGACCTCAACCCAATTGAGATGGTTTGGGATGAGTTGGACCGCAGAATGAAGGAAAAGCAGCCAACAGCTGCTCAGCATATATGGGAACTCCTTCAAGATTGTTGGAAAAGCATTCATCATGAAGCTGGTTGAGAGAATGCCAAGAGTGTGCAAAGCTGTTATGAGGTCAAAGGGTGGCTACTTTGAAGAATCTAAAATATATTTTGATTTGTGTAACACTTTTTTTTTTTTACTACATGGTTCCATGTGTTATTTCATAGTTTTGATGTCTTCACTATTATTCTACAATGTAGAAAATATAAAAAATAAAGAAAAACCCTTGAATGAGTAGGTGTGTCCAAACTTTTGACTGGTACTGTATATAGTTCAATATCTTTTCTGAATGCTTTGTATCTGGTTTTGGTCAGATAAGTTGTATTTAAGAATGCTGTTCATTAATAACTATAGCTCAGCATTCAACACCATAGTACCCTCCAAGCTCATCATTAAGAGTGAGGCCCTGGGTCTGAACCCCGCCCTGTGCAATTGGGTTCTAGACCTCCTGACAGGCCGCCCCCAGGTGGTGAAGGTAGGAAACAACATCTCCACTTTGCTGATCCTCAACACTGGGGCCCCACAAGGGTGTGTGCTCAGCCCCCTCCTGTACTCCCTGTTCAACCATGACTGCTTGGCCATGCACGCCTCCAACTCAATCATCAAGTTTGCAGATGACACAACAGTAGTAGGCTTGATTACCAACAATGACGAGACAGCCTGCAGGGAGGAGGTGAGGGCTCTAGGAGTGTGGTGTCAGGAAAATAACCTCTCACTCAACATCAACAAAACAAAGGAGATGATCATGGACTTCAGGAAACAGGGAGCACCCCCCTTTCCACATCGACGAGACAGCAGTGGAGAAGGTGGAAAGTTTTAAGTTTCTCGGCGTACATATCACTGGCAAACTGAAATGGTCCTCCCACACAGATAGTGTGATAAAGAAGGCGCAACAGCGTCTATTCAACCTCAGGAGGCTGAAGAAATGTGTCTTGTCACCTAAAACCCTCACAAACTTTTACAAATGCACAATTGAGAGCATACTGTCTGGCTGTATCACCACCTGGTATGGAAACTGCACCACCCTCACAACCGCAGGGCTCTCCAGCGGGTGGTGCAGTCTGCACAATAATGCATCACCGGGGGCAAACTACCAACCCTCCAGGACACCTACAGCACCCGATGTCACAGGAAGGCCAAAAAGATCATCAAGGACAAGAACTACCCGAGCCACTGCCTGTTCAATCCGTTATAATCCAGAATGCAGGGTCAAGACAGGTGCACCAAAGCTAGGACCGAGAGACTGAAAAACAGCTTCTATCTCAAGGCAATCAGACTGTTAAATAGCCATCACTAGCACAGAGAGGCTGCTGCCAACATACACAGACTTGAAATCATTGGCCACTTTAATAAATGGAACACTAGTCACTTTAATAATGTCACTTTAATAATGTTTACATATCTTGCATTACTCATCTCATATGTATATACTGTATTCTATACTATCTACTGTATCTTAGTCTATGCCACTCAGACATTGCTCATCCATATATTTATATATTCTTAATTCCATTCCTTTACTTAGATTTGTGTGTATTAGGTATTTGTTGTGAAATTGTTAGATATTACTTGTTAGATATTGCTGCACTGTCAGAACTAGAAGCACAAGCATTTCGCTACACCCGCAATAACATCTGCTAAACACGTGTATGTGACCAATAAAATTAGATTTATTTGATTTGATTTAGAGATATAGGGATACCTGATCTGTTGCATGATCTGCTAGTGTGTAGATATAGGGATACTAGAGCTGTTGGATGATCTGCTAGTGTAGAGATATAGGGCTAATAGAGCTGTTTGATGAAGTGCATGCAGCCAGCCAGCCACTGTCGAAAACATGTGCAGCAGAGCCATGAGAGATCCAACGCCTGGGGCCCTGTGACGTCAGTCAGCAGAGGGCTGATGGGAATTCGATACACAGCAACGCTGCCTAATTTATTCCACAATAAAACCGACAGAGGCTTGTTTGTCTGTTTCTGTGTGCTATGGCTGTGGAATGTACTACAGTATATGCACACATTATTTACTGATGCTGAAAGATTCATCGGAGAAAAATTATTTGTCGTTGCATTGATTTGTCATTAAAGAGTTTCATATTTGTATGCACTGTATGAAGTCAAGTCCACCCTTTGTTATGAAAATGTTCCAGCAGCCTAAAAGTGTTAATAGTTAGCTGGCAGTGGAGGCTGCTGAGGGGAGGACGGCTCATAATAATGGCTGGAAAGGAGTCAATGGAATCAACCAATGATATGGAATGATGTCATTCCATTGACTCCATTCCAGACATTATTATGAGCAATCCTCCCCTCAGCAGCCTCCACTGTTAGCTAGGTATTTTGAATGTTATCGTCTCAAGCCATACTAACCAGAACTATTCTGTCATGAAACAATTAGCGTCTCCTTGGCACATTTGAATCAGAGTACCACACATAAAATACAACATCAACTCCACAATGTCTTAGTCAGCTTTATCCACTCCCATTGCCAAAACCAAAGGTCCCAAACACACACGCACGCACGCACGCACACACACACACGAGTAAAAGCATTTGCATGTGAAATTCCCGCCTCAGTTTGTTTTCAGAGGCTATTTCATGTATTCTCCTTACTGAGGATCTACCAACCCTGTCTACCAACTTCATCTGTTCACATCACTGGCCTCTTCAACACATGCTATCCCCATCCATCACACATGTATTGTTATCCTGGTTCCCAAATGACACCCTATTCCTATATAGTGCACTACTTTTGACCAGGGCCCTTAGGGATAGGATGCCATTTGGGATGTACACCCTGTTAACCCACCAACATGAGTATCTGTAACGTATACGCAGGGAGTCAGGAAGCAGGTGCAGAAGGTGAGTTTAATAATAAACATGACAATAATACAAAACAGAAGCTGCATACTGAACGTAACCAAAACCAACACTGCCTGATGAATGAGGCAACTGAGGGCTATATGAACGGAGAGTTATCAGGGTGGTGATGAAGTCCAGGTGTGCTTAACGATGGGGAGCAGGTGTGCGCAATGATGGTTGCCAGGTGAACGCAGTGTGGGTTGCCAGGACCGGTGGTTAGTAGACCCTAAATACATGCTTCTTTCCAAAGGACAACTTGCAAGTACATTGAGGAGCTCTTTTTTGCTATAGAGTGCTTATAGCTTTCCACTTTCATCCTCCTCAAAGGGAATAACAACACTCCTGGGAGCCAGCATGACAACCTCCACTCAATCCCTATGTTTCTTCTCAGAAAAACAAAATGTTTCTGGCAGTGTTCCATCACTGTCTCTGGTCATGGTGGGATTCAAGATAGTTTCCGGCCACCTGCTCACAGACACAGCACAGCCCAGAGCATTGACCGGGCCCTTTCAACATGCCACAGAACATTACGCCAGACTGGGTAGAAACACACTCCTTTTCCATGAGTTGAAGTGTGGTTGATTGTGCAACGTGCCATGCCTTCTCTGACCACCTCTGTCACATTGAACTGGGTCACACAGACAAACAAGTTATGGCATATGTGGTTTCCCCCTCAGAGAATACATCACAACAGATCGGCACGCGAAAACTGAAGAACTCATTTCAAATCACACGTTTTTTATGATCTTGACCTGTCTGTCTGGGTGTGTGTTTGTATAGTTATCTAATACCGTTTCACACTACTGAGTCAAACCAAGCTGAGCTGTACTGGGTTGTCCTGGTTACACATCCACCATAGTTGCTTAAATTGGTTGTTCACTGGGCTGGGGAGTAAGTGATTACATGTAATCTGATTACAAAAACAACTACAACTAATCGTTACCAGCTAAAATATTGTAATCAGATTACAGATACTTTCAAAAAAGTAGACGATTACTAATTGGATTACATTTAAATTCAGAAAGGATGTTTGCAAAAAAAGACATGACAACTTTCTATTTTCTCAATGACATTCAATTCAGAATTGAAAACAGGCACAATTTTAAGTTTGTTCCACCTGAGCGAATCAGAGACCACTATGATGTCACATCAAATGCGTTTGAGGGATCCTTTTCGTCTTCTTCTAATGCCTCTTAAGGGGAAAGTAATCCAAAAGTAATCAGAGTACGTTACTCTGTTTGGGTAATCCAAAAGTTACGTTACTGATCATTTTGGACAGACACTGTAACTAGTAACTGTAACGGCTTATATTTAGAAAGTAACCTACCCAACTCTGGTTGTTGATGCCAGTTTAGCTGTTGGCTCCTTCTCACAACAGTCTGACAGTGTCCACAGTGCAGCATCAGTGTTCAGCTCACAATGCACTGGTCCATTTAGCCCCCAGAGGCTCTCTCCGAGCAGCGCCAGGGGTTTCTAGCCTGGAAGACCGGCACAGGGGGAGGACAAAAAAGCCCCCTCAACCAGCAGACTCAAATCACCAGGGGCATTACCCAGTTACATGTACGGGGCAAACCGTTAGTGTTCATCCGAGGGGTATGAGAAACAAGCTTGCTTCAACAATTTCCTCTACCTGCCCGACTACCTTTCTCTCTGGACCTTGGTTTCTCCCCCCTTTCCTGGAGACATAAAATTCCTGAGGAGAATATGGAAGTTTGTTCACTAACACAAGTAGTACACCCCTGAACTTCGTTGGAATCGATGTTTCTCTGCCCTTTGAAACATGGATGTGTTTCTCTGCCTTCTGAAACATGGGGGTGTTTCTCTGCTTTTTGAAACATGGATGTGTTTCTCTGCCTTCTGAAACATGGATGTGTTTCTCTGCCTTCTGAAACATGGATGTGTTTCTCTGCCTTCTGAAACATGGATGTGTTTCTCTGCCTTCTGAAACATGGAGGTGTTTCTCTGCTTTTTGAAACATGGATGTGTTTCTCTGCCTTCTGAAACATGGGGGTGTTTCTCTGCTTTTTGAAACATGGATGTGTTTCTCTGCCTTCTGAAACATGGATGTGTTTCTCTGCCTTCTGAAACATGGAGGTGTTTCTCTGCATTTTGTATAGGGTCAGGAGAATTTGAGCTATTGGTAAAAAAAAGAGTAGAAAGTTCTAATGAGCCATCCCATTCTCTGGTGTTAGTGTAGACCGGCTGTCTCTCACTATGAGCTGTGGACAGAATACTAATGTATGACTAATGGGGTGTCTGTCTCTCGCTCTCTCCTTCTCCAACCCGCTTCCTCTCTCTTTCTCAATCTTTCTTCCTCCCTCTCCATTGTGCTCCTCTCTCCCTCTCTCTCCATCTTTCTTCCTCCCTCTCCATTGTGCTCCTCTCTCCCTTTCTCTCCATCTTTCTTCCTCCCTCTCCATCGTTCTCCTCTCTCCGCTCTCTCTCCTTCTTTCTCTCTCTTCCTTTCTCTCTCCTGTCTCTCTCCTTCTTTCTCTCTCTCCCTCTCTCTTCCTCTCTCCCTCTCTCTCTCTCCCTCTCTCTCTTCATCTCTCCCTCTCTGTCTCTCCTTCTTTCTCTCTATCCCTCTCTCCCTCTCTCCACAACAAACACAGTATGTGTGAGCCATAATCCACCACATTGAAGACGCAACTTCAAGCACATTGAAGATTGTTTCCTTAGTGAGGGATTTGCAAAGGGATTTCTGAGCCACACAAGTCAGTTTGGGGGAATTTAGTGGGAGGTTTAATGAGAACAGGGATAAAAAGCGTTCTTGAACGTCCCCCTGAGGCGCTGCTGAAGGCAACCCTCCTCATAATTGTTGTGATCCTGAAGCTCTGATCACCTATTGGTGGGCACAAGCACCGCTTTGGTCTTAGCTCCATAGAGTGGGCTTACCTAATCCCCCCCCTAGCCATTCTATGTGGTAATGTTATCAAATCATTCTCTCACTCCTGAATGCAGCCCTCAAAGAAATAAAAACATCCCAGAAGGCTATCAGCTTGTGAACTTCTCCACAGAGTCCGATTAAAACCTGGTGAGTTATAAATGGAGTAGGATTAAGCTCCATCTTTAGTGTACAAAGTCTGATTACATTTGACTTTAACAAGGACTTTGAAATATAGCTTTTTGCAACATCTCCAATTCAGGCAACTTTAAAAACAGCCGTCATCCATAACTGATGCCGATAAAAAAAAAAAAAAACACATCCAGAACTAAGCAAAGATAAGAGGATATCTGGCGTTGATTGCAGGCTTGATCATGGACATGCAACGTATGCTCCTGTTTTTAACAAGAATTGATCAAGTCAGAGACCAATACAAACAGATTATTGACAAAAGGATTGGCTCGAATGTCATTTGTGATGATGGTCTGTTGGCAACATCCTTACATTCATCATAAACATTCATCAATCAGCTAGCTACACAGAGGTGTAGAGTTTCGAAATCATCTACGCATCACAGTATATCGACTATAGGCTGTCTAACTTAATTCCATCAGAACTTTCCATTTGAGCCGTGCAATGCCTTGTCATTAGGCTATTATCCCCACTCCATTGCATCTCTCATTTGCATTAGCCATCCTATTAGCAGTGAGAATGGAATAAGAAAACAAAGTGGTAGAATGCTGCAGGTTACTGCTCGCGCTCAGTTAATCTTTCCATTCACCTTGAGTGGACTGGCCACATCAGTGGAAATGGCTCTCAGTTTTGTCTGTCTGTACAGACTACCTGTCAAGGGCAGACAGACTGACAGTCCCCTAAGGACGGACTGTGGTTCATCAAACCAATATGGGGAGTATTCTTGGTGGGTGTCTCGATAATTTTCTGTATTTCCTTTTTAGCCCTGCACTGTTTATGCCTTACGACAGTCTCCTTTCTGATTAACAGTGGCCATAATATTGAATAAAATTCTCTACGGTGGATCGAAGTAACTCAGCCACAGTGCAACTAAAAGGTCAGGTAAAATAAAATGAGATTAGCATTGATTGCCTTCATAGATTTTAACATTTAGATTTTTACATTGGAGGTGGCACATAGACTGTATGTCATGTTATTGTGCTCCCAAGGTGTGTTAAATGTTATATAGGCACCTCTATTGCCAGGAAAGGATGCTGAAAGGGACGTGGATAGTTTTATTTTCCCAATACGCATAAAAGGACACATTTAATGTTGTATGTAATGGATTGTTGCATTTATATAGTGCATTTAAATGCATCAGTAAGCATGTGTCACGTTCTGACCTTAGTTCCTTTGTTTTGTCTTTTGTTTTAATATGGTCAGGGCGTGAGTTGGGTGGGTTGTCTATGTTAGTTTTTCTATGATTTTCTATTTCTGTGTTTGGCCTGATATGGTTCTCAATCAGAGGCAGCTGTCAATCGTTGTCCCTGATTGGGAACCATATTTAGGTAGCCTGTTTTCTGTTGGTTTTGGTGGGTGGTTATTTTCAGTCTTTGTGTGTCTGCACCAGACAGAACTGTTTTAGGTTTTCCTTTTTGTTTCACTTTGTTAGTTTGTATTTTGTTGTATTCATTCTTATTAAAAGTCATTATGGATACGTACCACGCTGCGCATTGGTCTTCCGATCCTTCCTACTACTCCTCATCAGAGGAGGAAGAAGAAAGCCGTTACAGAACCACCCACCAAAACCGGACCAAGCAGCGTGGTAAAGGGCAGCAGCAGCAGCAGCAGCGATCACAGGATTCCTGGACCTGGGAGGAAATTCTGGACGGTAAGGGACCCTGGTACAAGCTGGAGAATATCGCCGCCCTCGTGAAGAGCTGGAGGCAGCTAAAGCCGAGAGGCGGTGGTATGAAGAGGCTGCACGAAAGCGCGGCTGGAAGCCAGAGAGGCAGCCCCAAAAATTTCTTGGGGGGTGGCACACGGGGAGTGTGGCTAAGCCAGGTAGGAGACCTGAGCCAACTCCCCGTGCTTACCGTGGAGAGCGAGCGTACGGGCAGACACCGCGTTATGCAGAAGAGTGCACGGTGTCTCCAGTACGTGTGCATAGCCCGGTGCGGTACAAAGCAGCACCTCGTATCAGCCGGGCTAGATTGGGCATCGAGCCAGGTGCCATGAAACCGGCTCTACGCATCTGGTCTCTAGTGTGTCTCCTCGGGCCGGGGTACATGGCACCAGCCCTACGCATGGTGTCTCCTGTACGGCTTATTCCACCTCGCCGCACTGGCATGGCTACGGGGAGTATTCAGCCAGGTAGGGTTGGGCAGGCTCGGTGCTCGAGACCTGTAGTGCGCCTCCATGGTCCGGTTTATCCGGTGCCTTCTCCAAGAACCAGCCCTCCTGTGGCAGCCCCACGCACCAGCCCTCCGGTGGCGGCGCCACGTACCAGGCCTCCAGTTCCAGCACCCCGCACTCGCCTTGAGGTGCGTGTTTCCAGCCTGGTACCACCAGTTCCGGCACCACGCACCAGGCCTACTGTGCGCCTCCAGGGTCCAGTATGCCCTGTTCCTGCTCCCCGCACTCGCCCAGAGGTGCGTGTCCCCAGCCCGGTACCACCGGTTCCGGCACCACGCACCAGGCCTACTGTGCGCCTCAGCAGGCCAGAGTCTCCCATCTGTCCAGCGCCGCCTGAGCTGCCCGTCTGTCCAGCGCCGCCTGAGCTGCCCATCTGTCCAGCGCCGCCTGAGCTGCCCGTCTGTCCAGCACCGCCTGAGCTGCCCGTCTGTCCAGCGCCGCCTGAGCTGCCCGTCTGTCCAGCGCCGCCTGAGCTGCCCGTCTGTCCAGCGCCGCCTGAGCCGCCCGCCAGTCAGGAGCCGCCAGAGCCGCCCACCAGTCAGGAGCCGCCAGAGCCAGCCGCCAGTCAGGAGCCGCCAGAGCCGCCCGCCAGTCAGGAGCCGCCAGAGCCGCCCGCCAGTTAGGAGCCGCCAGAGCCGCCCGCCAGTCAGGAGCCGGCAGAGCCGCCCGCCAGTCAGGAGCCGCCAGAGCCGCCCGCCAGTCAGGAGCCGCCTTTCAGTCCTGAGTTGCCTTTCAGTCCTGAGTTGCCTTTCAGTCTTGAGTTGCCTTTCAGTCCTGAGTTGCCTTTCAGTCCTGAGTTGCCCCTCAGTCCGGAGTTGCCCCTCAGT
This sequence comes from Salvelinus namaycush, assembly GCF_016432855.1. Classification (NCBI taxonomy): domain Eukaryota; kingdom Metazoa; phylum Chordata; class Actinopteri; order Salmoniformes; family Salmonidae; genus Salvelinus; species Salvelinus namaycush. The sequence continues at coordinate 39,318,582 of NC_052312.1, forward strand.
CCGGAGTTGCCCCTCAGTCCGGAGTTGCCCCTCAGTCCAAAGTTGCCCCTCAGTCCAGAGGCGTCCTTCAGTCCAGAGGTGTCTCTCAGTCCCGTGGGCCCATTTATTAGGGTTCCCAGGCCAAGGTTGGTGGCGAGGGTCGCCGTTCCTAGGAGGCCACAGAAGCGGACTAAGACTATGGTGGAGTGGGGTCCACGTCCAGCACCAGAGCCGCCACCGCGGACAGATGCCCACCCAGACCCTCCCCTATAGGTTCAGGTTTTGCGGCCGGAGTCCGCACCTTGGGGGGGGGGGGGTACTGTCACGTTCTGACCTTAGTTCCTTTGTTTTAGTATGGTCAGGGCATGAGTTGGGTGGGTTGTCTATGTTAGTTTTTCTGTGTTTGGCCTGATATGGTTCTCAATCAGAGGCAGCTGTCAATCGTTGTCCCTGATTGGGAACCATATTTAGGTAGCCTGTTTTCTGTTGGTTTTGGTGGGTGGTTATTTTCAGTCTTTGTGTGTCTGCACCAGACAGAACTCTTTTCGGTTTTCCTTTTTGTTTCACTTTGTTAGTTTGTATTTTGTTGTATTCATTCTTATTAAAGTCATTATGGATACGTACCACGCTGCGCATTGGTCTTCCGATCCTTCCTACTACTCCTCATCAGAGGAGGAAGAAGAAAGCCGTTACAGCGTGTTCAGTACTTGGAGAGTTTCCCTAATACCATATGGAGAAAAGGTTACTACTGGCCCTTCAGCACCACCTCCAACAACAGCAACCACACTTTCCTATGTGGTCTCCCATCCAGGGGTTAACCCAGTCCTACCCTGCTTAGCTTATGTAAACCAGTCGATTTTAACAATGCAATGTACTGTAAGGATGGATTTTATCATGCCATCCTTTTATAAAATGTCACTATGTAGAATTTTGCTTTATGATTGATGAATGGCTCTGAATCACACTTCTACACACCACATACAAGAATCCATAACGCCACATGACACAGATATGAAAGCATAGATCCCTACATCTCTCCTTCTCGGTCAATTATTCCACTGACTCGCCCCCTTTCTTTCTTTTTCGTACTCTCTCCCTCTCTCTCTCTCTCTCTCTCTCTCTCTCTCTCCTCTTTCGCTCTTCCCCTCTCTTTCACTCTCTCTCTCTCCTCTTTCTCTCTTCCCCTCCCTTTCTCTCTCTCTTTCTCCTCCTCTCTCTCTCCCCCTCACTCTCTTTCATTGTTCTCTCTCTATCTCATCTCTCTCTCTTGCTTTCTCTCTGTCCTCTCCCTCCCTCTATCTACTCTCTCTCTCCATCTCCCTATCTTCTCCCTCCTGTGTTCTCTCAGTTCATTAGACAAACACAAACAAGCTGGTCCCCCATGGTGTGGTAACTGCAGCCTGTACACACAAACACAGAACGTTTATCTCGCTCTCGCTCTCTCTCTTTCCTCTCTCTCACTCTCTCTCTCTCTCTTTCCTCTCTCTCGCTCTCTCTCACTCTCTCTCTCTTTCCTCTCTCTTGCTCTTTCCTCTCTCTCTATCTTTCCACTCTCTCGCTCTCTCTCTCTCTTGCTCTCTCTGCTCTCTCTCTTTGCTCTCTATCTCTGTTGCTCTCTCTCTTTACCCTGTCTCTCTCTTGCCTCTCTCTTACTCTCTCTCTCTCTCTCGCTCTCACCCTCTCTCTCTTGCGCTCTCTCTTTGCTCTCTCTCTTTGCTCTCTCTCTTTGCCCTCTCTCTCTCTCTCTCTTGCTCTCTCTTGCTCTCTCTCTCTCTCGCACGCTCTCTCTCTTGCACTCTCTCTTTGCTCTCTCTCTCTTTGATCTCTCTCTTTGCCATCTCTCTCTCTCTCTCGCTCTCTCTTTTGCTCTCTCTCTCGCTCTCTCTCTTGCCTCTCTCTCTCTTGCTATCTCTTTCCTATCTCTCTCTCTGTCCTCTCCCTCCCTCTCCATCCCTATATCTCTCTCTCTCTCCATCTCCCTATCTTCTCCCTCCTGTGTTCTCTCAGTTCATTAGACAAACACAAACAGGCTGGTCCCCCATGGTGTGGTAACTGCAGCCTGTACACACAAACACAGAAAAGGAGCCATGCTCATCCTATACACACTCAGACACCAGACTCCAAACTTCTATCAAACAGACACTGTACTCCAAACTTCTATCAAACAGACACTGGACTCCAAACTTCTATCAAACAGACACTGTACTCCAAACTTCTATCAAACAGACACTGGACTCCAAACTTCTATCAAACAGACACTGTACTCCAAACTTCTATCAAACAGACACTGGACTCCAAACTTCTATCAAACAGACACTGTACTCCAAACTTCTATCAAACAGACACTGGACTCCAAACTTCTATCAAACAGACACTGTACTCCAAACTTCTATCAAACAGACACTGGACTCCAAACTTCTATCAAACAGACACTGGACTCCAAACCTCTATCAAACAGACACTGTACTCCAAACTTCTATCAAACAGACACTGTACTCCAAACTTCTATCAAACAGACACTGTACTCCAAACTTCTATCAAACAGACACTGGACTCCAAACTTCTATCAAACAGACACTGGACTCCAAACTTCTATCAAACAGACACTGTACTCCAAACTTCTATCAAACAGACACTGGACTCCAAACTTCTATCAAACAGACACTGTACTCCAAACTTCTATCAAACAGACACTGGACTCCAAACTTCTATCAAACAGACACTGTACTCCAAACTTCTATCAAACAGACACTGGACTCCAAACTTCTATCAAACAGACACTGGACTCCAAACTTCTATCAAACAGACACTGGACTCCAAACTTCTATCAAACAGACACTGGACTCCAAACTTCTATCAAACAGACACTGGACTCCAAACTTCTATCAAACAGACACTGTACTCCAAACTTCTATCAAACAGACACTGGACTCCAAACTTCTATCAAACAGACACTGGACTCCAAACTTCTATCAAACAGACACTGTACTCCAAACTTCTATCAAACAGACACTGGACTCCAAACTTCTATCAAACAGACACTGTACTCCAAACTTCTATCAAACAGACACTGGACTCCAAACTTCTATCAAACAGACACTGTACTCCAAACTTCTATCAAACAGACACTGGACTCCAAACTTCTATCAAACAGACACTGGACTCCAAACTTCTATCAAACAGACACTGGACTCCAAACTTCTATCAAACAGACACTGGACTCCAAACTTCTATCAAACAGACACTGGACTCCAAACTTCTATCAAACAGACACTGGACTCCAAACTTCTATCAAACAGACACTGGACTCCAAACTTCTATCAAACAGACACTGGACTCCAAACTTCTATCAAACAGACACTGGACTCCAAACTTCTATCAAACAGACACTGTACTCCAAACTTCTATCAAACAGACACTGGACTCCAAACTTCTCTCAGGGCACCAGTCACCCCTTGAGGCAAGGATACTTGGACAGTAAGGCTAAAATTCAACAGGAATGTAGGGAGGCTTTATTTGCATTCTATTCCACAGTCACAAACATCTGATTCAACTTGACTGATTACATACGCATGCATGGGAATGCACACACGTGCAGGCACACACACACACATACACACACACACACAAACCCTGTCAGGTCACATATCGAGTTTTCCTTTCTTGTGTAATTGGTATGTACAGTAGACAGACATCAACAACCTGACCTATGACCTCACCAGCAGTGTGGGCCAATCAGACGCCAAGGGACGGAGCCAGGAGTATGCCGGCCAAGCTGTGACTGTAGGAGACTAATGAACTAATTGATCAGGGTGGAAGCCTCTGGCCGTCACTGTTCCTCAGAGGTTCATACAGCCAATGAGGCCGATACAAGGGCCAAACCACAGTACGTCACAGTCAGAGACAGATCTTTATATGACCACAGGCAAACTAGCTCTCCACAATACAGATACTCTCCAGACAGTTTATATTCATAAAATTCCTAAGAATATATTATTTGGCCATTAGTGAAAAGGTGGTCTGAATCTGAAGTTCGATGTACGTGGTTATGTGATTCGAAGTCTGTCCCATCACACACACACACACACACACACACACACACACACACACACACACACACACACACACACACACACACACACACACACACACACACACACACACACACACAGTAAGATAGACAAAAACACAGACAGACACACGAACAGATGGACACAGACATGATTCACACAAAAATGCACCCATCAGATTCCCCACAACAAAAGTCATTGCCAGCGCCATCAATGATGTTCCTCCCTACAAAGAGACTCTGTCATGTCAAGCAATGGGCCACTGGCTTTAAGGATGTTCAGTAAGCCAGAGATTGTTACGGTTTTGTTGTAATGAAATAGCCGTCTAATTGACATCTCAATTAGAATATGTGCATTTCCTCAATTGACAATTTAACCATTTAAACGACACAGGGCCTCAGCTCAGACTAAATCCCATGCCATGATTACCTATGGACTTTCTGAGAAGATTTGATGAAAGCTAGTCATCTCTTAGTATCATAGTATCTTAGTAGCCTCTTCTAGCTCTGCGATAGTGGATACTGCTGAACCTTACCTCTCTTATTGCAGGGTCCCAGCTGACGGCTCTAGTCTAGCTACAGTACCAAACAGCATACAGCCCATGCACTTCCGAGCTCAGCCTGGTCCCAGAACTGTTGTGCTGTACTGCCAACTTCCTAGGTCGTCATTGGCATAACGAGAGCCAGAGAGGGCTATTCGGTGCAAACAGGGGAACGGCTGCTCAGGGCCTAGACTAGGTCTAGCAGCCCTCTCCCTCCCTCCCCAGACCCCATCTCTGTTCAGCCTACATGTGATGTGAGGGGTCAATGTGTACACCACAAGAATGAACCAACCACTCAATGTGGAGATGTTTGTGCATTTTCCTTATCCCTCCCACCCTCTCTCAGCCACTTGCTCCCTATAGACCTGACCTGGCTCCTTTGAGAGTGCTTCCCTTCCCCACTGTGAAGCAGCCTTCTTAGGCATCTCACAGACCATTCTCTACCTTATTGCTCCAGGTCTTCCATGGAGGGCGGTCACGTGACACAGCATTTGTATAAATGGGTGAAATGCATTGGCTTTGTGTTCCATGCTGAATAGCATCTCTCAGTGTGGCACGTATAAAGTGTTTGAAATGTGAGGGACAACTTAACATTGAGGGAAAGCAGGATCTGTAAAATGTGCCTCGCCTTATCTTCCTCAAATGGCAGCCCTTACATAAATGCCAGTGCACATTGACAAATGGGACTGGTTATGTGAGAGTTAGCTCACCCTCCTGGCTTCCATCCAGGCAGCTCAGCTCCACCTCGGGTCTCTCAATGAGCTTGACCTACCACTGACCAAAGCTGGTTTCTCAAGCTCATCTCTCCACCTATTGCCTCATGTTTAATCTCCCAGCTCTTTCATTAGGAACACACCGTGTGTTACTTCTAAAGCAATGAACTGGCCAAAGCTCATTTAAAGCTAGATCGAGACCAGGGCTCTTTTGTACACAGTAGGAATGCCAGAGATGTTGGTTGAAGTTTGGGTTCCTATACCAGGGGTGAACATAACTATGGCAACACAGGCGCAAGGTCAGCTCAACCATAGGAGTGCTACAATACCGATGCCCTCGGTTTCTCATTCCAGTCAGGCCTGACCCAAATTACAATATCCTGGGAAAAACACTGTCCCCAACAACACACATGCGCACGCACATGCACGGCCACGCACAAATACGCTCTGTCAAACACACTCACATACACTGCAAGCCTAGGTCTTTATAAGAGGACACCAAACAGAGGCAATAAAATGACTAGTCTAATGATATGCTCGGAGAATGAATGGGTTATGTTCTGGTGGGCGTGCACCTCTGTAGAATTGTGAAACTTGACTGATGGAGTGATTCAAGCAGTTGTGCTACAATATGAAGAAAAACGAAATATCGTTTTAGACTAGAGGAAACATAGATGTTCTTAGAAGTCTTGAAGTTTGCAACGAGTCCTACAGCATACTAAGTATTTGGATAAATGTTACTTTTGGAGTTAATCCCTTACTGTAACGCAAACACTAAATATTACAGGGAGACGGTAAACACAAAGCAGCTTTCTCTACTATTGTTCTCATTTCCTCATGAGCTTGTTTTGAGCTTCTTGTTCTTTACTGTTCTATTTGTCTCTCATACGAAGCCTGAGAGGGAAATATATCCAATTTAAATTATAAATCCTTTGTTAATAATGAAAAAACAAGAGCTTTTATGTTCATATACCTGAGCCTTTCACATTCAGAACTGAATAAACCATGGAAAACACATGGACAATCAAGATGGTTTACAGCAACAGTGTGCTGAAAGGGATACAAAAAAAACACCCATAGCTTGTGGTGATTAGTATCTGAAACCATAAATTATAATCGAGAAAAAAAACTTCACAAAAAGGCTCTCGAGCTATACTTTGGTTTGTCGCAGTGTTTAGTGTATTATTAGCCTGGGACGTGGCACGACATCCAAAACAAAGCAAGCCAGAGAACACTTACTACACAGAGAGTTAATAATTATGCTGCCAACTCAAAGACACCAGTTCCACTATCCCACAACACAAACATTCCCCCTACGCTCCTTCTGCCATCACTAATTGTCCATATCTGTCTAGGCTACAGTTGGACTCATCTGATTGAGTCTCGGCCCATTCATACTCCACAGCCTCCCAGCATTGCTAGTCCCTGTCTGCCTCTCACAGTTCTGAAATCTCCCTCCTCATCTCAGCCCCAATAGCTTCACACGCCACAACTCTCCTGGTCACCCAACTACCACCACACATCCAAGTGTGCACCTTGCTCCGGTTATAAGTACTTACTTTGAACTGGAGGTCTGGTGGTTGTTCCAACGCTTTGCAATAGTTTGTGAACTCTCCTCTCATCTGCTCCTCACCCCTCCTGTCAGTCTCTCTCTCTCTAATTCTCTCTCTCTCTACCTCCCTCTCTTTCTTTCACTTACTCTCTCACTCTTGTCTCTCCACAAGTCTGGGCAAACGATAGCTGTTTTCCACCCCTCTCTCTCTCTCTCTCTCTCTCTCTCTCTCTCTCTCTCTCTCTCTCTCTCTCTCTCTCTCTCTTTCTCTCACCCTCTCATTTCTGTTGCTGAGAGAGGAGGGCGTTCTGAAAAGCTTGGTTTCCTGACTCGTGATCAGGATCTCATTGCCACAAGGTCACTCCAGGGACGGCCCGCTTGGCAGGGGAGCAGCACTCAGAGAGAGAGAAGAGAGAAAGAGGGGGTAGAGAGGGAGACAGGAGGGAGGAGAGGGAGCACTTAGAGACAGAACTGGAGCTATGTAGTCACACTGGGGACAGAGAAAGAGAGCGAGAGAGCGAGAGGTTGGGTTGATTTGGGTTGGGGTGGGGTGGGGTTAGCTACAGATGGGCTCTGACAGGATACACCTACTCATTCAAGGGTTTTTCTTTATTTTTACTATTTTCTACATTGTAGAATATGGGTGAAGACATCACAACTATGAAATAACACATATGGAATCATGTAGTAACCAAAAAAGTGTTAAACAAATCAAAATATATTTTACCTTGAAGACAGACTTGATGACAGCTTTGCACACTCTTGACATTCTCTCAACCAGCTTCATGAGGCAGTCACCTGGAATGAAGTTCAAATAACAGGTGTGCCTTCTTAAAAGTTAATTTGTGGAATTTCTTTCCTTTTTAATGCATTTGAGCCAATCAGTTGTGTTGTGACAAGGTAGGGGGGTATACATTTAAAGCCCTATTTGGTAAAAGACCAAGTCCATATTCTGGTAAGAACAGCTCAAATAAGCAAAGAGAAATGACAGTCCATCATTACTTTAAGACATGAAGGTCAGTCAATACGGAGTATTTCAAGAACTTTGAAAGTTTCTTCAAGTGCAGTCGCAAAAATCGAGCTATGATGAAACTGGCTCTCATGAGGACCACCACAGGAATGGAAGACACAGAGTTACCTCTGCTGCAGAGGATAAGTTTATTAGAGTTACCAGCCTCAGAAATTGCAGCCCACATAAATGTTTCACCGAGTTTAAGTAACAGACTGCAGAGTGAAGGAAAAGCAGCCAACAAGTACTCAGCATATGTGGGAACTCCTTCAAGACTGTTGGAAAAGCTGGAAGTTGGTTGAGAGAATGCCAAGAGCGTGCAAAGCTGTCATCATGGCTATTTGAACAATCTCAAATGTAAAATATATTTTGATTATTTTTAACACTTTCTTGGTTACTACATGATTCCATATGTGTTATTTTATAGTTGCGATGTCTTCACTATTATTCTACAATTTAGAAAATAGTGAAAATAAAGAAAAACTCTTGAATGAGTAGGTGTTCTAAAACTTTGGACCGGTAGTGTACATGTACATACATTTGCATCTTTGCTCAAGTGCATGTAATGACTGACAATATTCCAGAAATGAATGGCAGTGACATCTAGTCTACAGGGTGGTCAAAGTGGTTCCTTTGTCAGCTTCTTAAATGACTGATTACATATTGATCAATGGCGATAATTATTTTTTGGTCCACCAAGCCCAAAATTGTTATGGTGAGTAAAAAAATATACTTTTGATTTCACCTAAATGTAACATTCTTTCATAAAGAGAATGTTCAACTTTATAAAATAAAATGTTCCCATCTCAAAAGAAAAAATGTATTACTGTAGTAAAAGCCTCTCTTTAGCTTAATTAAATAATGACAAGAAAGCTAAGCTATTTAAAAAATATGGTATTTGAGTTATCGGTTTAAATAAAAACTATACTTCGTACAACACTCCACAATATGTCAAAATGTAGGTGTACGTCTTGTGCTTCCAATGAGTGGTATTTTATGGATCTACAGTGGATGGTTAGCTGGGTTATGGTGTGTTCGTATCCAAGTGGGGAGTTGGAATTTACCTCATCTGGGGAAAATCCACTTGAACGGCACTCAAACTGGTAATTAGTAGTTAAATCAGCCATGAAGCCCCTTGTGACAGGGGGAAAGGAAGCTTGTTGACTGCAGCAGGGAGGGGCAATTGAGTGCGCCTCAAAAAATATATACATATTTTTTAATACATTTCTAGCCTGTCTATCTATGGGTAACAGGGTTGACAAATTATGCTCAAGCCGTTCAGTTTTTCACCACAAAGCACCAGAAAATAGCCAAAAAGAGTAGAACCAGCTCACCTGCTTTTACACTATGATTTGACTATTAGATGTTCAATTTTTCTTTTGAAATACATTTTTAAAAATGAATAGTTTCTTAAAACAAGAGTTCAGTTCATGTAACAGGGTTGACCTTAAAATGAGGGACATATGTAAATGAATCACTAATCACTTGAAATAAATAAAACAATTCAGAAATAACTTTGTCAAAGCAACGAAATATCTATGGCTTTACAATAATGATGAAAACTTGAAGCATTTTGGGGGGTTTGTGGCTTAAAATCTTCCTAGAAGTCTCAGAGGGTCCACGGAGAGACATGTCAAAATACTGAATTTTGTCACTTTAGCCTTTACTGAAAATCAAATTTATTGAATTCTCCATGTGGTCTATATTAAAGGGCACTTCATTTCAGAAAGTATTCACACTCCTTGACTTTTTCCACATTTTGTTGTATAGCAGCCTGAATTTAAAATGTATTACATTTAGATTTTTGGCCCTGGCCTACACACTATACCAAAACATGCATCCTGTTTGCAACAAGGCACTAAAGTAACACTGCAAAAAATTTGGCAAAGCAATTAACTTTTTGTCCTGAATACAAAGTGTTATGTTTGGGGCAAATCCAATACAACACATTACTAAGTACCACTCTCCATATTTTCAAGCATAGTGGTGGCTGCATCATCTTATGGGTATGCTTGTCATCGTTAAGGACTGGAGAGTTTTTCAGGATAAAAAAATAAGGAATTGGCAAAATCCTAGAGGAAAACTTGGTTCAGTCTGCTTTCCACCAGACACTGGGAGATTAATTCACCTTTCAGAGGGACAATAACATTAAACACAAGGCCAAATCTACACTGGAATTGCTTACCAAGAAGACTGAATGATACTGAGTGGCTGAGTAACAGTTTTGACTTAAATCTACTTGAAAATCTATGGCAAGACCTGAAAATGGTTGTCTAGCAATGTTCAACAACCTATTTGACAGAGCTTGCAGAATTTTGAAAAAATGAATGGGCAAATGTTGCACAATCTGTGTGTGGAAAGCTCTTAGAGTTTCCCAGCTGTAATCACTGCTAGGTAAGTGTTTCAAATCGTCTACTAATTGGTTGATGTCATTGGAAACACATATTCCTCTATGTTTGTTACTACAAAACATAGAAACGTGCCATCTTCACATATGTTGCTGTTGGTGTGGTGCTGGAGATGATTTTTTGATTTTTTGATTTCACCTTTATTTAACCAGGTAGGCCAGTTGAGAACAAGTTCTCATTTACAACTGCGACCTGGCCAAGATAAAGCAAAGCAAAGCAGTGCAACACAAACAGCAACACAGAGTTACACATGGAATAAACAAACGTACAGTCAATAACACAATAGAAAAAAAAGTCTATATACAGTGTGTGCAAATGGCGTGAGGAGGTAAGGCAATAAATAGGCAATAGTAGTGAAGTAATTACAGTTTTGCAAATTAACACTGGAGTGATAGATGTGCAGATGATGATGTGCAAGTAGAAATACTGGTGTGCAAAAGAGCAAAAAAGTAAATAAAAACAATATGGGGATGAGGTAGGTAGATTGGATGGGCTATTTACAGATGGGCTGTGTACAGCTGCAGCAATCTGTAAACTGCTCAGATAGCTGATGTTTACAGTTAGTGAGGGAGATATAAGTCTCCAACTTCAGCGATTTTTGCAATTCGTTCCAGTCATTGGCAGCAGAGAACTGGAAGGAAAGGCGGCCAAAGGAGGTGTTGGCTTTGGGGATGACAGTGAGATATACCTGCTGGAGAGCGTGCTATGGGTGAGTGTTGTTATCGTGACCAGTGAGCTGAGATAAGGCAGAGCTTTACCTAGCAAAGACTTAAAGATGACCTAGAGCCAGTGTGTTTGGCGAGGAATATGTAGCGAGGGCCAGCTGACGAGAGCATACAGGTCGCTGTTGTGGGTGGTATATGGGGCTTTGGAAACAAAACGGATGGCACTGGAATAGACTGCATCCAATTTGTTGAGTGATGATGAATATGAAGTTGAAACATTTAGAAACTTCCCTTTAAAGGTTATGCTTGGACACTGCCAGTTCTGCAGTCTTCATTAGACTGATAGAAGTGCATGTGATACCAAAGAGCCTACTATGACAGTTTCATTGTTAAGACAGTCACCATTTTGTTACAATATGATTTGGCCAATTTTTTGTATTTGCCATACATTCTAATCTAAAAATATATTTCTTACAAATATATGTAAATGAATGTTGGAATATATTTTACTAAACATTTCCAAATACATTTTAAAATATATTTACCAAATATTTCGACAAATACATTTGAAAATAGATTCTAAAATTGATTCTTTAATGTATTTCAGAATGTATTTTGAAATATAGTAAATACATTTTCTGATGCATTTAACATATATTGTGATATAGACTTGACATACATTTATATATACATTTTAAATACATTCCGTAATATATTTTGGAATGTATTTCAAATGCATTAAATAAAATACAAATTATACATAATTTGGCCAATTTTTTATATTTAATGTATCCTAAAAAGGTATCTAAAACTATTTTAAATGGGGTTTTTTAGATATGAGTATAGTCAAAATACTATTGAGTGATAGGAGTTTGGATCAGTTAGACTTTTAACTGGTATCATTCTCAATCGACAGCACTGTACTTCTGTCGACTACAACTGCGTTCGACAAAGAAAGTAACTTTCTGAAAACTCTCCGTCTTCTCAATTAACTTCAGTTCTAATTTGCTGTGGGATCCTCTTAATGGTGGCACTTTAACAAGTGGTAGGAGGATAAATACATCCGCTGCGGAGCAGATGGCTGCAGATGACCTTATAGGAAGCGTCGCCCCCTGTTGCAGCTGGTTCCGACCGGTTTCGACAGATTACAGCACACTGAATCAATAACCCGTGCCATTAACGCTGGATATTCCACAGCCCATGTACAATACTGACGTCAGACTAACACTGCCCATACAGACAGGCATGCGGGCACAAACACACACACACACAGCCTTGTGTTTCATAACAGGAGCTTGAGCCTAGACGTACTATTAGACAGGCCTTTGATGCTGGTTTCGAAGTATTTATCAGAATGTTTGTTGAATGTCTGTTTTATCAATCCAATTTGAAATCAAATATCTGTTTGAAAAGATCTAATCTCTTTATGGAATGTATTTAGATTGCTGGAAAGTGCCTTTCTCTACCGCATTAGACAAAATGAAAGGACTGAGTATTGTCCAATTTATAGAGGAGGACCCACCCTGTGTTGTCGGTAGAGGAAGAGGAAGCTCTGCACTGCATTATATGCTTAAAATGCCAATTTGAACCATCAGCTCACATGCAGCCTCTTCTATCGGTGTCACACTATAATTAAAGTAACTCTTTCATTTGAGACATTCATCAGGAAAACATCATCAATGGTCGTCAGTATGAGTCATGGTCCCAGGTGGTGATATGCCACTCCACCATCCCCTTCCTTCTCATATTCTTCTCATCAATAATGAACTCACTCCATTTGCTCCCCTCCCCTAAGTGTGTTATATGTCCCAGTATGTCCCTCTTGAGCTCTTTCAATGATGCCATTTTCATCAACTTATTGAATGAGAAATGAGACACGATGAATTCGAGACGCGATGAAAAAGGTCTCGGTCAACACCAGCCGTTTTGTTCTATTCATTCAACCCAGAACAACTGTGGATTCACCATTATCACAGGGCACCGCTCTCAAAAACACAATTCACAAGCAGAGGACGTTGAAAATTGCTCTCTCCAGCAGGTCCAGTTCCTACCTCATTATTTTTAATCCGTTTAAGCTGGTTGTTGGCCCTATGAACCTGGCAGAATATAAGGGTTTTTTCTACCATTAGGTTAGCCTACCCCACCCCATCCCTGTTTCTACCATTAGGTTAGCCCCATCCCATCCAATCCCTGTTTCTACCATTAGGTTAGCCCTATCCCATCCAATCCCTGTTTCTACCATTAGGTTAGCCCCAACCCACCCCATCCCTGTTTCTACCATTAGGTTAGCCCCAACCCACCCCATCCCTGTTTCTACCATTAGGTTAGCCCCAACCCACCCCATCCCTGTTTCTACCATTAGGTTAGCCCCAACCCACCCCATCCCTGTTTCTACCATTAGGTTAGCCCCAACCCACCCCATCCCTGTTTCTACCATTAGGTTAGCCCCAACCCACCCCATCCCTGTTTCTACCATTAGGTTAGCCCCAACCCACCCCATCCCTGTTTCTACCATTAGGTTAGCCCCACCCCATCCCTGTTTCTACCATTAGGTTAGCCCCAACCCACCCCATCCCTGTTTCTACCATTAGGTTAGCCCCAACCCACCCCATCCCTGTTTCTACCATTAGGTTAGCCCCAACCCACCCCATCCCTGTTTCTACCATTAGGTTAGCCCCAACCCACCCCATCCCTGTTTCTACCATTAGGTTAGCCCCAACCCACCCCATCCCTGTTTCTACCATTAGGTTAGCCCCAACCCACCCCATCCCTGTTTCTACCATTAGGTTAGCCCCAACCCACCCCATCCCTGTTTCTACCATTAGGTTAGCCCCAACCCACCCCATCCCTGTTTCTACCATTAGGTTAGCCCCAACCCACCCCATCCCTGTTTCTACCATTAGGTTAGCCCCACCCCATCCCTGTTTCTACCATTAGGTTAGCCCCATCCCATCCCTGTTTGTACCATTAGGTTAGCCCCATATGAGTCCCTAAGGACTGTGTGTGT